>NC_056765.1:32858753-33458753 GCF_018687715.1 Carya illinoinensis
GAGCATCTTCGCTATGCATTTTTGGGTGATAGTGATACCTTTCCAGTGATTGTCGCTACATCACTCACACCCGAAGAAGAAGAAAAGTTGCTGCGTGTGTTGAGGGAGCATAAAACAGCCTTGGGATGGACTATTTCTGACATAAAAGGAATAAGTCCCTCCATTTGTATGCACAAGATTTTAATGGAGGAGCTTTACAAGCCAACAATAGAGCACCAAAGAAGATTAAATCCAGCAATGAAGGAAGTAGTGAGAGCTGAAATTTTGAAGCTCCTTAATGTTGGAATCATTTATGCTATTTTAGACAGCTCATGGGTAAGTCCAGTGCAAGTTGTACCAAAGAAGGGTGGAATGACTGTGGTGAAAAATGACAATAATGAGTTCATTCCTACAAGAACGGTCACGGGATGGCGTGTATGCATGGATTACCGTAAGTTGAATAAAGCAACAAGGAAGGATCATTTTCCACTTCCATTCATTGATCAAATGTTGGATCGATTGGCTGGGTACTCCTACTATTATTTTTTGGATGGTTATTCGGGGTATAATCAGATTGCTATAGCTCCTGAAGATCAAGAGAAGACTACATTCACATGCCCCTATGGGACGTTTGCTTTTAGGAGGATGCCCTTTGGATTGTACAACGCCCCTGCGACATTTCAACGTTGCATGATGGCTATCTTTTCTGACATGGTGGAAGATATAATGGAAGTATTCATGGATGACTTTTCAGTTTTTGGTACATCTTTTGATCATTGTTTGCATAACTTAGCTCTTGTTTTGCAGAGATGTGAAGATAAAAATCTGGTCCTGAACTGGGAGAAGTGTCATTTCATGGTTCAAGAAGGGATCGTGCTGGGCCATAGAGTGTCATCTAAAGGAATTGAGGTGGATCGAGCAAAAATTGCAACCATAGAGAAACTACCACCTCCAAAGAATGTGAAGGGAATCAGAAATTTTCTGGGACATGCGGGATTTTATAGAAGATTTATCAAGGATTTTTCTAAACTCTCTAAACCTTTATGTAATCTTCTTGAGAAAAATTCTGCATTTGACTTTAATGTTGTTTGTTTGCAGGCCTTTAATGCACTCAAGGAGAAGCTAATTTCAGCACCAATTGTGATTGTGCCCGATTGGAGTCAACCTTTTGAAGTTATGTGCGATGCAAGTGACTTTGCAATTGGAGCAGTGTTGGGGCAAAGGCGAGACAAGCTGTTTAGAGCCATCTATTATGCAAGCCGGACATTGAATGAAACTCAATTGAACTATACGACAACTGAGAAGGAGATGCTTGCTGTGGTGATTGCTTGTGACAAATTTCGGTCTTACCTCATTGGTACAAAGGTGATAGTGTTCACTGATCATGCAGCACTTCGCTATTTGTTTGGCAAGAAGGATGCTAAGCCTAGACTAATTCGTTGGATCCTCCTTCTTCAAGAATTTGACTTGGAGATTCGAGACAAGAAAGGAAGTGAAAATTTAGTGGCTGACCATCTTTCTCGGTTAGAGCAAGAGGAAGAAAGACCAGATTCAGTGGTCCAAGAGGCATTCCCTGATGAGCAGTTGTTTGCATGTGAGATCAAGCTTCCGTGGTATGCTGATTTTGTTAACTATCTAGTTTGTAAAGTTTTACCACCTGATCTTACTTACCATCAACGTAAGAAATTTTTGCATGATGTGAATTATTATCTTTGGGATGAGCCTCTATTGTTCAAAAGATGTCCTGATCAGATCATTAGAAGATGTGTGCCGGAAGAAGAGATGCAAGACATCCTCCATCATTGCCATTCCTCATCATATGGAGGACACTTTGGAGCTACCCGTACAGCAGCCAAGGTACTTCAAAGTGGGTTCTTTTGGCCTTCTATTTTTCGTGATAGTTACACTTTGGTGAAAACTTGTGACCGGTGCCAACGTATGGGAAATATTTCAAGGCGTCATGAGTTACCATTGAAAGGTATCTTAGAAGTTGAGTTGTTTGATGTTTGGGGAATAGATTTTATGGGGCCTTTTCCTCCTTCTTTTGGTTTTGCTTATATCTTGCTAGCAGTTGACTATGTGTCAAAATGGGTGGAAGCAATTGCTACAACAACAAATGATGCAAAGGTAGTGCTCAAATTTCTGCACAAGAACATATTCACAAGATTTGGCACTCCACGAGCTATTATTAGTGATGAAGGGACTCACTTTTGCAACAAGTTGTTTGAGAATCTTCTTTCAAAATATGGTGTGAAGCACAAGACAGCACTTGCTTACCATCCTCAAACTAATGGTCAAGCTGAAATTTCAAATAGAGAGATCAAGAACATCCTTGAGAAGACCGTCAAAATCAATAGAAAGGATTGGGCGAAGAAGCTTGATGATGCTTTGTGGGCATACCGTACAGCCTTTAAAACACCTATCGGGATGTCTCCATACCGATTAGTGTTTGGAAAGGCATGTCATCTTCCTGTGGAGTTGGAGCATAGAGCTTATTGGGCTGTGAAAAAGTTTAACTTTGATTTGAAGGCAGCAGGTGAAAAGCGACTTCTTCAATTGAATGAGATGGTAGAGTTCCGGAATGATGCATATGAGAATGCAAAGATCTATAAAGAAAGGACGAAGAAGTGGCATGACAAACAGATTCTTAGGCGAGAGTTTGCACCAGGACAACAAGTTTTACTCTTCAATTCACGACTCAAACTCTTCCCAGGAAAGTTAAAATCAAGATGGACGGGTCCTTATACAATTCATGAAGTTTTCTCTTTTGGAGCAGTAGATTTGAAGGACAAGGCAGGGAATATTTTCAGAGTTAATGGTCAAAGATTGAAGCATTACTATGGAGAGCAAATGGAGAGGAACTATGCATTTATTCCTCTTGGAGATCCTAATTGATGATCATTGAAAAGTCTGGCTGTAGACCTTAAAACAAGCGCTTATGGGAGGCAACCCATAGATCTATCTTTCACTATTTCATTTATTTTATTATCTTTGTTTATTTAAGTTTTAATAAATTAATTTTTGATGCAGGTTTATTTAACATGAATAAAGAGCGGAAAAATTCTAATCTACGGAAGATTCACCATGAAACCAGGGAAGTTCCTTTTATTTCTTCAACCCTTTTTACTTTTGCATTACAATGAGGACATTGTTTAGTTTAAGTTTGGGGGTGTAAACTCCTATAGTCATTTGATCCTCTTGTTTTCTAAGTCTTGGGTTGTTGATGGGTTGTTTGATTCTCTTACCAAGCATGCATTGGAGTAAGATTAAATTCTCTATGACTCTGAAATTTGTGATTGAAGATGGTTTTGAGAAAATTTTTTAAAAATTTCTTTTATGTCAAGTGAAGTTTTGTGGGTACTTTGGTTTAAATCTTTGACCTTGAACACAATTGAGCACATAGTCGTTTTTTTCTCTTATTCCATTTTGCTTATGAAGAGAAGAAGTTGAATTAATTGTAAGAGGGAGGTTCGATTTTGCTTTGCTCTAGAATCCGTTGATGGGTCCTTGAAGCGAAATCCTAGTTGAGACCAAATATTAGAGAAATGATCTAGGCATTTCTTTGGCATAACCAAAAAACTTTCCCAGCCGTCCTAAATGTCATGCCATCATTTACATGATGTGTTTCCATAGTGAACCCCCTTGAGCCTTCATGAGCCTTTATTTATTCTTTGAACTACATAAACCATGCCAGCTCTAAGCCTGAAAAACAATGAATCTACCTTTGATAGTTTGAGAAAATACTTTGGTGGAGAGTTACATTTAAAAGAGAAAATTGGTTTCATGATGAACCGTATTATGGTTGCTCTGTTTGATCAAAGAAGAAAAAAAAAAAAAAAAAAAAAGGAAGTGATTTAAAAAAAAAAAGAAAAAGAAAAAAAAGAAGAAGAAGAAGAAGAAGAAGAAGAAAAGAGAAAGAAAAAGAAAAAAAAAAAGTTACTAAGCGGAGTATATATCACCTCAGATGTTGTTAAAGGAATTGTTGGTATTGCTTCAGTGATTACAGCAATAATAATGCCACAAGTATGAGCATATTGCCAAGAAAGAGCTATGATTTGAATCATGAGGGTATCTCTTTTAGTGTTCTTTTCACTAAGTATTTTCCCAGTTTGTTTTAATTTTCCATATCCAGTTCTTTCTTAACCCTCACCCTGTGGCCTATCATTACAACCTTAATAAAGACCTTTTGATATCTGATTTTGGTATTGACTACATTAGTGGAGAGGATTTCTGAAAATTGGACTTATGGGGTTAAGTTTTAAGAGAATTCTTCTGATTCTGGTTGTTCTACTTTTATCTGAGTTTGCAGGTGGGTTGAGGTTAAATTGACTATATCACACACACACTCAAGGTCTTAGCTTTAGGTTGAAGTAAACACCTAACTCTTGCTTGACAAATTGCAAAATTTTTGATTGATTTTCTTGCTATCTTTGATGTTAAAAGAGTAAGATACTAGAGATGAAATCTAAATTCATAAAAGCTTGGTGAGTGATGATACTTCTCTTTGGGGTCGAGTTGATATTGCCTAAACTATCATTTGCTTTTCTTTTTGTTTGAGGACAAACAAAGTTGTAAGTTTGGGGGTATTTGATGACTTGCAAATCTTCATATATGCAGAATTCACAAGATCGCTCGAGCAGAGGCTTTTGGCCGCTCGAGCGAATTCAGGCAGATTCAAACGCTCGACTGCCGCTCGACAGGGAGCTCGAGCGAGTTGCTGGAAAACAAGGTTCGCTCGAGCGGAGACATTGGCCGCTCGAGCGAAATCAGGCAGAGTCGAACGCTCGACGTGCGCTCGATAGGACGCTCGAGCGAAATCAGGCAGAGTTGAACGCTCGATGTGCGCTCGACACCCCGCTTGAGCGAACATCATATTTTGACAGAATTAGGGTTTTCCGCCGTGAGATCATATAAAAGCAATTTTTCACTCTATGGCCGGGAGTTTTGACTGGAGAACACATTTTGGGAGAGAAAAACATAGCTAGAGGGATTCAAATCATTTGTTTTGGAGACGGAATTCCAATTTATTGCAAGTACGTTGGAATCATACACGATCACGAACGGGAGAAAAGCGTTGAATCGTTCCCTTGAGCTTTTGACGACGAGTTGCGGCTGCAAGGAGGATTTTTCAGTGTTTATTTTCTTCTCTTCTTCTCAGAACACTTATGGTGAATTCGTTTATGTTGAATTCCATTTCTAGCATGAGCTAAATTTTCTTCATTCTAGGAAAACGATGTAACCTATTTCCGAACTATGCTTGATTGTCTATACTAATTTAATGCAATTCTCTTTTTATTTATCTGAGTTATTCTGAGTTTATTGCTTCTAATTAACTGGCCATTGATTAGATGATAAGTAATCTTGTGATTTGCCATCGAAAGAGGGAATCATAGGGTAGATCTTGAATATTTCAGCATAGGTAAGTATAGAAATCGAAAGACTTATATGAACCTATGTAGTAATTGAATCATTGATCTTATTGCTTTCTTGATTATTTAATTTGCATACTCTTGTGTGAATTGATAAACTAGAATCACTTCCAATTGACTATCGAAAGAGGCTTTTGGATGAATTAGAGATTTGCTAATAGATAAAAGAGAATTAAATTAAGTTAGCTGGATGAGAAAAGCATAGTGAAGAATTAGGTGAAATCGATTTCTTAGAAGTTTTCTTCCCATTAATTTGATCTTCAAACATCAGTTTTATTTCCTTTGCATATTTCTTTTGAGTCGATTTTAGTTTAAATTGCAACTACAAAAATCTTAGTGATTCTTCTAGATAAAATCAAGTTTAGTATAATTTTGGTATTTGGCAAACGTAAGGTACCAATCCCTGAGGACGATACTCTTCTTATTACTTTACTATAAAACTACGATACTTTGCACTTGCAGTTTTGCACCGGTCAGACAGGAAGACTGGATCTAGTGCACACTGATATGTGAGGTCCTTCCCCAGTGGCATCTCTTGAAGGTTCTCGTTACTATGTCATGTTCATTGATGACCATAGTAGGAAGGTATGGGTTTATTTTTTGAAGCATAAATCTGATGTATTTAATGTGTTCAAAACTTGGAAGGCCATGGTTGAAATAGAGACAGGCTTGAAACTGAAATGTTTGAGCTTTGACAATGGTGGTGAGTATATTGATGGCGGGTTCAAGGAGTATTGTACAATTCTGGATATCAGAATAGAGAAGATCATTCCTGGGACACCACAGCAAAATGGAGTTGCTGAGTGAATGAAAAGAACCATTAATGAGCGTGCTAGAAACATGAGGTTGCATGCTGGACTACTACCCACTTTTTGGGCAGATGCAGTCAGCATTGCCGTTTATTTGATAAACAGAGGGCCATCAGTTCCACTGGATTGTGGATTGTCTGAGGAGGTTTGGAGCGGGAAAGAGGTCAAATTTTCTCACCTTAAAAACTTTTGGTTGTCTTTCTTATGTGCTTATTGATTTTGATGCTCGTAGTAAACTTGAGGCTAAGTCAAAGAAATGTTATTTCATTGGCTATGGAGACGAGGCATTTGGCTATCGTTTCTAGGATAATCAGGGTCGGAAAATCATAAGAAGCAGGAATGTGATTTTCAATGAGAAAATTGTGTACAAGGACAAGTCCAGTACAGCTTCTGATGTAGCTCCTCAGGAGTCCGAGTTTGTAAGATTGGATGACCTACCAGAGGTCACAGTGCAGTGTAGAGATGTGAGTGACGGGGAGAGTGGGTCCAGTGCACCCATTCCTATTATTCCGCAGTCAGTTTCAAAGCCGTCCACTCTTACAATTGCAGTTCGCAGGTCAGTTAGGACTATACGTCCTCCACAGCATTTCTTACCAACTTTGAATTACATTCTGTTGACAGATGGTGGAGAACCACAAAATTATGAAGAAACCTTGCAAGATAAAAATTCTAACAAGTGGGAGCTGGCCATGAAAGATGAGATGGATTCCCTGTTAGGGAATTGGACATGGGAGTTGACAGAACTTCCATCAGGGAAGAAGGCATTACACAACAAGTGGGTGTACCGGGTGAAAACTGAGCATGATGGCAGTAAGAGGTACAAGGCCAGACTTGTTGTAAAAGGCTTTTAGCAGAAGCAGGGTATTGATTACTCTGGGATCTTTTCTCCCGTAGTGAAGATCACAACCATCAGGATGGTACTGGCTATAGTTGCTACTGAAGATTTATTTCTTGAGCAGTTAGATGTGAAGACAGCTTTTCTTCATGAAAACCTTGAAGAAGACATCTACATGCACCAGCCTGAGGGGTTTGTGGTACAGGGAAAGGAAGGTTCAGTTTGCAGACTGAAGAAGAGCTTGTATGGCCTGAAGCAAGCTCCAAACAGTGGTACAAGAAATTTGATAATTTCATGCACAGTGCAGGGTACATCAAATGTCAGGCAGATCATTGTTGCTATGTCAGACACTTTGAAAATTCTTACATTATTCTGTTGTTATATGTGGATGACATGCTTATTGTAGGGGCTAGTATTGATGAGATCAATAATCTGAAGAAGCAAATGTCAGAGCACTTTGCAATGAAGGATTTGGGAGCTGCAAATCTTTGGCATGAGAATTGTCAGAGATAGAGTCAAAGATACGTTGAGACTCTCACAGGCTGAGTATGTGAAAAATATACTCAACAGGTTCAATATAGACAAGGCCAAACCAGTTGGCACACCCTTGGGTAGTCACTTCAGATTCAGCAAGAATCAGTCGCCTGAGTCAGAGGAGGAATAAGATTACGTGAGTAAGGTTCCTTATGCCTCAGCTATTGGTTCACTTATGTATGCTATGGTTTGTACAAGACCAAATATTGCCCATGCAGTGGGAGTTGTGAGTAGATACATGATTAACCTAGGAAAACAACATTGGGAAGCAGTGAAATGGATTTTGAGGTACCTAAAGGGCTCCTCATAAACGTGCTTGTGTTTCTCAGGAGAGAGCTTGGAGTTGTAGGGCTATGTTGATGCTGATTTAGCATGAGATATTGACAGCAGAAAGAGTACCACGGGCTTTGTTTATACACTTGGTGGTACTGCAGTGTCATGGGGTTCTAATCTACAGAAAACAGTTTCTTTGTCTACTACAGAAGCTGAGTATATTGCAGTGTCAGAGACTGCAAAGGAGATGATATGGCTACAGGGCTTCTTGGAGGAATTGGTAAAAAGAATCAGAAAGGCACTCTCTAAAGTGATAGTCAGAGTGCCATATTCCTTGCCAAGAATCCAATATTTCATTCTAGGACCAATCACATTCAGATCAGGTATCACTTCATACGATCATTGTTAGATGACGGACAGTTGTTACTTGAGAAGATTTGTGGAAGCAAGAACCCTGCTGATATGTTGACAAAGGGTGTTACACTTGAGAAACTGAAGTTGTGCGCAACTTCAGTTGGTCTTCTAGCATTAAGACAGGGGCAGTGAGTTGCAGAGGTTGAGGATATCATGTTTGAGGAAGACAGCGATACAGCGAGTGTACCAGTCTCCAAGTGGGAGAATTGTTGAGTACTGTGAAGTCTGGTCCACACGGTTCGAGCGGAGGCATTGGCCGCTTGAGCAAAGTCTGGCAGAGTTGAACGCTCGATGTCAGCTCGACAGTGAGCTCGAGCGGATGCAGGAAGGAAGTTCGCTCGACACGCCGCTAGAGCGAACATGCATTTTACACCGATCTAGGATTTTTTCTACTGTTTGACTATATATATGATTATTAAATCATATGGTCGTACTGTAGAACACTGTAGACGTACTGTAATCGCCCCACCATTATATTGTGTGATTCCTCAGTAATAAAATCCTCTACAGCTCCCGTAGACGTAGGCAATTTGCCGAATCACGTAAATCTTATGCCGTGTGTGATTGTTTTCTCGTTCATATTATTTTTTCACTTTATTGTCATCATTTTTCGCAACATTATATGTTGTAAATATCTCAAAATAATATATTTTATTTATTATTAATATTATTTTGAGATTTAATTTCGAAGTTATAAATTCTTTTGGAAAGAGAGAATTTATAGAAAATTTAGATGCATATGCTTATGCTTATGCTTATGCTTATATTATTTTGGGTCTTTAGAGGATGAAAAAAAAAAAAAAAAAAACATAACAGAAATCATTCAGTGGTTTAGTGGAAGGGCCTTATGTCAAGAAAGGAGTTTTAATTGATTTATTGATAAAAAGGGCCTTATGCAAGCCCAAGCACAAAGCACATCGCCCAGCCAGCCCAAGAAATTAATCTAAAAATGATTCTCGAAGGACACGTCTGGTACTCGAACTAATACCAACTGGTTGGTGGGGAAGGATGGTCACCGTTGGACCAAGTCAAGAAGCAAATGTAATTTATATACGTGTTCAGAACCAATTTTGGTAGAATTTTTGCAAAATTTCGTTTAACCATCTATAAATAGACCACATAGCTTGCAAATTGACATAATCTCACTAGGTAATTTTGAAATTCTCTCTTTTTCTCAAAAGTTTTCATTTCTTCAAAATTTGTTATTACCATCTGTTCATTCTATAGAGAATAGATTTCTAATCTTTTAATTGAATATTAAAATTTGAGAGTATTCTAGTCTAATTTCGTGTGTACATAATGTAGTTAGACAAACATACTTGTTTTAGACTTTGTTATATTTTGAAAGTAAATTCACTTATAATACGTGTGCATATCGTTACTAGTGGAGGTGAATATTGTTTTAAGAAAAGTGACACTATAATGCGATTTGAAGAAAAATTTTCTCTCACTGTTTTATTGTTTTGTAGCCCTTTTGCACCAACATTATAGCAATTAGGGGCAAAAAAATAAATCAAAAAATTGGAAAACCGGCCCGACTTGGTTGGTTCAATCCAGCTTTCGATCAATTTAGTCTTAAATCGGTTCTTTTATTTTAAAAACCGGTCAAATCTAGTCAGGAACTAGCCCAGACATATGGAATTCACTATTTTAGAAACCCTGCATATCTATCACTATGGGCATTGTTCTGACACAGAGATTTAAATTAGGATCACTACCAAGTGGAAAGGATGAAATAAATTTAAATAAACTCACGAAATTTCAAAATTTAAGTAACTAGGGTAGGTTTGGTAATTAAGATGAAATACAAAATTTCCATATTATTTAATCTCATTATTATATTTTTTTTTTAATTTTTACATAAAATATAATAAACAATTTAACTATTTCAAATTTTAATTTAATTTTTTCAAATCTCAAAATAATAATAATATTAAAAAATAATATTTTATCTAACTTTTAATTTTTATTTAAAATCAAAAATTATTTGTCTCACCATCCAAACTCGTCGAACCGAGAAACCCGGCCTATGGTAGACACGAAAGTGGAGTACAAGAATTCACACGATCCATTTAAATCACTGCCTTGTCTTTAAGCCGAAGAGGCAATCATGCTGCCTACAACCTTATTGCCGTCGGTAGGGCTAATTTATACCTTCGGAAAATAAACAACTATTTTCCACAAAATCAAGCCATGTTAACAAAATTATCATTTTTTAGAAGCTTCTTGGTAGAAAATATAAATAGTTTTGATCATTTTCCCACGTATTGGTAACTTCATTATCTTGAATTGCATGGAAAACACTCTGTTTTACTTCAAGGACTTATCGCCTGAAAAGCTTGGAGTTTTTTATTTTTTTCAAATTATTATTTATATTTTTTATACCCACAGATTTTTAATTATTACTTATCGCCTGAATAAAATGGAAGCTAGCTAGTTAGGATGTCTAACACTGCAATATCATGACTGTGATAGTAATTGTGATGCTAAAAATTTGCACATATATAAGAATATCAAACTTTAAAATAATCCGTTATACAGTTTAGATGAGATGAGATGTTTTATTAAAAGTTAAATAAAATATTATTATAATATAATTTTTTAATATTAATTATATTTTAAGATTTAAAAAAATTATATTATTTATTATATTTATATAAAAATTTAAAAAAATTGTGCGGACGCAAGCGCCAGCCATGAAACATTTCCTCCGTAATCTCTTTTCGCTCTTTTCACCCAAAGCATTCGCACATGCCCAATTGATGCAGCTTGTCTTTTTATTATTATTCTTTTGGGTGTTGCAGCCGAAAGTTATATTCCCCTTTCTTCTACAGCTTCCCCAAGCAAGAGGCCTGTTGCTTAACGGCTGTGTTCCTCCACCGATCACGACCACTAATTCGCTCCCTCCACCCATTTGGCGCCCGCACAAGGAATTTGCTTCATTTCCTCTTAGCACGGTAACCACTAGTCCCTGTGTTTTCCCGTTGTCTACTGCGATTTATTCCACAAAAATCTCCCCTTTTTCATTTTCCTAATCCGCTATTTTATTGTTGCAGCACGACCCTTTTCCTGGTGGCAAAGGGTTTTTGGTATCGCCTCTTCCCCGTCCTTTCCTCCACTCGGTTGCCTATTGAATCCGTGGTAAGAACCTCTGTTTTTTTTCCAATTTTATAAAACCGTCTAGGTCGAGTAGAAATTAGTATGTATGTTTAACATTAATTGTACTCAATTTTTTTCACTAAAGTATTTAACAAATATTGTTAACCAAACAGAGGTGCTTTCCTCTGATACTTTGTTTCGCAATTGCATCTGATACTTTGTTTGAAACCTCTGCCAATATGCTTTAAAGACCAGCCTTGATGTTAGAAGATATAATAAGTTTGATGTCCTCGACAACCTGACCATCCCAAGAATAATCAGTCGAACTATTGTTCACTGCAACTACAATCAACTTAGCATCTCCTTCCAGTTCCACATTCCTTAACCCAATTCCGTACAAGAAATAGCAGCTCGAAGAAGAGCCAACCTTTCTGCTACCAAGGCTGATTTAACAGCAGATCTCGGGCCAGCCAGAACTCCATGGACTTCTCCTTTATGATGCCTTACCACAACACCTACAGCCATCAAATCCTTCTCTTTTATGAAAGCAGCATGATCAACATTGACTTTGAAATTACCAGCTTGTGGGGGCTTCCATATTTGTCTATCTTGAAGAACTTAAGCTCTGTCATGTCCATCAGTTAACAAAACCTGATCCAAATGAGTATTTGTACCAGACTGAGTTGCCAATTGCATTAGCATAGTTGGACTTTTGATAGGATTTTGAAACACAAAATCATTCCTTCTCCTCCAGATACCATGTAAAACTGCAACCACTATATTTAGATTGCCATCATCCAATCTTAATAATAGATCAGACCAGATAGATGGAAAATCAGAATAATTTTGATGCCACTTCCATATGTGTATATATATATATATATATATTAGTTAGAGCACCCACTGATATATAGCTTGGTACAATTTATCTGATTAACAAGTTTTAAATTCCAGAGGATTGGAATGAACTTAGAATATGTTTACCCTTTCCAAAACTAGCTACTATTATATTGACTAATCTCATGGCTGTACGGGTTGATAAACACAACTAAAGTGAATAAAACATAAATTCTTCCAATAATGTATACATAATTAAATCAGCCATATATTGTTCATAAATTAACCATGCCATTTCTAATGGCTAATTAAGATTGGTTTCCAGCAAGTACTACATTCATGTGAAAAAAATAAGTTTTCAGAACTATATCAACTCTTAGAGTACTGCATCAAGGGGTTTGTGATTTTTCAAAGTTAAGTTCACTTCCATCTTAGCATTAATTACATTGAGCATATGTAAGGAAAATGCATGGGGTCTTTTCCCATGATGTTTTGATGGTCATGGTAGTAGTAGAAGTGGTTGTGGTAATAAGTTTTCTATTCTTTCCTGCAACAACAGAACATTAGGAAACCCATTTAGATTGTCATCTGACTTCTGTGCTAATTATAATATGAAAGTTCTTACTTTCTCCACAAACTGCTTTTCATAAACTTAATTTGTGGGTCTGCTACAAAGTGTCTAAATAGCATAGTGCCCATATAAAGCTGAGAGTAAGTTCTTCTAAACAATAATAATTACAGAAGTTAATTCATTTGGGAAACTCCTTTTCTAGAGTAGTACATGGTCATTGTTTTTGGAACTCCAAAAACTCCCAACTGCTTCGCTAACTTTTGACGATAAACTACCGTCTGAAATGGAAAAGGAAAAATAGAAGTCTAGAGGGTAGAAACCAAACTAATGGTGCCTAGGTCTGTGACTCCTAAGTACGTAGTAATCTTCATGAATGAACGGTAACCAGTGATGTGATTTCTTGGAAACACTAGCTACTCGTTTCTTCATGGTACCTGAAGAACAGTGCCCATCTTTGCAGAGAATCATCACCTGATCTCCGGCACCACTGTTAGTGGCTTTTCATCAAATCACTTCCATCTTCCTGTAATGTCCCAGTAACAGGAAATCCAACCTCAGAAAAGGAAGACATGTCTTAATTAAATATCATTTCTATGAAAGGAAAATGAACAAAAATGCTAGTAAGGCTTAATACCCCACATGTACTTTCTATTGCCCTTGTGACATGAAGTACTTCTTATCCAAGCGGATCCCTTCACATAAGTAACAGAAGCTTATACATATGATGACAAAACAGATCAAAGCTTACCCTAATACTCATTATTAGGTGCATATATATTGCTTACCTTGAGCCTCAGAAAGGATGAGGGACCAAAGAAGAAGAGAGACTGCTAGATAAGGCCTCATGGGAGTAGGAGTAAAGGTTTTGAAGAAGAAATCAGAAAGGATATGCAGATTGTAGGAAGAGAACTAGGCGCTTTCAGATTGGATTCTCTCTTTTTTTCTTGCTAAAAACTTTGAACGTGTAGCTTCTGACTGGTGGCTAACTAGAATGGGGAATGCCTACTTAAATATAGAGAGAACCATAGGGTCCACACATTTAAGTTCTTTGACAGAAACTTAAGAGTAGGGTTTTAATTTCTTCCACTTTCCTTTTCTTTTCTACTTGTCAAAGGAAATGACTACTCACCCATATTTCTACAACTTCATCAAATTCAAGCTAGATATAGCCTGTCTCTTCTTATTTCTAAAATAAAAGAAAGAAGGCTGGAAATAAAACTTCACAAAAGTAGGGTTGCATTTAGTCATTTCCTGCTATGTCCCATTCCTTTTTATGCAATAAGGATTTCCGATTCCTTTTTCAGATTTTGCACTCACTACCAAGAATCTATTGTGGTGAGCTTAAAATCATTGCAAAAACAATCGCCCCATTAAGCACTTTGTATCCATTTTCATCTCGCCGATGGCTTTTAAACTCAACCTTCAATTTTTCGGCAAAATCCCTGCACAGTGCCAAAAATTTTGATTCGGAGTTAATCTTTTTGCCTTTTGGGCAGTCCAGCATTGTCAACCGAGGCTCCAGGGATTATCTTCCGTACAGGTATCTCTGCATTTCATTTGTCTAGCTCTAGCCCTTAGTTTGCTGTGCTGCAAAATTGATGTTGAAAATTGATGGTCATGCCATCGTTGATGAAGAACATTTCTTACTTTCAAATGATCTATATCCGGGTTGGAAAAATAAAACAAATGATCCATCTCTTAACTCATCCTTCCTTTTTACCTTGCACATAGATCATCATGATCATCAAGATCAGACAAGAATATAACATCTAAAACTTTTTACGCCAAGAAATTCATGGGCATGCTTGCAAGTAATAAGGATCATGCTCTTGTATTAACCCTAGTTGCTTCAGAATTGGGGCGAGTTATAAGGATCGTGCTATTTAGGCAGCATTACAGAAACCCAATATTCTTTCTTTTATTTGATAAAATTATGCTAAGCTGGATACAGTCAACCATATTTTCACTAACAAGCCTGTAACACCCCGTTCCCGTAGGATAGAGACGTTACTAACAAACATGATAAAATGCCCGGTAAAGAGACTCATTATTCTGAAATACCTCATTTATTGAAAGAAAACTTAATTGAAAGGATATAAATAGTCTTGAAACTTGAAACTGAATAAAGCAAAACATGAGCTAGTCTTAAACAAGACTAGTTATTGAAATGACATAAAAGAAACTTAATCCTTGTGTAAATGACACTTATTCATCTCTAAGCCCTTATACTAAATCTACTCCTGGCCATCCAGCTCTGCATCATCATAATCACCATCTGTGGCAATCAACATAGAAGAAAACAAAAATACAAACAACAAAAATGAGTCGAATACTCAGTAAATAATACATCATACCGTAAAATACTATCTAGCTTAGCATAAGTTTGATTTTTAAAGCCTTATCATAACTTTCATATAACATTCATGGATTAACATGAACGGAAACATTCATAATCATGGCAAACTTGAAGCGTGAATGCATGAGTAACTTGTTTATCTTGAATTTTACTTATTTCATGGTGAACCACGCTTGAGTCCATGGCACCACATAACTTGTCATGTAGTGAAACACGCTTGAGTCCGTGTTTCACTTAACGTGCATAACATGAAGTGAAACACGCTTGAGTCCGTGTTTCACTTATCTTGCTTGACGTGGAGTGAAACACGCTTGAGTCCGTGTTTCACTTATCTTACTTGACATGGAGTGAAACACGCTTGAGTCCATGTTTCACTTATCTTGCTTGACGTGGAGTGAAACACGCTTGAGTCCGTGTTTTACTTATCTTACTTGACATGGAGTGAAACACGCTTGAGTCCGTGTTTCACTTATCTTGCTTGACATGAAGTGAAACATGCTTGGGTCCATGTTCACTTAACTTGCATGACATGGAGTGAAACACGCTTGAGTCCGTGTTTCACTTAACTTGTGGTAACCACGCTTGAGTCCGTGGTACCTTCTTAGCATAACTATGGTAAACACGCTTGGGTCCGTGTTACCTTAAATTGTTTATCTTTCCTAGTGCATGATAATTTTCTTGGGCTTCATAGACTTTTCTAGCATGGCATATTCTTGTACATGGCATGGCATAACATGATATATTCTTGTACATGGTATAGCATAGCATGACATGGCCTAACATGATTTAATCATTTTATGACATTTCATGGCATGCATGATCTCAAAACTACATGAATATGGCATACATGATCTGGCTATTTATTACATGGCATGCTTGTCTTAAGTTATTGCATGAACGATACATGGCATACATGGTCTAAGCACTACATGAATGAAGCATGCATGATTTGGCTATTTTAATTCATAGAATACCTATCTTATATTATTATAAGATTATATCATGGCTTCCATGTGATTTAGTAACATTCAATCCATCAATCAACAATCCATAAAAGCATAACATATATATAGGCTTACTTTAATGTAAATCATCATAATTCATAGAAGTTCATGAAAGCGATCTAACCTTGACTTGGCTCTTAGCGCAACGTAGATAACCATCAAAACCATATCATATTATCATACCCAATTATAATATTTACATTACACATACATTTATATGACCATATTATTTACCTCTTAGCGCTGCTTCCGAAATCTCACGTCGTAGCTCGTGACCTATACGAGACACTAGACATTACTAATCTTTCTAGAAAACGTGTCGTAGCAATCTAATTATTTAAAATCTTACCATAGAGATAATATAATGAATATTCAAATATAAAAAAAAGTTACCTAAAATAATATTATTCCAAAGCTCATATGATAATCTTAATAATTTTATAAAACTTAGTTAAAGGTCAATTGAAATATTAGCTAAGATAACAAGCTGAAACAATATAAAAGAATTCTTTAATACTAAATGGAAGGAGTTTTAGCGACTTGTATGCTACTATCCGTAGCACGTAGTTTGTAATTAGGCTTTTTCTTGTATACTTCCTGTGTACTCGGGCTTTGCCTTTTTACGTGGATTAATAAAATATCTTTTATCTATCAAAAAAAAAGAATTCTTTAAAATATGCTTAAAAGCCCTTCAATATATTGTATAAAAGAATGAGTCTAAGACTAATATATTTATTTTAAGTGAAACTTTGGTCTGATTTAAGTTTCAGCCCAGCCCCAATTACAGAAAACATTTAAGGTTATTAGAACAGTTCTGTAAATACAACCAGCCCAATAAAATAATCAAGCCCACAAGAAATCAACTCACTTATCAATTAAAACAAGTTTCTGAAATATACTAGAATCAAGCCCAATTTAAACAAAAGTCCATATTAATGAAACATGTCTAATAAACCTCAAGCCCAGCCCACAAGGAAAAATAGCCCACGTATATGATCAGGTTTAAAATATAAAGTCTGCCTAGTTACTAGAGGGTAAAGAGGTAACTTCATCAAAAGTTCCTTTATGAGGCAGTTTACGGAAAGGTTAGGTGCAGTGGGTTGAAGGGCATTTGTGTAATAACCAAAACTTGCATGTGCTTTTCGGTAAAGTAAAAGAAATAAGAGGATATGTACAAAGCAAATAATCATTTGCTGGAGAAAGCAGGCCAGCGATGGGATCTAAGGCTTGCTAAGGAAAGGTAACGTGTGATAAGGAGAGAGAAAAAAAAGGTGGCAGACTGCAGTGGCTTACCAGATAGTGGGGTGTTCAACGAAGTGGTTGACTGGCAGTGTCTGTGCAGATCTGAAGGTGCTCAGATGAGGTGGCTGGGTAAAAGAAAAGAAGGGGCTGCACGAGTGCTATCCTTTTCTTTTCCCTCTTTGTCAACTAAAATTTCTGAAACATTATTCTGAGGGTCTGGTGAGATTTTATAAAGGTGAGGGAAAGGGTTTTACGTGAGTTTTCAGGAGATTAGCTAGAGTTTTCAGGGGATTAGCTAGATCTGATTTGGTTTTGATCTTAGAATCTTTTCAAAAATTTTTAAACCTATCCGATAACAATAGAGATTACAAGATAAAAGGAAACCACCTTAAAAAACTAATTAATCTGGTTCATTATCTTATTTAACAAATAGATGATTATAAGCATCTGAAGATAAATAAATAAGTAATAAAAAGAATAAATATAATCAGAACATAACTAAATAATTTCTAACTGAATTAACCTAAATTCTAGGTTCGTATGTTACAAAGCCACTGCAATTAATATAGAAATGCAAAAAATAAATTTATGGATTTTCCATACACTCCGTATAAATTAAGGCCTAAATTAGCAAATGTTTTTTATTGCCCCTCTATTCCCTTTTCCTAAATCTCTAGTATGGTAAAAAGCTAGAAGTCTCACTAGTTATCAGAATTCCCTAGCTCACTAAATTTCCAGTATTAATCATAATCCAGGTGCATGGAAGTTCTTTCCATTTTGATGAGGGCCACCCACATATGATACCTTGGGAGAAAAAAGTTTTTGAAATTCTAACAATAATTTATATGATTTGGTAAATTATAAAAGGGCAATTATAATTTTTGATAAATCTCATATGATTTGGGTTTTTCTTGATCTATGTATTACAAATAATAAATATCATCAATCTCACTTTAGCCATGATAGGTAAGATTGTGCAATTTGTAATGATCTTAAGTGCTGGTTCTTTTAAAATGAATCGGACTTATTTCTTTATATTTTTATAAATATATTTTACAATATGATAAATGAGATTTCACATTATTTGTGAGATGGAAATTCTTATAGTTTATAAACGTAAATGGATTCCATTAATTATAACATTCACATATTCTTTTACTAACATATTTTACAGAGCCTTTCTTTTCTTTCTTTTTTTTTTTTTTAAATTTATGCCCTTTTTTTCTTTTTTTTACCTTCTAATATATATGTAAGTGATTTCTTTATGCTTCAATAAAATCGTCTAGTTATAAGCACATGCCAATCATCATATTCAACTCTGATGTCATGCTAGCAGTTATAGCATTACCTTCTACATTATTGTTATTCTTGTGGTTGTAATAGTGTTAAAATTGGATTCCCCTGCTGTTAACACTTGATTTTAAGGATATGCAAATCTGTATCTACAAAGGTTATAACACTGCACTGGTTTGTTTGCATAACCCTCCAGACACAGGGCATTAATTTATGCATGGTTTAACTTTAGATTATAAGATATGAAACATAGTGACCTTTGGGAAATTTTTTGATTAGATGTTGTGATAGACAATCAGTACACTTACCTCATCTATGGTTAGTCCATTTAAGTACTTTTCTATGTGCTCCTTGGTCAGTGTACTAGTTTGATCACCATATATTTTACTATCCAACTTGCTTGATGGAGGGAATTCCTGCAGTTAATTAGAATGGGTATGTTTTGGCATATGAAACATGACCTATTTGGTTTAGCAGTTGAGAAGACAGGAAAAGAAACTGAACTTAAACATATATATCATATATAAATTTCATAAAGGCACAAAAAGGGGTCGTGAATATTAGCTATGGTACTCTGAGGAACTGTTTGGAGAACAGAGATCAAGTTGTAAGGTCTCGTTTGGTTATAAGAGCGTTTAATGCTTTATACAGAATGCTTGGTGTTTGGTTATAAGCAGTTAATCATTACATAAGTCTTCAAAATGTGTAAACCAATTATAAACCTATTTACTGACATATCTTGGCTAGTAATGGATACTGCTGTGGAATTTGGATCCATAAAAGCTGTATCATTCTGTAAAGTAGATGAGACTAGGCAATGTCATTGTTGTTGAAAATTATGAGTCACATCTAGGTAGCAGCATTACTTATACTGGAGTTTTTCTGTGTGTGTATACATTATTAATTAATTAAATCCAATGATTTGCTTTTGTATTAAAATCCCTGTAGATCCTTAATGCAATCCCAAAAAAAAAGTAGAGATAATTGTTGAAAATCTGATTTTGAAATGTTCTTGTTCAATGCTAGCTTCAATTCAGTGCACCACTAAGCTTGCAAGATATTTTAAATTTCCAGTCATCACTTTGTCTTTTATTCAAACAAAAAAAAAAAGATTCTTCAGTCTTTGTCGTGTAATTCATCTGCTTTAGTAATGGTTAGCCATTTCACTTTATATCAGGCATCTCAGGCATGGATGCTCTGACCTCATGCAAAAGAGAAGAGTTTTTTTTTTTTTATCAACGGGGTGATGTGGCCATTCAAGCTTAGGTTGAGCAGCAGTAGTACAAAGAATCTTCGCGTTCAACGCCTTTCTCGATCAAAGGTGATACACTGAACTGTGGGTGCCAATGAAAAGGAGAGAAGTCCCACTTAAATAGAGGTGCAGAACTTGGTAGCAGTTATTTTAGTGATAGTAGAGTCCTCAAATCTGTTATAACAGTGATGTTTATCTATTATATAATTAGTAGTTCAGTTTGTACTTGATACTTGTATAATGCACCATTGCAGTGTATAAATACATGAATTTGGATGAATCGATGCTTGTAGAAATTATTGAATTAGATGCAAATGGTCTCAGCTATATTTGATGTGGATTAGTTGATCATGTGAATCAAGAACATTTGAATTAAGGAATGTCATTTGTTAATTTGCAGTAACGTGGGAATACTAGAACCTTAAAAAATGAGACCCAGTACGTATATAGGATTCTTAATCTGGAATTTTAATATTTGTGGCGTTTTTTTATTCATAGCATCGAAAAAAGAGCAATGGAAAATCTTTCTAAATCCTGAATTAGTATTTGCAGTGATTAAAACCTCGTTGGAAATATTAATTATTGGTGAAAACTTGTGGCACAATTGGATTTTGAAATAGCTATGTACAAAAACGCTGGAAATAGCTTTTTGTGGCAAAGACTCGTTGCCGTAATTGAGTTTTCGATACCGAAAACTCAATTGCAGCGATGTCACAAAATGCTGGAAAGGCACATTGGCGGCGAACACTTGTCGTGGCTATACGGTTATGATAACAAAATTCATAGTGCCCGCAATGTCTATAGTTGTTGCGAAAGGATGTGGCAATTTTACAACTATTAGCTATCGAAAAAAATTGCTTGAATAAGTCTTTCCCAACAATTTTTAATTGAATCATAGTTCATAATTACAGAGATATTTGAGACTAATTGCAACAAACAAAATCACAGGAAAATCTAAGCTTTTTGCAGCGATTTAGACTTCCATTGCAGTAGATTAGAAGTGAAGGTATAGTACCGGCGAGTATGTAGCAAGGTAGCAAACACTAGTAAGTGTCAGTCGCGGCGATTTTTATCAATTTTCTCGGCAAAAATATCCGTTGGTAAAAGTCACTCATGTTGTAGTGGAAAATCCATGGAATAATCACAATAGATCTCAGATTTGCCGACGAGGTAATAATGCTTAAGCTATTTACTCTTATCTAATTTTTCTAACATTATGGATGGATGCATGGTGGACTGGGTTGACTTTATGAAGTTTATGATCAGATTATGCTAAACATGCCAATGGAGCCTAACTTAACAATAATAGGAGCTTCTTGGGTGCATCAGCCCATGTAGAACCCATGGCTGAAGCTTTTGTTGGGATATAACTTGAGGAAACTCTTGCTTAGATTAGAGATAAACAGCAATATTGTACGTCCTTTGCATGTCAATAAATAATCTGATCGGTAATTGAATGAACTTTGAATAGAATTGCTCTGTAAGAGTACTAAATTCCACGATCACATGATTCCAGATGAATGTGTTGAATCTAAGCTAGCTAGGCTGCTCGTTAAATTAGAGTGCAAAAGTTTCAAACTATAGATTCAATAATTCATATATCCTACTGAACGTATGTAGTGTGCAAAACTCAACAGAATATATACAAAAGCACATCTACCACCTGTATTATTATTCATACTTTTTATCTTTTGACACCATATATCTTTATCTTCATATATAAAAATAGGCTATCTAACGTAATTTTATTGATTTAACGGTTTTTATTATTTTTCTCTTAATTTTAACGTTCTTCTAAATCTCTCCGTCTACTGTGGACGTATTGTTTTCTTTATGAATTTACTTTTTTATCTTTATATTTTATTCTCTTGTGTCAATTTATACGAGGGTTTATTTGTCTTTTAGTCATGTAAATGGTCAGATGTGAAGTCGGCTGAAGTATAAGATGTCATTTCTTCTATTTAATTTTTTCCACCTTTCCGTCTTCTCCATTTTTCTGCATATTCTCATTCATTTCTCTCTCTAAAACCAAACTCCTTCTTTCTCTGTCTGTTCGTCTTCTCTATCACTATGGGTCATCTACTCTTTGATTGACGCCTTGCATTTTGTCAAGCATTAGAAGTAGAAGAAAAGAAATGATGATGATGGGAGAAGAGCAAATCCTTGCAGCAAAGATCATCGTGTTGCTGTTATTGGGTGGGTTACTTGTATAATGTATTCAGTTTGCATCTCTATGACTCCTTGATATTGAAGCCGAAAAGGCTGAGATCAAAGCTCCAAAAGCAAGGGATTAGAGGGCCTTCCCCTTCGTTTCTTTTGGGGAATATCCCATAAATGAAGAACATCCATCTTAAGGTCTAAGCTGCTGCAGAAACTAATTCAAATCCCCAACGTTAACCATATTTCTCATGCTTGGCCTTCGACGATCTTCCTTTACTTGGAGCAGTGGCGACATGAATATGGTACGATCTGTTTTATTTTTCTGATGCCCATTTAAGAGGATGGAGATTTTAATTTTTTATAGCCATAGCCATAGAGAAAGAAAGAAAAAATCGGAAAGGATTTTCAAAATATCAATGTCTATGAGTAACAATTAATTCTAATAGTTTTCTAATACACCTCTCCTCATCCTTTCTGTTTGATCATTACAAGTCATGGACAAAAATGAAAGACTGTATTTTTCAGTAGAAATAAAAAATATATATATATATATATATATGTATATTTTTGGGTTGAAGAGTTGGAGCATGCACTAAATTGTTAAGCAAATGTTGCAAAACCCATATTATGAATATTCATTCTCCATCCCACATTGTTTTTTTGTTTGTTTGGAGTTATCAACCAAAGTCAGAGTGATATCATCTGATGCATTGGCGGGCAGAACCGATGTTCATGTTTTCAATTGGAAGCATACAAATATTGTCGGCAGGTGATATAGAGATGGTGAAGGATATTGGCCTTTGTACTTCTCTGAATCTAGGAAAACCTTCTTACATAACCAAGGAGAGGGGAGCCTTGGTGGCCAGGGAATTGCAACCTGAAGTGGCCCACTTTGGGCCCACCAAAGGAAGATAATAGCTCCTAAATTCTACATGGACAAGGTCAAGGTAAGATTCCCCAGTGGATATAGCTGACAAATAACTTTTTAATTGATAAAAGACTACTTCATTTCCAAAGCAATAATCAGAGCAAACTTTCTTTCCCACTATTTTTTGTTTCCCCCTCCATTTCAAACAGTGAAGCCAGTACAAGTCAAGATTTGCCATTAAAATGGATCAATGTCGATCAAAGGATTATTCAATTTGCATGATATAAATTGTAAGATTTGATGCAAACTTCTTCTTGCAACTTTGTTTTGAAGAGCATGCCGAGTCTAATGGTTGACTGTACAACCTCAATGCTAAGAGCATGGGAAATCAGGATTGAAAATGAGGGAGGAATTGCAGACATTAAAATCGACAAGGATTTAAGGACCTTGTCTGGGGATGTGATTTCCAGAGCTTGTTTTGAAAGCAATTATCTTGAAGGGGAAGAAATATTCTTGAAGTTCAGAACTCTCCAAAAAATCATGTCGAAGAAAACTCTCGAAATCCCCAAGTTGAGTTACCATTGCATTGAAGTTTTCCTACAAATATCATCAAGAAATTGTGAAGATGTTTGGTTGTTGTGAAAATTTTTCATTGTTTATACTTGGCCTTAATCTATTGTCATCAGAGTACGCGCTGCATTTTACTATCAAATTTAGTTCATAAATGTTTTTATAATTTGTGAACATCCCTAACTTGGTTTCAACCAATTTAAACTTGATCTTACAACAATCAGGTTTTTTCAGAGCAAGATCAATAGACAGATGCAAATTAGAGAAAGAGATAAAATCCATGATAATAAAGGTAGTTAAACAAAGGATGGAGACAACTCACGAGAAGGATCTTCTGCAAATGATACTTGAAGGAGCCAAAAATACTGGTGATTTGTCAGATATCTCTCCTGACAAGTTCATCGTGGATAATTGCAAGCTTATATATATTGGCAGCTACGGGACTGTTGCCATCACAGCATCATGGAGCTTGATGTTATTAGCTGCATATCCCGAATGGCAAGCCCGTGCTCGTGCTGAGGTGCTTGAAATGTGTAAACGCGGCCTTCCAGATGCTGATACGATCCTTAACATGAAACAGTATGTACCATTATAAACTCTTTATGTCCATAAAATTAACTACCTTATTATGCTTATTATGTTAGATTCGTATGAGATAGTTCAAACTATGTTCATGGGCCTTTTTTTTATATATATTCTGTATAACTTTTGCTGGTTTTGACGCTATGTTTATATTTTAATTATAATAATATTTGAGTAATATGGGAGTGAATTGATAAATTCTTCTATATGGATTTAAACCTCTTTCTTCAATTATATCTGCCTAGAATGAGGCCGTTTGTCAACAGTTGTATTCGTGGATTGGATGTAGTTGTATTTAGTAAGATCAAGGAATAGTAGAAATTGGTGATTAACAATTTTTGTTTTTAGGCATATGATATCAGTGTCTCACTCAGTAATTTGTATCAATAATTTCTACCATCGTGATATTATCCACAATCATATAACTTAAAAGATAATCTAACTCTTATGATCTTATGCTAAGGAATTAATTGCTGAAGGATGTGTTGAATGAACTCCCAGAGCTAAGACAATGAGGACATGCTCTTTTTTCAATATAATATTTTCCTTCAACAAATTTGCATTGTATTGTTACTAATTTACTTATTGCATATTACTCAAAAACACTATATTCGACACACATATAAAGGGTAAAACTATGAATTTGATAAGGCCAACAAGTCTTTTTGATTTCTAATCTATCAAACATGTAATTATTATACTTTACTAAGTTATCATTATCCAAAAATATTTGCTAAAATTTGCTCTTTCCTTCTATGGATTAAATTAATCAATTTTTTTTTAACAAAAATATATTAATTTTATAAAATAATTGTGATTCAAAGCACGTTGCTTTAACCTAGTATATATATACGTACGTTGTATATGTATTCCGATTGTTCTTGACCCTTTTGCTCACTATTCACACACTAAACACTAGTCCTAATGGCTTCATTCCCGAGATCAAGAATATTTTCAGCCCCTCAGAGCAATGGCTCCTAATGATAGCTACAATATGCATTTGTGCCTTTCTGGTTTATGTAATTTATGACGCAATAATGGCTACAGCATCCGATCCCTTGCAACGTTTGATGGTTATTTCTCCTTTGTTTCTGGTCATTGCTATTCATTGGCTTTCAACAAGCAGGCATCTTATAAGCCTCCTGATTCCAGGGTCGGAGTCAGGTGCCATCCATCGAACCTGGGGCTCTCCTTGGGGTATAACCTTTGTACTTCTACTACTTTCTTTCTCATATCCTACCTGCAAATTACTTCCTCGCATGGTCTTTATTATATTTTTATATTTCTCTTTTATTTTGTTCCATGCATGGTATGATCTTCTTATATATATGTGTGTGTATATGCTTAGCTTGTATAATGTTGGCTTCTCCAACTTTCATTTCATGTCCATGGAACAGAAAGTGAGGGCAAGGATTGGCTGCTGCTATATGAAAGTAAACTGTAATCTTGTGTACGTCCAACTTATTTCTCCCAGATTTTGGCTGCTGAAGGCTCCCGGATGATCACTTCCATGCACATAACATTTAATCATATTTTTCATATTAAAAACAGATAGAAGCAGGAATGACTAAAATACTTCATGTTTTATAGAGATCCGAGTTTGAGATAAAGCACAAAGGTAGCATAATGTACCAGAAACATGACAAAGAAGAAAAGCTGCTTGGGTGGTTGTCTGCATTCCCTTAATCAATCTGAGATTTTATGATCACTTTGACATTGTCAATGCAATCTAGAGGTTTCAGGTACAAAATGGTGATCATTTTCTATTCCCAAAATAAACAATGCCAAGCCATTACTCAAAAGGACTAAGCTTTAAACGGGTACTCCTGATGAATCTATTCTTCATTTCTCGTCATGCCTCCTTTCCATGTTGAATAAAATTGACGATAGGAATCTAAATCTGATCCCAAACCAAGACCAGCATCATCCGGACATACAAAATGCATCCCCCATTCTTGCACTTCTAATTCCACTGGAGTTTGATTGGAGACATAATCCAGTATTTCTGCTGTGATTGAAATCTTAATGAAGCTCCGTTTATCAAAATTATTCGATTTCCAACGTTTGAAAAACTGTGGCGTCCGTGTATACGTCCAGAATGCAATTGGCTTAATGAAACAGTCGACGTCCGGGGAATATGGAAACCTAAGTTCGTAAAAACAATCTTCTAGAGAACTGTCATCCGTCTCAAAGTAAAATTTAAACTTCACATATGAAGGTTCCTTGAAAAACGAAGAAATTGAAGTACCTTCAGGGGAATCGAATTGATGATAATCACAAACAATAAAGATAGCACACTCCATCCCCTTCATAGTACCATCCAACTCTATCTTTAGAGATGAGGAGCCATTACTTCTATTGTGGACCCACTCCGGAATTCCATATCCCAACGACCACCCATATATCATCACCTGTAAAACAATCCCCAAAAAGAGAGGTTAATTGCTGTGAAAATTAAGCTATTTTTGTCTTGGTGGATGTCGACTTGTGTTGTTTATTTCGCACCCTACGTATAGTTACGTTGTTCTTTTCTAAAAGAAGAGAGAGAGACTCACCTTATCGGCAAAGATAATGTTTGACGAATATTTGCCTGCGCTGCCAAAATTAATTAGCAGTGCTTCTACCTCAAGCATTCCTTCCATCTCATATTCTTCCGGTGATCCGATATGATAGGTGGGATATGAGCTTTGTTTCGGCAAAGATTTACGTGGCATCCTCTTTCGTCCTTCGAGAGAAAAGGAACGGATGCTCTTGGGGATTAGATTGACGGATGGAATTTGTGTTATAGCAGTTCCCCTTGCCTGAAGTTCCGTCAGGCATTCCAACATACTCAGGTCTGGAAATTTCTCTAGTCTTGACCAACCATACAAATGGAGAATTTCAAGAGATGACAAACTACAAATAACACTCGGAAAAATTGAAATGTTTTCGCAATCACTTAACTTTAAATCGCGAAGGCCAGAAAAACTCATAAACGATGATGGTAGGTCTTTTTTGGTAGGCTCGCTAAAATACAAGCTCTTCAGAGATGTCATATCACCCTGAATATCCGGGATATTCACAAGTCTTGTACATCCAATAAGATCCAAAAATTCAAGAGATTCCAAGCAGAACTTATCTGGAAGTCTTGTAAGACATTCGCAACGATTTAAACTCAAATGTTTTAGTCGTTTGAGAACTCCAATAGATGGGTGGACCTCACACAAGCTTATACAACCTGTAAGGTATATTGTCTCAAGATTTGAAACTCCTGAAAAATCTATTATTTCAATCAAGTTCTCAGAATTACTCAGATCTAATTCCTTCAAATTGTGTAAAACCTGTTATAAAAAAAATTAGATCAAAATATAAATATATTAACTTATTTAGAAAAGATATGAAGGGGGATTATTAAAAAGTATACGTATTTATAAGAGTAAGAAACTTACCATCAATCCCTTCCACAGTCGTTTGAAGTGGCTGCCAGGCATGCTTAGTATAACAAGATTTATTGGTTGGAAACTGCTCGGCCAGGATTTCGAAGGACAATTAAACCAGTGTAGGTATCGCAACTTATTGCTTGGCATGTGTTCTAAAGGATTTCCATGCCATTCTATAGTTGGTGATGGATAAATTTGGCTAATTGGAGGAACAAATATTTTAAGAAATCTTAATTTTGTCATCTTTGAGAATGCATTGGCGTTGAGTCTCTCTTTTGTTGGACAAAAATCGAGGGCTATGCCTTCAATTGCATCAGTTCCCTAGTAACCAAGAACAACGTATTAGCAAGAATTATGATGAAAATATACCTTTTTATATTAATCTCTACACTAATTAACTTACAGTATCATTCTTTAGTACGTGAAATACATCCCCATGACGAAACAGTCTAGTACGTCGTCCAGGTTCATCAGGGAATTCGCGGCAAACTATTTCCTCGCCCATTTTTTTTAGCAAATCATGCATGAGCAACCTTTCATATTTTGATTTGCTTATGAGGGACTTTTCGACGAGAATTTCAATGTTGATGTCCGGATAATAACCAAAACCTTTTAATGTTTCCTTAAAATTGTTATTTAGCCACTCTTCTTGAAAAAAACAAGCCATATCCAAGAATAATTTTTTCTGTGGATCCTCCAGCCCCTCAAAACTTATTTGAAGTATATTCATAATATCTCTATTAGGAATTGCTTCTAGTTGATCCCTAGCACTTTCCCATGCATCTATTTTTCTCCCAACTAAGAAGCGACCCAAAACTTTAAGAGCTAAAGGAAGGCCTCCAGCATAACCCACAAAATTCATAGATAGATCCTTGTAATTCTCTGGAGGATTGGTTTTGTCGAAGGCTGACAAACTAAAGAGTTGCAAAGCATCGGCGGTTTGAAGCAGCTGAACCTCACAGATACCATTCACTCTATTCCTTTTCAACAGATGACTGTCTCTGCATGTTATAATCACCCTACTCCCTGGACCAAACCATTTCCGATCCCCTACTAATGTCGTCAATTGCTCGTCACGATCCACATCATCAAGGGCAATAAAAACCCTTTTATTCTGCAGCATCTTCATTATCATCCCATTTCCTTGGTGATGATTGTATACACATATTTTCTCTTGCATGATTGTAGAAAGGAGTTCTTCTTGTAAAGAGGCTTGATCACGAGCAGTAGTAGATCTTTCTCTAATACAAGAAATAAAACTGCTTCCTTCGAATCGACAAGAAACTCTATCATAAATTATTTTGGCCAGCGTTGTCTTACCAACGCCACCCATCCCATGAATTCCTACGAAGCGAACGTCATTCGATTCCAAATGCAATAAGTTCATCATTTCCTCTACACGGGACTTTATTCCAACAAATTTCTGGTTATCATGAATTAGAATATTTAGCATTGGATATTTGTAGAATACCATTTCACTGATTTTTTTTATAATTGTTGACTCGTACCTGTAATTTGATAAGACAATTAATATAGACGAAAGCTGAATAGGCACGAACCAAAAAAAAAAACTCTTTTAACTTATAATTAGAATATTTAGCATTGTTTTATAGAAGAATTGTAAATGTCATGAGTAGCTAAATAGATAGATAGATAGTTGTTAATAACAACACTAACAATAACAATAACCGCAACAGTACTAGCTAGTGTTGACTATCTTGCTATCTCAAAGAGGACTAAATGTTACCTGTCCCCCTTTATGTGTTCTCCCTTAAGACCCCCGACTGTTTTGCAAGCTTTTCTCCACGTATTAATCTCTTTGATGTCTACCTTGGGATCTTTTTCATGTGCGGCGAAAGCTTCTTCAAAAGTCCCTCTTTGATTTCTTACATCGGAAGGATCCACATGGTAGAAAATAGGAATAATTGTGATCAGCTTCGTCTTTTGCTTCCATTCAACGATCTCGGCAAGTTCCATGAGGCACCATTTGGAAGAAGCATATTTTGCCGAAAGAATGACAATGGCGTATTGTGATTGTTGAATTGCTTTCAGAAGCGCTTGAGAAATGCATTCTCCTTCCTGGAGTGTTTCGTCATCCCTAAAGACGACAATGCCTTTCCGTTTTAAATCAGCATGCAGATGATCTGTAAAACCCCTGCGAGTGTCTTCGCCACAGAAACTAAGGAAAACTTCATATTCCCATCGAGGCGTCGAGGAAGAAGGTAAGGAAGAGGTTATGATTATTTCATCTTCTTCCGAACAAGATGAATTGTCTTTTTTTAATTTCTTAGTATTCTCGGAATTAGTAGATGAAGAGGGTCTTTGAGTGGCGATGATTTGGCCCATGAATGCAATGCGAGAGATTTAGAAGCTTAATTGTGGAAGGTGGGAATATTGGTTATTTGCGGGCTTAAACAATGAGAAGAACAATGAAGATATCCTGAGTTGATCTGTATGTATATATAATAGAAGCTAGCCATGGAGTACTAGTACTACTGGTCGACCTGAGCAGGAAAGTTCCAGGAAGATGCAGCATCAACTTTCGGTTATGAAATGCATTATTGATTACAAGCGCGTATGTACGTAATTTCCAGGTGGGCTTCCACCTACTTTTGAACTTTTTGACTAAAACACGAATAATCATGGAGAGGAAGATTAAAATCAAGTGTAATTTCTTTTTTTTTTTTTTTTTGAAAATAAGTGTAATTTCTTTGAATGATACGAGAAGGTTCTATAACTCTTCCTGCATTTGATTAAAATGCGTACTTTGGGCCTATGAATACAATCGAAGGTTTTTCGCAACTTCCCGCAATTCATTAAAAGCCCATATTGACTGACTCGGCTACATTTTCCAAAGGAAGAAGAAATTTAGCTACTTAATTTTTTTGATTGACTAACCTTCTTACCAACTTGTCGACCTTCCTATGTGACCATTTCTCTTTACGGAGAGAAAACTTCCTGCCGACACTTTCTAAATCTACTTTATTTTCTTTCTAAAAAAAAAAAAAAACTTGCGTTTTAAATAATGAAGTTCTTTTTAAATCGGTTTGGATTAAGTTGAAATGAGTTGAGATGAAAGTTTAAAATATTATTTTTTAATATTATTATTATTATTATTTTAGGATTTGAAAAAGTTTTATTGAGATTTGAAAAAGTTGAATTATTTATTATATTTTGTGTTGGAAGTTAGAAAAGTTATAATGACTAGATGAAATGAATTAAGTTGAGTTGAGTTGGGTTGGCTAACCAAACACAGCCTAAAGTCTCTTGCCTATTTAAAATATGGACAATGCTAGGAAACTATTAAATGTACTCACAAATTTACATATTAGTACAAATGAGTTTTTTTTATTTACTTTTAATCATTTTTTAAACGTCCTTAACCATTAAAAAAAGTAAAAAAAAATAAAAAATCACTAATAGTCATTTGCTTAAATATTAAGAAAAATAAAAAATAAAATAAAATAAAAATAAATGAGTGTGCACATTTAGTATACATATTTAGTAATCATACTATTATTTTCTTAAAAATATTATCACATATCTTTGGAGTACATGAAAAACTCTACATAACAATTTTATAAATTAAATAAATATGAAATCTATATAAAAAAAATTAATTCTTTAAAAGTAGATTTTTTTTTTTTTAAATATTATTCGACGTTTACATACTCTACAATTTTATGCATGCTCTGAGATTATGTAACAATATTCTATTAATTAACTAGTACTACTTATTTCAAGAGTACCACAAAATATATATTTTGTTTCAATTTTTTATTTTGGTATATTTTTGTTTTATGAATATAAGATTTATAATCTTGTGGAAAAACAATACCAATAGGAAAGAATAGATAAAAGTTTAGTTAGATTTAGCGCTCAATTACAAGAGTTCATGTATTGAAATTGGGTTTAGGTCATAATTGCGTTAGGATTAGGGTCTAAAGGAAAAACTTGACCAAATAAAATCCAAGAATATTATCCAATGCAACCACAATTAGAAGAACACTGAAGATGTCCTGGGGTGATCTGTATGTATATATAGAAGCTAGCCAAGGAGTACTAGTACTACTGGTCGACCTGAGCAGGAAAGTTCCAGGAAGATGCAGCATCAACTTTCTGTTATGGAAGCATTGATTACATTAATTGCGTATGTACGTAATTTCCAGGTGGGCTTCCACCCACTTTGGAACTTTTTGACTAAAACACAAATAAACATGGACATTTTTATAAAACCCAACTTAAGTATGGATTATATATGTTAGTAGTACAAGGATAATTATTAAAGTAGATTTTCAACGTAAAAACTGTGTGATCAACGTCCATATTTATCAAGTCTAATCACAAGTCTCCGTTGATCGTTCTTCTTAATTTCTAATTAGTCATGATCCAGAGGAAGATTAAAATCAAAAGTGTAAAAGAAGTAATTTCTTTGAATGACACCGTAAGGTTCTATCAACTCTTCCTTCATTTCATTAAAACGCATTCTATGGGCTATGAATGCATACGAATGTTTTGTGCAACTTCCTGCAATTCATTAAAAGCTCCTGTTGACTGATTTGGCTGCATTTTCTAGAGGAAGAAGAAATTCATTGCATATGGTAGCTACTCACCGACCTTTTGGACCTGCCTATGTTTTTACGAAGAGAAAACTTCCTGCCGACACTTTCTAAATCTACTTTTTTCTTTTTAAAAAAATAAACCTGCATTTCCTTTTAAATTAAGTCGTCTCTTGCCTATTTCAAATATCGACAATACTAGAGTGATTACTAAATATGCATGCTTACTAAATATATAAATTAATATAAATAAGTTTTTTATTTTTTTAATTATTTTTTAAACATCTTTAACCATTAAGAAAAATAAAAAAATAAAAAAAATAAGTAGATATATTTAGTAGGTATATTTGTTAGTCATATTATAATTTTCTTAAAATATTATCACTTATCTTTTACGTATGTGAAAAATTATACATAATAATTTTTTAAATTAAGTAAATACAGGATTTATATAAAAAAAATTAATATTTTAAAAGTAAAAAAAAAAAATTCTCAACACTTATATACTCCACAACTGTATCTATCGTTACTCTTTATGATAAGATCACGTTATGCATACTATGCGATTATGTAACAATATTCTATTAAACTACTTATTTCAAGAGTACTACAAAATATATATTTTGTTTCAATTTTTTATTTTGGTATATTTTTGTTTTATGCTATATTATAAGAGTTATAATTTTGTGGAAAAACAATACCAATAAGAAAGAATAGATAAAGTTTAGTTATAGATTTAGCGCTGAATTACAACAGGTCATGCATTGAAATTAGGCTTAGGTCATAATTGCAACCACAAACAAGTCTGGATATATTCATTCTATTAACGTTATTAATAAGGAAGTCATTCGTACAATTTAGCAGGAGAGTCTTTTCTCTTGGTCAGCGTTGACAGCATATTTCCAGGGTGGCTTGGTTCCCACCACTTTAGAACTTTTTGACTAAAACAGGAATAATGAAGATATTCTTATCTGTAAAGAATATGCGACAGCATATTTGCCGGGTGGCTTCCACCCACTTTAGAACTTTTTGACTAAAAAAACTAATAATGAAGATATTCTTATCTGTAAAGAATATGAGAAAGATATTCCTACCGATCGAGGATGAGGATGGATTTCGATAATTTTTTTAAAAAAAGGTTATTTTTTAATTAATAATTAAGAAAATAATTTTTAATAATATTGTGAATTTTTAAAAAATATTTAAAGATATAAAAAATAATTAAAAAAATATAAAAAAAAAGACCAATTGATCTTGTCAGGATCGCCATTCCGTCTTCAAGGGAATCAGAAATAATCATGCCATACAACTAATACTGTTAAATTAGATTTTCAACGTAAAAATTGAGTGTGAGTACCTTCAACGTCTATATTTATCCAAGTCTAACCACAAGTCGCTCATTCATGGTCTCCTTAATTTCCTAGTCATGATCCAGAAAAAGATCAATGCGTAAAAGAAATAATTTCCTGAATGACACGATAAGGTAATATAAATTTTTCTGTAATTCATTAACACGTAGGTACATAGTGCCTATGAATGTATACGAAGTTTTTGTGCAACTTTGCTCGTTTTGTTCTTAATAGGATGATGTCAAAAACATAAATTAATTTGATAAAATTGTTGATTGACTTGGCTACATTTTCTAGAGGATGATCGAAGAAATTTATTTTGATAGTGATTGCAAATTAGTAGCTACTTTATTTTCCAATCATGATTAGAATCAACTTTTCTTACCGACATTGCGGACTTGCTTATGGAATAGTTTGGACAGTAAGTTAAGATGAGATAAATTAAAATGAAAGTTAAAATTTGAATAAAGTTAATAATTATAAACCAAATGCATAATGTACAATATGAACAAAATAAGAAGTAGTAGTAAATATAAAAGGTAAGGATAAAAGAGAAGTAAACTCAATATTTTAATGAGGTTCAGCCCCACTACCTACTTTCTCGCCTCAAGCTATCTCTTGAGAATTTCCAAATTACAATTCAACATTTTTCAAGTGGAGATAGAAACTTATTACACAATTGAGCAGTACCGCTACAAAAAAAACCGTGTAGAATACTCTCTTTATACGTGTTGATTCAACTATTATCTATGTAGAACGCCTTTTATATGCATAGGGTTTATGTTGAGGATACTTTGCCTTAATCTAAGGCTTGCCATATGTGACATAACTTACCCTTAATTCTAGGAGATTTTTTTGTATATACTTTCCATTTATTTGTCCTCTAATTGATATGTAATTATTTCTATTTCATACAATTTGTAATTAAATATAAATAGAAAATACTCTACATTTTTTAATAAGTGAAATAAGAACAATACATCATAAACTATATATATATATATCAAAATGAATAAATGTTAAGGCTTAATGTTTAGATATGAGAAATTAAAAGTTTTGAATGAATGTTGTAAAGCTTGCAATTGATGTGTGTATGATCTTATTGTGAATTTGAAGATTTCAATTGATCTATTTATAAGTATATGAGACTTCATTTTCAAATTTAAAAAGATTCACATCCACTCACTTTTCAAAATTTTCAAATAAAAGTTCATTTTTTTTGCAATTATCAAAGGCAATATCATTTACTTTTGAAAATTTTCAAACAAAATCATCTACCTTTTGCATATATCAAAATGAGTATCAATCATTTTTGAAAATTTTCAAACTTATCATGCACATATGGTGAGAGATTACAATTAATCATTTTTCAAATTTAAAAAATTTAAACTTTTAATTAGGTCATGTATATGTGAAAAATGCAATTTGGTGGTTTATAAGAAAAGATTAATTTTGAGCATTAATCCAATTTTGAATTTTTCAAGAGATGCACAAAATTACTCTAAGAGTTTTGTTTGTGAATTTGTTTTCTTTCTTGCTCACGCTTGGTTTGTTGATGTGTTTGACTCAATTGTGTAGATAATTTGAGATTTGTGCTTGACTCCATTGTATAAACAACTTGACATTGAGACTTATTTATATTACTTGAATTCATTTGTTATCTTTAAAATACATATGTAGATATATAATTATATAAAATTTAAAACATTGGATTCAACATTATTATTATTTTGAGATTTGAAAAAGTTAAATTGTTTTTTATATTTTGTGTGGAAATTTAAAAAATATTATAATGATTAGATGAAATGAGATGAAATACTTCTTATATCCAAATTGGTCCGTCTTTAGGTAGAGAAAACTTCCCTCATGCCACTTTTTAAACCTGTGTTTTAAATAATACAGTATTTTTTTAGAGTAATGTTACTCATCATTTATATTCTTATCATTCTATCATGTGGCATTAGATGATTAGAAACTATTTATTATATTTCACTTGTAAACCTATCATCTAATATCATGATTATGGGATGATGAGAGGATAATGAGATAATAAATGATGAATATATTGTTTTCATCTTTTTTATAAATTAAGTCTCTTGTCTACCCATGTCTTGATAATTGATAATAGAATCCATACGTTTTGCCTACATAAAATTAGTTGGCGTTAACGCCATGTTATTAAAAATTCGTTCTTACATAAAATAATTTTAGTAGTATTGTATTTTATGATAAGATGATAAGACAAAATATATATATATTTTCTTTCAATTTTTGGTTTTTGGTATATTTTTGTTTTATGTTATATTATAAGAGTTATAATTTTGTGGAAAAGCCATATCAATAGGAAAGAATAGACAAAGTTCAGTTTCATTTAGCGCTCAATTATAAGTGTTCATGTATTAAGATTAGGCTTAGGTCATAATTGCGTTAGGATTAGGATCTTAAGGAAAAACTTATTTTTCTTCTTTAGCCAACTGAAAGGCCCCCAACTCATTTCATTTAATTATTAAAATTTTTTAAAATTTTCACACAAAATATAATAAATAATTAAGCTTTTTCAAATTTTAAATAATAATAATATTTTATTCAATTTTTAACTTTCATCTCAACTCACTATCCAAACCTTACCTGTGTCATGATTGTGTTAGGATTAGGATCTTAAGGAAAAACTTCTTTTTCCTCTTTGACTAATTGAAATCCTAGAATATTGCCCAATGCGAGCACAAATTATGTCAGGATATATTCATTCGATTAACCATATTAATATTCTTTCTAGAGAGAACAAAGAATTTCTCTTTCTTAAAAGAGGATGGAGCCTTGGCTCCCATTTTCAGCTCCGTTCATTTTCCAATATCTGTTTGTGTATAAATTTTTTAGTTAGTACTTTTTTTCCCTCTTTCTACGAACTACATTTTGGTCAGATCTATTGCACTCCAACTATTGACGACATGCACGTGCCCACCACGCAACCCCACAGTTGCCAATCAATCGGGAAATCTTGGCATGTGAGAAGCACAAGGGTCTTGTTTCGTGCCACTACGACAAAGTGTGTTCGCTGGCTACATGTGCCATACAAGTATATTCACAACCTCCAGACCTGACCCACCCCACCTCACATTCACCGACGTGTGGTCCCCACCCGCTGCTACAGACAAGCATGAAGAAACTCGGTCCACTGCAATCTAGCCCATACGATGCCAGTCTCCTTACTATGTTTCTGCTTTCCATACTATTTTCCAACCGTTTAATAGTGTATTTTTAGCATTTTCCTTGTAAGAGTACTTTGGAATGGCAACCAACATGTCAAACATTTGTCGTTATATGTCTCAAAATTTAAATAGAATGGGCGATTTATAAAAGAGTAATGTTACATACAGTCATGAAGTGCGCAAGTGCATTTTTTTTGAAAAAGAGTAGAGTCCACAAAAAATTAATTTCTTTTCATATGAATCTTATATTTTTTTTAAGTGATTGAGCAGCGCGTCATACTCATGATTACAATTATCATTTCTTTTTATTATAATATATTAATGACTTTCGGTGAACATACGAGGACCAAAAGTTCATTGCACAAAAACAGAGAAAAAAAGCCTTTGTGGATTTTTACAGATCCATAACCAAATATAAAAAGGGTAGTGCTGCATCTATGGATATTGGGTCTCGATTTTGGATGCCAAGATGTGTAATTTTTTTTTCATGCATTTTTTTAAAAAAAAAAATTACAACATTATTAAAAACTATTTTGTAATCATTAAATAAAAAAAAAATACAATCGAGATCCATTGTCAAGTTCTATAGCATTTTCCATATAAAAATGAATCGGGGTTTAAATGAAATCAATAACTAGTTGGTTTTTACTTTTTCAAAGTTTGGGAACACAGTTTCAAAATTTCAGACCATAGTTTTTCAATTTTACAATATCAATATTTGATAATCATATCGCTAGCTATTAGGTATTTTTACAAATCTCTAGTTAGAAACCTAGCAAGAGGATCGACATGTAGCATACTAATTCCATGTTTGTTTTTAATTGCGTGAGGTGTAGCATTAATATGCCACATCAATACTTTAAGAAAGTTTAAAAATATTGGTGCCATGTTAGCTTCAATATTGAGCATACTGATTTGCTTTCTTGTCAACTAGGGGAAAAGTATTTTGATTAAATGGTAAGAATTTGTAAGTAAACAATAAGCATTAAGGGTGGCCAGTGGGGCTCTGCACCCCGCTACCCCAACCTTGCATTGTGGGAGTGGGCAATCTTGTCCGCACATTGGGGGCCAGGGCCCCGCTCCACAGGGAGAAAGCCCAGCAGGGGTGGGGGGCCGGTGTGCAACTGCAATACAATACAAGAGTCCCACGTTATATTGCCTTGACTTCCTATATAAATGTTTCATTAGGTTATATTAACTTACACATTATATATACTAACATCTCATCTCACCTCATTATTTAAACCGTGCCTAAAAGTGTAGGCTCATTTGTTTTTACAAATGAGATGAATTGATATTAAAATTAAAAATTGAATAAAATATTGTTAAATATATTTTTTTAATATTATTTTTGTTTTGAGATTAAAAAAAGTTGAATTGTTTATTTTATTTTGTGTGAAAATTTAAAAAAATTATAATAATTAGATAAACTGAAATGAATTAAAATGAAAAGTTTGTGAAAACATACTAGCTAAGATTGTTAACGGTAATATTGCTAATGTGCGACAATGAGAAGAACAGTGGAGATCATGAGTTCTATACAGAAGCTAGCCATCGAGTACTAGTGGTCGACATGAGGAAACTTCCAAGTCTTTGCGGTCAACTCAAAAGTCTTTTTATTATTTTAGTCGTCGTTATTTATACAAAGCCTAATAAACTAACACGCGTAGGCAAGTCCCACTTTATTTCCATGATATGATCACTAACTTTATGACTAAGTGTGTTAAAGTTGATTCTTGGATCTGCAATGGCTCAGTAATATGAATGTGATTGATATTTTAGTAATCTTCGAAGTTTGATATTGTCTATGTGTAAATTATTAGTATCAGAATTACCGTCATAGCCATGATATTGTAGTGATAGACATCTTAGCTAGCTAGCTGTCATTTTATTCAAAGAATTATCATGCACACAAGGGCCAAATAATGTGCTGTATTCATTTCTCATAACACCTTAATTAATGAGATTGGATCATGCAAATGTAGTATTAAATTTGAGGCATTGAGTTGGTATAATATGGATGATACTTGTTTTGTTGGTGCACGTAAAATGATTCAGAACACGTTTAAATGGATGTTCTGTTGGATTGAGTGCACTTATGATCACATTATTTTTAGTCAAAATCAATGAGTTGTAGCAACAAAATCTGTAGTTATAAAAAATATAAATAAATAAACACAAGTAAAAGAGGGTGTTTTCTATGCAATTCCAAATAATGATGGTATCAATATGTGGGAAAAGGATCAAAACTATTCTATTTTATACCCATTGTTTTGGACGTCATGTCCCACTACCATCAATGCAACCGTTCATCTGCATGATGTAAAGAGAACTCGGCGTAATTCCCTTGGAAATATTCTGATATTTAAATCAGTATCACACAAATAATTTAAAATTTAAAGATAGATCACTTTCAAGGAATATTTATATAGATTTTTAGTTTAAATCAGATTGAATCACCCCATGATGCTTATCTTGTACAGTGTTTACTGGGGGAAGGTTCAGCATGCGCAGCTCCGCTTTTAGTAACTTGTTGACTACTACATCTGAATTTAATGATCATTTTACTGCCCCACATCTTTAGTCCTACAAGAGCTGAGAAGAACAGAAATGAAGAGACCTGAGCTGGAAAGTTCCGAGTAGATCATGCAACAATATCATGATCTGTCCAGTCAAAATTGTCAGGCCATCAAAAGTCTGTATTATTGTAGTCACCAAAAGTCTGAATTCCAATTTCCACATGCAACGACTCTGAATTGACTCACTCTGTGATTAGCGCTTGGAAGCCACCTAGTAATTACGTACGTACGCGCTACGCGGTTTTGGTGGTGATGGGGACGTGGACAAATATATTTTTATGAGTTTTGCTATATATAAATATAGTCGTGTACTAATCTGTGTATCAATACTGATTTATTCATACTTAAAATTTAAATTAATATTGTTTTCAATAAAATCTACTTTTTAACCAATCACATCACATTAATATACAGATTAATGCACAATTATGCTTGCAACTATATTTTTCCTATTTTTATTGAAGCATACACCAAGGATGCGGACGAGGAAAAATATCTGTAATTAACAATCAATGACAAACGTACGCATGCTTTCCTAATTGACTCCCATATCCAATATAATGGGCTTGCTCACAACTAGGGCCAGTTGCCCTATTCATATTGGGCATTGGCCCACGGCCCAATCTGAAATTTAGATTGGCCCACTCCTGTTTAAAAATACTAATATAAAAAAATAATTCAAAAAATCTAAAATAATGTAAAGTTAAAAAAACTAAAATTTAAATACAATGACTACATCAAACTACAAATCGCAAATAATAAAATTAAATTTAAAACTACAAATCACAATAAATTTAAATTTACAGTATCAAAATATTACTATGAAATAGCCACAATGGCACAATCCCCCACATCAGTCTTAAGTCTTGACAGTCTATACTCCATGCATTTGAGTCGATAACTCGATAGTGATTTCTAATTTCCCTACATGAAGTTTTATTGATCAGATGCATTATCTTTTTCTTTTTCTTATAATAGGTAGTATAATAATGCACTATAGAATTAGGTACTATACTATCATGACAACAAAGTGAAAAAGAAAAAGAAATAAAATCTTAATATTACAAATAGTAATCATGACCTCACCTCCACATCTAACTGTGACGAGTTTTACATTATGATAATCATGGTATTGAGTTTCTCGCCAATAAAGGAGCCATCCCATGATTTGTCCGTCTAAGTAGTCAGTCACCCACAATTAGTCTAGGCAATTTTTTGTACTCAGATCTTATTACTATTCACAAAATTTACATCTCATCTCACTTCCCAAACATCTTCTAAACCGATATATGTGACTGCAGCTTCCTCTACCCAAGTTTTAGAATTTGGGTAGAGGATAATTAATGATAAAAAAAAAAAGAATAAATAAGTGAATCTAAACAGAAACCATTTAAAACCATATTTCACAAGTAATAGCACTCATTAATTCCTTGTCTTCCACAATGTAAATGGTAAATTACTCATTAAGTGGTGTCACTTGAGCACCATGGTTTGTTTTTACCGGAACATAGATTCTCAGTTAGCTGCAACTCTTCTTTCTTTGCAGCCCCTACTTTTTCCACTAATTTACCTTCATTGAGGATATAGAGGTTGGCAACTACTATGCATCCCATTCCTCTGCAATAACTTTTAGATTCATCGAATCTCAATTCAGCCACCTTAACCTACAGGTACATGTTGGAGGGCATTTTCTTAGTGAACTCTCTCAGATGTAAATAATAAAAAAGAACAGAGCATTGTACCTTGACTATAAGGTGTTGTTTGGTCTTCCTACCGTACTGATGTTGTGAATAAAAAATAACTCCCACAGCAGATATAATCGGCAAATGCAAATCACCATAGCCAACTTGCCTAGCTCACACGGCTATAAAGAGCTTCCAATACTTAGATTACAACCAATGCATAATCAGAGGGCAGCTCACAATATCTATGTATTAAATGTACCTAGCAATCACCAGCTTCTAGCATGCACAACAAACTTCAAAATGGCTTGAGAAAATAAAATGAATCGACATTTCATTGAACATGGAACTTGGCGTTTACCCTCTGCGAAGATTTTTTTGAAGGAATGCAACAAAAGGGCTGTCTTGAAAATCTATTTAGAAACTATTGGCTATAAGATCTGTCCCATTTTGCTTCCTTCTCAACCCATCTAAGTATTGATACCGTTACATTGATAAAGCATGAACATTTTTCACGAGACTTATTTTACTCAGCAGCCCTACGGGCCTACACATAGATGAATTTAACATCCATACATCCACCACACAAAATTTGGAATAATAGATATGATCTTACACAAACAGTTAGAACATTAATATATACTTACAAAAAAAGGATGATAACAATACAAATTTATATCTTCTCATCCTCACTTCAATGAATCCATTAAATTACTTTGGTAACGTTTATCAATCTCCATTGTTCAAAAGCAAGAAAAAAAGTAAAAAAAGAAAAACAGATATACAAAAACTAGGAGGCAGAAAAATTCATTGCTGATCTTTAAACCCAGACTTAAGTTGTTTAAAAAATCGAAACAGATCCAAGGAAATAGCATTTTTTACGAAACATGTAGAGTTGATGCTTGCATCATCACATATAACGGATCAAAAATAAATAAATCAATCAAGAAAATATCACTCAACAGGTTTTATCTGAAAGGAACAATATATACCTTCAAGATTGTGATAGTTTTTTAAAATTACAATTCAAGAAGATGGGAAATAAGGAAAAGGGCTCCTGATCAAGAAGTTAAAAAAAGAAATCAATGATAGACTTACAAAAGCCCTAACACGTAACTATTCATTCCCTTTATGTTCTGTTTTTTTCAGTTCTTATTCAAAAGAGAGACAAACGATGGTCATTCAAATAAGGCCAGTCAAACACACAAACGCATGGGAATTATGAATTACCAAAAAAAAGTTATTATCAATTTACTATTTTTCTTTCTCTCCCTTCTCTTTACATAAACCTCATCTCTTAGTTTGTCACAAAATCAAAAGCACTTTCATCAACCGTTACTCTTGCCTACCTTAAAGCATCATTAATTCAGTTTCTCTCCTATTGCTTTGTTCATAACTTTCATTTCCAATTCTAAAAATCCTTAACAACATCGTTTTCATACCAACGGCAACATTTATTTTTTATTCAAATTTCTTGCCAAACATCCTTATTAAGATCAGGTTTAGCTTTGCAAGGAGAACGTGTTTTTTGAGAAATGGATCCACAAGACAGGAAAATAGAGCTGAAATGGATCCACAACGTATCACTCAATCAGAATTACCATCATAGTCATGATATTGTAGTGATGTGCATCCATTCAAAGAATTATTATGCACACGGGCTAAATAATGTGCTGTATTCATTTCCCATATCGCTTTAATTAACGAGATTGGATTATGCAAACGTAGTATTAAATTTGAAGCATTCATTATAACGTGGATGATACTTGTTTTGTTGGTGCACGTAAAATGGTTCAGAACACTTTTAAATGGATGTACTGATGGATTGAGTGCACTTATGATCACATTATCTTTAGTCAAAATCAATGAGTTGTAGCAACAAAATCCGTGGGTATAAAAAATATAAATAAATAAACCAAAGTAAAAGAGGGTGTTTTCTATGCAATTCCAAATAATGATGGTACCAATATGTGGGAAAAGGATCAAAACTATTCTATTTTCTACCCATTAGTGCCGACGGCAATAAGGGGTACGTATATTTAAATGCCTCTATGGCTGAAAGACAAGGCAGTCATTAAATGCCTCGGATGAATTCTTTTGTACTCTTGTAGAAAGAAAATGTAGCCAAGTCAATTAACAGGCATCAAATAATTGCATTATTATTATTATTATAATTTCAGATCACTATCTTCGATCCATGCCAAAATTGTAAATTAGTTTGGTAAAGGCTATTTACAAATCAATATAAAAATCAAAGCTCCCCCATCACAGGTTTGAAACCTGTTGACTGACTTGTGGAAATTCTTGTGCATTTAATGATTAATGCCTAGTCTTAATTCTGCCGATCGAAGAGGTAAGCATGATGCCTAGACTAGTTGAAATTAAATCTCTCTGTGTCAGAACAATGCCCATAGGTGATAGATATGCAGGGTGCCCAAATTGAATTCCATCTGTCCTTCGGAGTACGTAATGCCATCAAATGTTATGCCTTTTGAGTCTTGGCTAGGAGAAAAGTGGGAGAGAGAAAAGCCACTTACACACTGAAGCATAAGCGAAATATAATACTAGATCCGCTTCCACGCTTCAGAAGAACTCTAAACATTTTTTTTCTTTTGTTATTTTTTATTTTTTTTAGTTTGATCTAAAGCTCGTTAATGCTGTTCCTGTTGAACATGTGACCCAAAACGAAACAAAATCAATCATTAATCAGTATTGTTGGAAAGGTTTTTCAAAAAAGAACAAAATGGGAGTAATTATAGATAAGTTTATCCTTCTTACTTCGTAATCATACTAACCTAGCTAGAACCTCTTTTTCCAATCATGATTACATCACCCACATCCCATTATCCACATTTATATTTTTCATCTTGCAAGTATTTTGCAAAAGCCTACAAACAATAATAAACAATAAACAAAAAGAATAAAAGACAAAAAAGAGAATCTAAACTAAGCCAATTAAAACCATAATTTACTAGTAATAGCACTCACTAATTCCATGCCTTCCACAATGTAAATAGTAAATTTCTCATTTTGTATGTGATGTAACTTGAGCACTGTAGTTTGCTTTCACTAAAACAGAGACTCTCAATCAGCTGCAGCTCCACTTTCTTTGCACCCCAAACTTTTGAGGATCACAGAGGTTGGCAACTACTTTGCATCCCATTCCGACACAACAACTTTTAGATTCATTGACTCTTAATTCAGTCACATCAACCTATGGGGACATGTTGGAGGGCATCTTCTTAAGATTTATTTGGAAACACAATTGTTATCGGATGTTCTCATACTACTTCACTACAATTAACAAATTATTTACTATTATTTCACTAATATTCACAAATTCTTTTACTATTCTTCACATATCATTTGAGATATTTTTAGTATCTAAACGGAGCCTTAGTGAACTCTATTACATGTGAATAATGAAACAGCCTGCCCACACCTAGAAGCCTTGAAATCCATCAAAATCTATCAAACTTGCTTTCTTCATTTGGTTCAGACCTGTGACAATTCAGTATTAATTAGAGCTGCTCCAAACCAATACATTATGCCTAGATTTGTTTGAAGCTCATTCAGGTCTAAGACTTTTTAGGACCATATGCAGAATTGGAGTGTGATTAATAGGAAAATGAAATAGTCAATGTACATAAATTGGGTTCTTATAATATTCATTGAGCTAACTACTAGGCTTTTCATAAATTAAAATATTGGAAAAAATTGAATTTTTTTTTTAAGAGCTGAGATCACATGTCCAAGAGTGATCATTTCCCAGTTTATTAAAAAAACCCTCACTTATGGCGGAGGAATACCGTGGAAACAAATCAAACACACTTGAGTATTTACAATAAAAACAAGAAACCCAAAAACTAACTCAAATGCCAAAAACCCCAAAACAACCAATAAAAAATTAAATCCATCAACGTCTAAGATAAGGAATACCGAGCTTGTCAATACGAATCAATCCCTGAATAGGTCTTTGTATGGGATTCACGCCACAAAATTCAAAATTCATCCCTTAAGTCCCCTGTTTTGCTAAAAAATTTGCAACCATATTAGTGGTTAGCCTCTCTATAAATATGACAAAAACAAATGTGGAGCTCATACACAAGATCTCTAACTTCCTCCCAAAAATCTCATAAAAACCAATATTTACAAACCCCGATGCCAACCATCCAACTATAACAGTTGAATCCGAATCCACCAAAATATCACGCAAACCCAATTGTTTGCATAACCGTAAACCATCAAGGAGAGCACGACATTCAACAATTGTATTAGTAGCCTACCCATATGAGTGTGCAAAGCTAGCCTCAACCAATCCTTTAGGGTTCCGAATAACACCAACCCCACCGGACTCCCCCGGGTTACCACACGAGCCTCCATCCACATTTAATTTAAATCTCCCTCTCTCCGGTGATTTCCAAGCAATTAATTTAATTGACTTTGAAACAACAGGAATAACCAGGCAAGATAAACACTCCATTACCGCCCTATCACTCTTGCCCAGAGCTCGAAATTTTTTTATCTTACCTGAGATATCTCTAATTAATATTTTAATAGTTTGGATAATATCATTAGGATTGAATTTAGTACCTTCCATTCTTGCCGCAAATTTGGCTCTCCATATCACCCAAGAAATAACAATAGGAAGAACTCCTCGAATCCACCCAACCTGAGAAGACATGGAAGCTCTTTGCCACTAGAAGTTCATCATCCCCTCCCAATTCCGAATCTGAAAAATCCTCATACGGCATGAGTCGGCAAAGAATTTTCAAACTTTTTGAGCTCCTACACCCTCATATAAAATATGCTTAAATGATTCCATATAGAATTGAATACAACATTCACATTTAGAGGCTAAAGGAATTCCTAAATTTTGAATAATACCATCCACCGAAATCGCCTTTCTTTTTGCTTTCCACACAAAGAAAGACATCTTCTTAGGGATCCAATTCTGCCAAAACCATTTCTTCCATATGCAAATGTCACCTTGTTGTCGAATCAATTGCCATGCGGATTTGGTTGTAAAATTACCATCAATAGATGGCTACCAGACACACAAATCCTCCCCCTGCCGTAGCCTGATTCCAGCAGCACAAATTTTGCAAAGTATTCCGCTTGGTACCAACTCCTGCAAAATAGAAATATTGGAACCCAAATTATTAAACACTTGAGCCACACACAAGTTCATATTACCTGCTACAGGTACCGAATCAATCAAATGTCCAATTATCCAGCCAAAAGTTTGATTGACCACCCCATATCAAACATTAGACCGTTCCAAAATCGTGTACCTGTCTTGAGCTGCATCACTGATTGTATGTGAGAATTACCAACATATTTCTGGTTAAAAAAATTTGACCACATCGATCCCGCTTTAATAAGCTTCCAAGCAAATTTCATAAGCAAGGACTCTTGAACCTCTTGAAGATCCCAAATTTTGAGTCCTCCCTCTTCCACCAGTAAGTAAATTTTTTTCTAAGAAATCCACTTTCTTTTTTTATTCTCCCTCAAAGAGCCCCATAAAAAATCCGAAATTTTTTTCTTGATATCTGAATGCACACCTTTTGGAAGATTTAAAACAGAGAGCATGTGAATAGGCATACTATTCAAGATATGCTTAATCAAAACAATTTTCCCCCTAAAGATAGTAGCTTACGCTTCCACCCAGCAGTCTTCTTCTAAACTTTTGCCAAAAAGAATCAAACATTTTTCAATCGGTCCACAAATAAAGGGACACCCAAATACGTACAATGTCATCGACCTTCCTCAAATCCCGAAATCATTCTCAGCCCATTTTTACGATTAATCAAAATAGATGAAGAGAAAAACATTGAAGACTGACTTGGATTAATCAACTGCCCAGACAATGGTTCATACCTTCGCACTACCTCCATAAGATTCCGAATAGATGACTTCCCCCCATTGGTGAAAACCAGGACATCATCCGCATAAAGCAAATGAGAGACAAGAGTTCCTCCACCCAAGTGATAAGGCTTAATTTGCCCCAAATTAAACTCACAATTGAGCATTCGAGAGAGAATCTCCTCCAACAAAATAAATAAATAAGGGAAAAGAGGGTCACATTGTCGTAAACCTCAAGACGCTTTGAAAAAACCTTTAGTACACCCATTCAACATCACCGAGAAGAAAGGGGAACAAATAGCATTAAAAACAATACTTCGCCAATTTTTTGAGAAGCCCAATCGCCGTAGAATTTCTAGCAAAAACTTTCAATTAACTCGATAATAAGCTTTGGCCATATCAAGTTTTAACATCACATTCCCACCTCTTATTTTCTTATTCATGCCTTGAACGAATTCCTGAGCTAGTGACATATTCTAAAAAATACTCATTCCCCGAATGAACATTGCCTGCTTAGGAGAGATGATTTTATCCAAAATTGGCGCCAAGCAGAAAACCATCATCTTCGACATAATTTTATACACAACCGAACAAATACTTATCGGTCGAAATTGACCAAAGCCCATAGGCTCCTCAACCTTTGGAATCAAAACCAAATTTTTAGCCCCAAAATAAGTAGAAAGCGGTTGCTCCACAAAAAAATCTTTAGCCATTTCCAAAAGATCATCTTTTACAATATCCCAGGCCAATATGAAAAACTTGCAAAAAAACCATCGGGACCTGAACTACTATCAACAGGAATCGACCATAAAGAATTTTTTACCTTAGACATGGTCGGAACGGCACACAATTTTTCATTGTTTTCCGTAGAGATCACCGGCCTCATCAAATCAAAGTCATCAGAAGACAACACCGACACCGTAGGTGATGCCGATAGAACATTGGAGCCCCACATCCGAAGGAATCTAAAAGGCCGACTAATACCCTCCCTGGTTCTTACCGACTGAACAAACATTGGAGCATGATCCGAGGTGGTCCGCGGCAAATAATTAACCATAATGTCCCCAAAGCCGTTTACAAAAGCCATATTGATGAGCACTCGATCCAGTCTTGCCCGAATTCTTCTACCACCTAGTCTTCCATTACACCATGACAATCGATTACCTTCATAAGGTAAATCCACCAACGCACAATCGTAAATTGTTAAATTCCCGTTTCGCCCAAGCAGGCTGCAATAACCCACCTATCTTTTCATCATTACTAAGAATAATATTAAAATCTCCCCCAACAAATCAAGGAAATCCACGAGAATGATTTCCTCTCAGGAAGTCCCATAACTCCACACGCTTGGCCCGAAAACAACTTGCATAAACAAAAGTTACCAGCACCCGGCAATTTCCATAAACAAACCACCCACTAATAGCTTGATCCGACATAGAAACCGTCTTGAACTTCAAATCATCAGCCCAAAACAGCCAAAATTTTCCACCCTCTACAACATTATTTGTAAAGTAAGGCATACCCATCCATCTTGCTATCTACTACACTTATTCAAAGTAAAAAAGGTTCCAAAATTGTAAGGTCGACACTTATTTAAAATTCGCAGAAGCTTACTTTTTGCTGAAAGAATGCCTCTAATATTTCAAGTAAGAATATGCATAAAAATTAAAGAAATTTTTTAGAGCGTGTACGCCACTCCAGCACAACAATAGATTTTTCTTTCTGTATTCCCTTTACCTCATTCAGCGGCACATGCATCTCGCTGCAAGTTCATTTAGATCCTCCTCATACTCACCGTCGGACCCCGCCCTGCCCACAACCTCCACATTATCTTCTTCAGCACACAAACACAAATCCCCCAAACCCCCTAACTCGAATTCCAAGGCTTCATCCACTAATTTCAAAGAGTTTCTTGGTTCAGAATTGGCAAGGAAATCCTGGGTCTCATCACCCAATTTCTCCTCAGTGCATTCAAACCAGTTCGCATGATTTATACAAGGCTCGCCTTCTCTTGCACCTGCGTTTCCATCACCACATTATTCGGAATAGAAGGAACGTCCTCGCCAGGTCGAACATCCTCACTTACCGCCCCAATACGTGATGCTTGCAGAAGACTGTCTCGCAACTCTCCCAGGCAAGAATAAAAAATCTCCCCCATCGGTGACACAAACCACACAGTCATAGGCTTCTCTATACGCATTTCTCTGCAAGCCTGAATAGACTCCAAAAGGAGTGTACGTCTAAACTTCGATGATTCCCCAGCCACCACTTCTGCAACTGGGATGGATACCTCACTCTCATGACGCCCCACTTCCTTCAACAAATTTTTCGTGGATATCTTTTTGCCATCCTCCTTCCCAGCCACCTTCTTCTCTTTTTGCCTCTCTTCATTATTTTTACGCCGTAAGCAATTATTCATCGAATGCCCCTGCTTCCTATAGTATACACAGAAGACAGGGATGGATTAAAAAACAACCTCCTGATAGTGACTCGTCACAATCCCTGGAGGCCCCAACCAAAAAGATTTTCGCAACAGCTGGGACACATCTATTTCAACACATATTCGCGTGGCCTTAGGATGAGTCACACATGCCGTGGCATTGTCTCGCTTCAGATACCGGCCAAAACCATTTCCAATACTTCGTAGCATCGATTCTTGAAAATAATTAGGAGGCAATCTCAGTAAAGTAAGCCAAACAGGAACCCAAGGAGAATCTTCATCTTCCACATAATCCGGAGTCCAAAGAAACACCCGAAACAGACTACCATGCATCTCCGAATTCCCTCGCACCAAAACACTGATGAAATCTTCCTCCTTAGCCATTCGAACCAACACATTACGCGGGTTTTGCAATTGCCCAATCACGGGTAACGATTTCGAACCCCAACGATTTTTTTGGGTATTCGATAGATCCTTGCTCTCCTGTAAAGATTTTAGAGGCTTACCGTGGCAAACGAAAGAGAGAGCGGATGCACCCACTGCGGCCTGCAGAGGTGGTTCTGGAGGCTAGGGCAAATCATGGGAGAATGCCCACGAAATGGCTGAGTCAGTGAGCATCAGGGTGGTTGGGGCTTCCATGTAAACTGTGAGCGGCGAAAATGGGGAGATACGATGTTCATGAAAGGATAGAGAATGGTGACATTTGCTTGTCGCGAGTTGGGGGGGGGCTGGGGAAGGAAGTAAACGGCTGGGGAAGAAAGGAAAGAAGAAAGGAAATAAAAATAGAGAGGATCAGTATCGCGTGTAAATCTGTTTTATTAATTACTTTTTACGGCAGTAGGTCGTTGTGGGAAAAGCTCAACACAACTCGTGGCAAATAGTATGTACTCACGGGTTCATGTGCCTATCATCACGTGCAATTCTGCAATGATGTATATCTGGTGGAAAAAATGCTAATTTCTGACGTTAAAAGTTTCAAGCCACGAAGACCAATAATTATGTGATTCTTTTTCCTGTTAACACAAATTGGTGGAATGAAATAAATAAATTCGTGGCAAAAAATGTTATTGCCAGTAAACTATTTGTCACCATTGTGATCTCATGGTAAAAGCCATGTTTTGCTCCCACGGATTGGTCTGGTGACAATACCAGACTAATTGCCCCAATATTTTATCGTGGAAAAAGAACTCGTGGCAAAAACCAGCTTTTATTGTAGTGAGGAACTTGCAGTCTCTCATATTAAACAATCTCTTATATATATAATAATATTTTCTGGCTCCCTTAACTTAAAACTGGTGGTGCTTAATTGAGCCAACAAACCAATTGAAAAGTTGACACTGCATGAGAGCTGATTCCCAACTTATAAAAAAAATGGCTAAGAGCATCCACATTAGTATGCATATGCATATACAAAATAACCTTTTTTAGAGATTCAACTTACCATATAACCAAAACTCTCACATTGACTTATGCAAATTTAAAACAAAATAATAATAAAACATTATCATTTTATTATTTTTGTTTTACCTTTTTTTTTTTTTATAGAGTTTGCAATTTCCATGTGTTAGGTTAATACATGTTATTAGCACCCAAAAAAATTTCATTAGCACCTACTAAATATACTCAAAACCTGTGAGAAAGATGTGCACGGGTTTGATCTTCAAATATGCAAAATATTTGAGTAAAATATTTTTGGGGACTGAGTAAAATATGTAGTAAAATATGTAAAGGTAAAATATGTAGAAAAAGAGTGGGAGGAGAGAGAAAGAATGAGTAAAATATGTTTTGGAGAGTAAATAGTAGATCTTCAAATATGTATAGGTACTGTTCATAACTATGCAAATATTTGAATATGCATAATCCAATATAGATGAATTTAGGTTCATATTATGCAAATATGACTTTACATATGCATATGCATAGAATAATGTGGATGCTCTAACATCTTCTATACCCAAACGAAATAATCCCAAGCCAATGCTCAAAAGGACTCAACTTTAAGGGAGTGCTCCTGCTGAATCTAGGAGTACATGCTCATGAGGTCAATCGCCGATCCAAATTACATTGTCGGCTTCTTGGATTGGATGGAGTCCAAGTGCCTCGAGCTCCAAGATGAGCAATGTTAGACTTTTCAGTTTCTTGGTACGTTCTTTAATCCTTTGGAAGAACCAGGTAATTTACATTTTTTGAACAATTTCTTGGTATGTCCTCTAATCCTTTGGAGTATTGGATCTTGGAGGACAGGCTTGGTGTCGTCTTGAACAAGTTTGAAAGGGGATTTTGGTTAGTGGACTTTTTATGAGCCACTTTGGACATCGTTATCGTTGTTGTTGTTAGTGTCGGTGGTTGTTGGTTTCATTGATAGTTCTGAAACTTTCATTAATACTTCTCTCTCTGTGATCTCACACTCACACACACTCTCTCTATCAAAGGAAATGTGCACGCGACCCTCACACCAACCCTCTATACTCCTCCCTCTATCATAGATTTTACAAGATGTATTTGACATTCAACTTATTGATTTCTGGTTGCTATAATGTTGGTACAAAAGGGCTACAAAACAATAAAATAATAAGAGAAAAGTTTGCTTTAAGATGCGTTACAATATCGCTTTTCTTAATACAACATTCGCTCTCACTAATATCAGTATGTATATGAGTTACAAATGAATTTGCATCCAAAATATAATAAAGTCCAAAATAAGTTTGGTTGTCTAACTGCATTATGCACACACGAAATTAGTCCCAAATACTTTCAGATTTTCCTATTCAACCAAAAAATTAGAAATCTGTTCTTTACAAAATGAATAGATCTTAATAACAAGTTTTGAAAAAATGAAAACTTTTGAGAGATAGAATTTTGAAATTGCCTAGTGAGATTATGTTAATTTGTAAGCTATGAGGTCTATTTATAGATGGCTAAAGTATGCGAGCCAAAAGTTGCAAAAAGTTACAACTTTTTGTTTTACTAAAATCGGTTATGAAGAGATACATATATTAGATCTGCTGCCAAACAATGATCCATAGTTTGGACTTAGTCCAACGGTCACCATGCTACTCCACCAACCAGTTGGTACTAGTTTGAGGACCAGACGTGTCCCTAGAAAATAATTTTTAGATTAATTTTTAGTTAATAACCAAAAGCTCATTAACTTTCCATAAATTCTCTCTTTCCAAAAGAATTTATAATTTCTAAATTAAATCCCAAAATAATATTAATAATAAATAAAATATATATTATTTTGAGATATTTACAACATACAATATATAATTAGCCTTAATTATACGGTTTTATGAGGTTAGATATCTTCCCAAAGCGAAACTTTCACCTTGAGATACATATTCTCCTCATGAACCCCTTTTCTTGGTTACGAACTCGTATTGAGACTACCAAGTATTTGAAATAGACAAGTTTTTGCCTTAATTATTAGCAGTTTAATAGTGTATTTTTTTAGTATTTTTCCTCGCCAGAGCACTTTGAAATGGCGACCTATTCATGTTAGGCGTCTCAAAGTTTAAATAAAAAGGGTGGATTTAGGGCACTAGCAATGGTTTATGCATCTTCATCTTCAAAATCACATCTTTTGAAGATTGATTTTGAAGATGAAGAAAAATTCCTATATTGGATTATGTATTTTTTGATCAAATAATAATAAGATATTATTATATTTTTTTTCCCTAAAATCTGGATAGTCTAATAAATTCAAGTTAAATTCAATATCCAAGTCCAATAAATTCAATCTACTATATATATATTCATCAACATAGAAAAATCCACACATACTCTATGTGTGGTCTAATTTCATACAAATTTATAACTTGGACAAGAAAAAATAATAAAAATAATGTTTGAAGAAGGAAAAAGACATCTTCAAAGATAAATAATGACTATTCATAGTTATTCAAAATTATAGATATAGATAAGCCAATATAGATGATTTTAAGGGAAGTTTATTCAAATTTGAGAATAAAGATAAAGATAAATAAGCCATTGATAGTGCTCTTATATAATATATAATATGACTTTTCAGTCTACATATAGACAGACAGTGGGCTTCACGCAGGTCCAAAGAGGTTGTTTCATGAGATGGAGGCTGGATGACAACAAAAAATCTACAGATCCACTGAATTGCAGCACCACACGACCAAAAGAAAAATCATAAAAGAGGGAGGAGTGTAAGGGATTTGTTGAGAGCAAAATGGTGAGAAAACCCAACTGCAAAGATGTGGGAAAGATGGAAATTGGAGAGAAAATGACGGGGATGAGGAAATGTGTGTAGTGGGAGAGGAGAAACTAATCGTTGGGAGGGAGGGAAAAAAATGTTGAGATGGCTTGCGAAAAATCTTGGTTATGACAGTATTCATCCAACGGTATAAATGAGGGCTAATTAATAAAATTAAGGTACTGTAGTCTTCAAAAAAAAAAAAAAAGATTACATATTTTATTAAGGGAAGGTTCTGTGCAGCACCACTTCCAGCCATTTTGGCCGAGTTTTTGGTCACCAAGAGAATACTAATTTCAAAGAACTTTTCGTAATAAAAAGCACTTTAGTACTTAGCCACCACCTTCAAATTTAATATAGAATTAATTGATTACAATCAAATTTAGAGACCTTGATCGAATTGATATGCATGGTGCTTAAATGATAATAAATTTTTTGTAATAATAATAATATTGATCTTCCTTGCATTGATAAGTCGAAGTGCTTAAATGAGGCAACAAACCAATTGAAAAGCCGACACTACATGAGACTCGACTCCTAACTCGTAAACAAAATGGTCAAGATCTTCTATTCCCCAAAGAAACAATGCCAAGCCAATGCTCAAAAGGACTCAACCTTAAAAGAGGACTCTTGTTGAATCTAATCTTGTTTTCTCGTCATGCAGACTTCCATGTCAAATATTCTCCCATGAATATGCATCCGAAGGTTCCCTTATCACTTCCATGCACATAACATTGATTATATATTATACAGATAGAATCAGAAATGACTATACTACATGCTTTGTGGAGATGTAGTAAGCTTGCGATGAAGGGCGAAGGTAGCATAACGTACCAAATACATGATGATAAAGAAGAAAAGCTTGGGTTGTCGATAGACTTCATTCCCTTAATCAATCTAGGATTTTATGAACATTTCGAGCTTGTCGCTAAAATTGGGAGGTTTCTGGTACAAAGACAAATAAAATCGTCGATAGAAATTTAAATTTGAAGACCCCAAACCCAGAGGAGCAATGCTATTATAGAATTTTGAATTAGCATCATCTGGACAAACTAAATGCACCCCGCATTCTTTCACTTCTATTGGAGTACGAGAGCGGAAGCTATCCATTTTTGCTGTAAATAAAATCTTAATGAAGCTCATTTGATCCAAATTATTTGATTTGGAGCATTCCAAAAACCTCAGAGCCGGTATATACACCCATAATCCAATTGGCTTAAAGAAAGAGACTTCCAAGGAAGGAAATGCAAGGGAGTAGTAAAAATGTTCTACATAACCTGCATCCATCTCGAAACAAAATGTAAACTTGATATGTGAAGAATAAAAAAACGATTCCTTAAATAATGAAGAAATTGAACTCCCTCCTGGGAAATGGAATTGCTGATAATCACAAACAATAAAGATAGCACACCCCATCCCTTTCATATAAGGGTGGGCAGTGGGGCCCTGTACCCCACTAACCCGTCTTCATCCATCAAGTGCGGGCGGGACTACCTGCACCACATCTAGCTCCCTAGTGAGGGCGGGGGTCGGGCAGGGCTTAATCCCTCCCCGCATTTTATAAATATATATTTATATTTATAGTTTAAAAATTGTAGATATAAATATCTATTACAATTTGTTAGACTTGTGAGCAAGAGTGTATAATGAATTAGCATAGGAGGCCAATCATATATAGGACTCAAAGGCCATCCAAGAGTCTTACTTGAGCAATGTGGAATTTAGTTTTAAGTATATTCATAATTTCTTTATTAGGAATTGCTTCTAGTTGATCCCTAGCACTTTTCCAGTTGACTGACTTGACTAAAAGAAGAAGAAATTCATTTGCTGCCTTGTCTTTGAGCTGAAGAGGCAATCATGTTGCCTAGCTAGACATGTTGAAAATAATTAAGTTCTAGTTAGGCTGGTGGAAACATACGCCCTCTAGTCCATTAGCTCTGCTTGTGGAAAATAATTGAGCACCTCAAACTTTGTATCCTTTGCATAAGAATTGGTACTCTAGCTCTCTTGTCAAAACGACCATACATCTAAAGAGTAAATCATGCAGCAGGTAGAACAAAAGATACACGTAGAGTTAGTTTGATCCGCAAAGCGAAAATTTCCACAAAGGCATTATTCTACTTGTTTATTTTATTTTATTTTTCTGACAACCAATTAGTATTAATTGCACATAATGAAGAAGATAAGTACTTAAATTGTTAGATATACAAGGCAAAAGTTTGTTAGAAATGATAGACATATGAAATCATGTCATATTAATCAGTGTAATTGTAATTTATATAATTAGTGTAGAGGCTAGAGGGAACTCAGAACTGCATCAATGTTTAAGACTTGATAGGGCATGAGAGGAAGATGCAGCCATGAAAAGCAAGAGATTTTACCCTTACATCATGAATTGCTTGTTTAAAATTATTAGTATTTACATTATTAACAATATCATCCCAATCAACCAAGATCAAGATGCAACGGCTATAGACTCATGTATGGAAAGAAATCATCCAACAACGTACGCCTACATGCACACCTATGGAAATAAACAATTCAACACATGTCCAACGGCTATATCCCGTAGGCCGTAAGAAAAAGTCTACTTACAACCGTCCTGGGTAACCCCCGCGTAGCCGGCTCCTATGTGGCACATTTTAAAACGGTGTCGTCACGGTTTAAATTCAATATTCAAAGTTGCCTCGTTTCCGTGTTACTGCTTTTCAAAAACTCTCTCTACTTTCTCTTCCCTCCATCTCTTACGAGACTCGACCAAGACTTTCTCTTCCCTCCATCCCCTGTGAGACCCTCCCCTCTTCCCCATTCCCATTGTCTTCCCCAGGAAGCCAGAAGCCAGAAACAGCCTTCCATCCCAGTCGAAAACCATTCCCAGTTGAAGAAAGAACCCACAAACCCACGTTTCAACCTCGTACCGAAGAACCACTGACGCACAAACCCACGAACAAGCCTCGAACCCAAGAGCCACAAACCCGATTTCAACCCACAAATCGACGAACTAGAGCCACGAAATCCCATTCTGAAATCCCGCTTTCCCACAGAGCACCGATTAAAAAAACCCTAACCCTAACCCTAACCTAAAAAAATCAGTTTAGTTTTCTCCTTTTTATGTCTTTTCGTTTTGGTTTCCAACATTTCCCACTCTCAGATCTGGAATCAACCTGAGCACGCCTGCATTTCGTCTGGTAAATAATCTGAAACCCCTTTGTTCAGTATGGTCGTTTAAGTTTACGAACGCGTTTCACTATCCACATATACTCATAGATTCGTAATGCAATTGAGTGGATTTTCTGCTCACATTTTGAATCTTGTTTTTCCCTGCCATATCTCATTGTTTCATTTTGTAAATCTATTTATTTGGCTAAATGAGATTGAAACGATAAGCTTCACCTGCTTTTTGTTTTCTTCCCTTCATATCTCTCTTTCTTTCTTTCGTTACCAACATCACTTTCCTCAAATCTCCAACAAATATATATATTGAGCCAAACGTTGAACCTTTTGTCTTTCCTCTCTGATCCCAACAATCTTTGCCGATTTCATCATTATTTCTTTGTCTTTAGTTTAAGAATTCAATTCCATTTCCTCGTCGGTTTTCTGGTCAATGTAGTTAGTAGATCCTTTTCTTCATTCTAGCTTTTCTGATTGGGATTACGGGGTTTTGGTTTCAGAATATGTAGTTGGAGAGTGTGGACTTTGTTTTAGAAATCAAAATCCTATCCTCATTGTTTGGGGATATATAGACTTCTTCCATTTTTTTTGGTCTTCTAGGTTCTTTTATTTTATTTTATTTATTTTTCAGTTTGGTGCTGATTTAATGCTTATTTTGTGATTTTTTTGGGTCTTCTTCCCCTCTGGATTACTAAAGAAAGCAAGAAATTTGTTTATTTATTTGAAATCTGGAGGCGCGTGAACTTGGAGGTCAATGCTTGGTGGGTATTGGGTTAATTGTACAAATAAATGCTGGGTTGGTCACAAATCTGAGCACTTTTGAGCTTCTGGGTGGGCGTGTGTCGAAGGGAATTTGATAATGGAGCATGTGATTGCTAGGAAGTTTAAGCTGGGGAGAAAGATTGGGAGTGGGTCCTTTGGGGAGCTCTATCTAGGTATTTCCATTCAATGCTTTTCCATCATTATTGTTTTTATTTTATTTTATTTTTTCATTGTTATTTGATGACTATTTTATTTTGCCGTTCTGTTTCAAAATTCTGACTTTCTTTTTTTTCCTTGTGATGGTAGCCATTAATGTACAAACTGGAGAGGAGGTGGCTGTTAAGCTGGTATGTGATATATGTTCTTGGTTGAGATTATTTGCTTGTTTAGTTTTAGCAATGATATTTAAGGTGACAGTGATTTTCAATAATTGATTATGTTCAACAATTTACTTTTTTATATGTTAAATTTTTCTTTTTGATTGTTTATCAGCGGGTTATGATTTTGTTTTCCTGCCTTGATTCCTTATATTGCTTTTTTTTTAAAAAAATTTTTTTATAGGTAGTAGACAATTAGAACATGTGTGACTTGCATTATATCTTGATTATTGTGTTTGGGATATTTAGCAAACTTGCCCCCACGATATATAATGCCAATGACAATATTGTGTTTCAAACCATTTACCTATCAACTCCATGAGTAGTTTAAATCAAGATCAATAATAAATTAATAGACCTAGGAGAAAAACTAGTAAGACAGAGACAGAGACGGAGACAGGACTAGAAAAAATCAACCAATGTCTGGGACTCAACAAACATTTTGGACCATGCAGTAATATTGACCATATATATGATAATCAACACTGCATGCAATTAACTAAAAGCAATTTCAATAACAAATAAATCAAGACTTTTTCGTAAAAAAAAAAAAAAGAGAAAGAAAATTAATCTGCGGGCCCTGCATGTGGATCGTATATATATATAGAAAGTTGGTCACTTTCAAGGTTCAGCAACTGGTTTTTTATTTTCATTTTTTTAAAATTATTTGGTGGGTATCGGCAAATCCTGGGATGGGTAAATTTAGAAGAAAGGCGATTTGGTGGAATGAGGCAAATCTTTTTTCTCCATCTTTGGGGGCTTAAAGCGTGTTGAGGATAAAGAAATTGCACTGTAACCGACTCCTATAGGACCTATACAAAAGGAAAGAGCACTGCATCAGTCTGCCACACAAGAGGAAAAAGCCAAAGGACTTGCACAGGCTGCTACACAAAAGGACAATGCCACCAGTGAAGCAAGATGCAGTAGCACCACTCCAAGGCAGAGCACTCCAGCACATTCGTATAACAAGAAAGGAATTCCATTAGGGTACGTGTCTTGTGATCTGAAATTCATGGTTTGATTGCTTTAAATATTGTCTATAAATACTGTCTGTAAAGCACTGTAAACGATAGAGAAAAACAATACAAGACAAACAGAGGTTTCCTTTCTGACCTTTTGTAAAACAAGTTTTGGGCATGAATACCTCAATAAAGATTGACCTAGATAGATATATGTGTCCTTTGAAAGGGAGCCAAAAAGGTCTCCCCGAATGGCCACCTGATCTCTCAACCTGTAAAAAACATGCACCGCTAAAATCTACTCATCATGATCACCATCATCATCTTCTAAGTCACTTTAATCTAAAATGAATGAATTCTATAATTTTTGAGAAGGTGTTCTCCAGCTGGGATGAAACTACTAGCATCTTTCTAATGGTTATGTGGAACCGAAACCCTAAAAGGTGATGGGAAACTGCTAGAAGATGACTAGATGTGGTCTAAAAAACAGGATGTAAAGGAAAAACTAATAGAGAACATGATTAGACAAAACTAATGCTTTCCAGCACTGATATTTGCCAAAAAGACGTCGCATTTCGCCTTTTCAATTCGTTTTGCAAGCAGAATAAGAATAAGAACAACTTCCAAAGGAGAATGTGTGAAGAACAACAGAAAATCAAGTCCAAAAGAAGAGAAAGAAATACGCAAGAACCGTGGCAGTGGAAGAAGTAGAGACGCGACTACTCAGATCTGGAAATCGAGTCCAACCCACGTAGACGGCGGCTCAAATTTGGAATGTGTGACGAACGGTGAGCGCAACAACCAGTTCAGTCCACGGCGGCGACCACAGACGGGATCGTTCAGAGAGTGAGACTCTTTGGGTTCAGCTCGAGCAACTCATCGAGGGGCTTGGTTTAAGTTTCCCTCCCATTTTTCTGCATATTTCAATTGATGTTTTTTTTTTTAAATTTGTTTTTTAATAAAATATCAACTGACGTGGCGTGGCAGCCGATTCCGCACAGGCTCCTCACCGGCGGTTGTATATAGAAGAATTGATCCCGTAAATCCTTCTCTTTGTAACGTTCACTGCTTTCTGTACAGACTACATATTTTATATATAATAGAAGACTCTCAATGCTCTCACGTTGTGTGACACATTTCCACGTACAGTTGGTTCACAATTGTCTTTATGGCATCTAGAGCCATTGTAAGAGCAAGAGAGTCTTACTCCCAGGCAGTCATTTCATTATCTGTCAATAACTTTTATGGTTGAACTAGGGAAATTATCCCCTATGTAGATAACAAGTCGTGGCCTTGGCTGAGAGCCAAGACCTCATGAACCACCTCATCAATTCTGTTCCTCCACCGATTACTAACAACAATAACCCACAAAGAAATCAACCCCACTTACCTACAATGGCGGAAGGAGGATCGATTGCTTCAGGGTTGGATCATCGGTACACTGTCCGAGGAATCATTTGGCTTAGTCATAGGGCTTGAAACTTCCTACCAAGTTTGGCATGCTCTTCAAGAGGCCAATGCTCAGGAGTCCCAAGAAAGAGAATTTCAACTTACTTAGCAACTCATCTACATGCGAAAGGAGGCGTCGGTTTCGTTACAGGACCATCTTAGAAACTTCAAAACTGTATGTGATAATCTAGCATCAACTGATCAACCGGTGAGTGACAAATTGAAGGTGTTTGCCCTTCTCAACAGCCTCGGACCGAAGTACGAATCCTTCACCACCACCATGCTTGAGTCGCCCAAGCCAATAACGTGTCAGGCCCAAATCCCTCTCCCAGTGGGACACAACACAACTCTGCCCCAAATAATGTACGTGATTCTTCTTGAGACATTACTCGCATGGAGACTTGTCAAATTTGCAGAAAAAGGGGCATATTGCGTTAAAATGCTGGCACTGGTTTGATCACGCTCTTCAGCCAGATGACATTCCTCAAGCATTGGCTGCCATGACACATGAAAATGGCACTTATGATGCTGAGTGATTGTACCACACTTGAATATGGGATAAGCAGGTAGCTCTGAAATTCGAGCATAGAAACAGTGAAGGCTGCAACTATGGTCCACCATATGAGTGGCAAGTGTACAAGTAGGTCCTTTTTCTGGGTTAATTTTTTATAAGGATTGTGGACGATTGTACCATATATATGTGTGTGTGTCTGTTTATATGCATTTATTTATGATTTTTTCTTTCATTTTGTTTGAACAACACTCTTGGTGGTAGTCATGGAGTGCCAAAAGTCACTATAAAGGGAGGCAAGGAGACTATTATGTTATGGCATGATCCACACAAACTGCATCTTTACCATCTCTCCATTATGGCTTGTTGGTTAAACTTTTATACTTGTTTATATGCAGGTTATGGACATGCTAGGTCCCAGCTTGTGGGATGTTTGGAATACTACAGGGTAGGCGTGAGTATCCCATGCTTGTATCTTTCTTTACCTCCTAGTGTGTCATAATTTTTATTGTTCTAATGTCGTCCTGTGCTGTCTTGAAATCTTAAACTTGAGTTTGTTATAGATGGCTGTTGTGGGCTTGATTGGAGGCAAAGCTTGATTGAGTTATTTAAAGGAAAGACTTTTAGACTTTAGTAGACTAAGTATCATGCCTTCCAAGTCACAGGTTTATAATATTTGAAAGTACACGTAGCTTTGGGTCTGACTTCAAAAGAAAATAAGGGGAAAAAAAGATGTAATTATGCAGAAAAAAGAGTCTTTAAAAGCAGGAATCGTTGGTATCCACAATTCTGATCTACCAAAACTCCTGATTTTATACCTTAAAACAATTAAAGAACTTCTGTGAAATCAGCATGATTCAAGTTATACTGCAAAACCCCGTGATTTAAATTCCACTGCTTATATGCTCTGTTGGCGAAGAATGCTGCAACCAGCCACAAGGTGTTTCACGAAAATATATGACTTTGAACTTTTTTTGTCAATAAACAAAGAGTTTTATTGATGATATATGTAGACATAGCCCTAGTAAACGGGACATATACAAGAGTGGCAACCAAGCATATGAGTGTTCGGCCAGTGATACAACTAGGAACTAAAGATCACTTCCATGACCATTATAGGCTAACACTGTAATGAAGCAGCAAAGAGCAATTTGTACTCTCCTTTTAACTGTATTTTCTTCCTGGTTTCTGAAAGAAACAAAAATGTGGTTAATAGTGGTGATATTTTCAGTTTAAGATGATAATTTGGAGTTTGTACAGGCTTGTTTTATGGATTCTCATTGAAAATCAAGAAATCTTGTATTCAGGTGGTTGTCATCTGAAATAATCGCAGCCCGACCATGAATATAAAAATGTCCTATGCCATTTTGGTTATGAAATATTGAGGTGGATGTAGCATCCTACTTTTGTTAATGTAATCTATTTTGAGAAGTAATATAAATTTGATAAACAAAATGCAAAAGACTCAATCCAAGTACATAGACGTATACAAGAAAGACACCAGTCTAGTTAGGTGATCTTCAACTGTTACTCTTGAAGTTAATCTAGAACTGTTATAAAATTGGAATTTTTTTGTATATATCTTAAAAAAGTGAAATGATGATCAACCCTTCATTCCTGTCCTACACCCACCCATATAAAAAGGAGGGGGTGGAGGTGATGGAAATCTTGTCCACACTTTTTTAGGGGGCACCTGTGATGGGCAAAGATCTCAACATATTTTAGTTTGCTACAAATGAAGATAATTTGGTCAATTCGTTTAGGGGAATATTTTATGCTTGGTTTTTCACCTTATTTGGTTTTTCACCTTATTTACATTTCACCTTATTTTTTCTATAGTAATTTGTGTTTGTGGGCAAAGACTTGTACTGAATGATGATAATTTTCTGATTTGTTTTAGCCTTCTTTTTTCTGCTTTCTAGAGTGTAGTAGGTATTTCCTTTTTATACATCCTGTGTACTTGGGCTTTGCCTATTCTTTGTAATAAAATTTCTTATTAATTAAAAAAAATTAATGTACATTTGTTTGTTTTCAACTGCAGACTAGCTTGTGTTTTCTGTGTGTCTTATTTTAGTGTCTTTTGTTTTTCTGGCCACAATTACTACAGCAAGCTACTTCAATTTTGATTGTTGTTAAATGCCTTTTTTTTAACATGAATTTTGTTTAGAGTCTAACATTGTTTTTCTTTATTTTAGAAGTATATGTGATTGGTCTAACAATGTTTCTTCTTACTCTCTTCATTCCTTGTCTCCTGAAATGTATGTCTTGTTTCTAAATCTTTCACACAATGATATATACACACAGGATGTCCTCAGAAATGGTTGCTTGTATAGCAGTTGAGTCCTTATCAATTCTAGAGAAGATGCATGCAAGAGGGTATGTGATTGTAGTAGTTTTTGTCGACTTTGTAAGGTTCGGTTGTCACTTTTGTATTTAAAAAAAAAAAAAATTATGTTGGCAATGCTGCATCAAATAGCTTTGTTTGATGGTCCTTTTTCTGTGAAATATTGAATCTCTATAATTAGTAATCATGTATCTGTTTGATACTAGTTATTTCCATGGTGATGTCAAGCCAGAGAACTTTTTACTTGAGTCCTGGGCAGCCATCTTTACCACAAGAGAAGAAGTTGTTTCTTGTTGACCTTGGATTAGGCGAGTAAATTTCATGTAATTCTTACACTCAAATTAATTTATTCTACACATTTTCTTACGTTGTCATTATCAATTCATGATTGCAGCAACAAAGTGGAGAGATTGCTCTAATGGACAACATGTTGAATATGAGTAACGCCCTGATATGTTTACTTTTTTGTCATTAGGCTACTGGTTTGCAATACAACTATTTTACAGATGACCTTGATACCTTTTCTTCTCTGTGCCAGAGGAACTGTTCGATATGCTAGTGTTCACGCTCACCTGGGAAGAACTGCTAGTAGAAGATATGATCTTGAGTCTCTTGCATACACACTCATCTTTCTCCATCAAGGCAGGTTGCCTTGGCAAGGCTATCAGGTACTAACACATATACGATGGGTTTAGAGTATTTTTTTATTGTCTTTGGAGTTGCTTTTGGGACTGTTTTGAATGCTTTATTTCTGTCCATTTTGACAGCATGATACGTCTCCACTTGCCTTATTTTCTGTTATGAGTTGTATATATCTACTTCCTTATTTAGATAGCAGACATTCCATACTTAGACAGATTTTGTACATAGTCATAGTTTCCTTTCTTGTAAATAGATTTAATTCCTGTAATTTAGCCTTGATTTCAGCCTTGTATCTTGCACACTTGTGCCTATATAATGAAAGGAAAACCTCACTCAGGAGGTATTGAATCATCTTGACATGGTATCAACAGCCAGACCTTAAAGAAATATTTCTGGTTCATCTGGTTCATTCTCGTGGGATTTTTTTTCTGGTTGGAGGCTAGTGTTGACTCTGTCGGCACTTTCTGTGAGTTGTTTGCTTGTGGCTGGGCTGCGATTATTTTTTTCTTGGTGGTGGGTGTCAGTTTTCATCCCGTCGGCACTGTCTGTGCTGGTTTCTTGCTGTCGTTGTCGCTGGGCTGTGCTATTTCTTGGAGTTTTGTAGCTGTCGGCAGTTTCTGTGACAGATTTGGGCTTCTCGGCAGTCTCTGTGTAGCTTTCGGCAGTTTATGTGCAGGAGCTTCTTGGCATTTCTGTGAGTTTAATTTTTTGGTTTCTCGACACCTTGGGTTTGCTTGATTCACGGCAGTTCCTTTTCTTTGGTTCTCGGCAATTTTCATTTTTTTCGGTGCTTAGTAGATACGTGCAGTATTATTCTTGGCTGGTTTCCATTTTATGAGCATCATGTCTTCAGATTCTTTTGCTGTGAAATTTACGGGAAAAAATTATTCTGCTTGGGAATTTCAATTTCGCTTATTTGTTTTGGGGAAAGATTTATGGGGTCATATTGATGGTAGTGATCCCTCTCCTACTGAGCCTCCTAAGTTGGCTCAATGGACAATTAAAGATGCTAGGGTGATGACATGGATTTTAGGCTCTGTTGATCCCCTTATTGTTCTCAATCTAAGGCCTTATAAGACTGCTCAATCTATGTGGGAATACTTACGGAAAGTATATAATCAGGACAATACTGCCCGGCGTTTCCAATTAGAATACGAGATTGCCAGTTACACTCAGGGCGATCTCTCTATTCAAGATTATTTTTCTGGTTTTAATACTCTGTGGGGAGAGTTTACTGACATGATTTATGCCAAGGTTCCGGAAGCTTCTCTCTCTGTTGTGCAGGCCGTTCATGAACAAAGTAAGCGTGATCAGTTTTTAATGAAGTTACGACCTGAATTTGAGGCCACTCACTCCAATTTGATGAACCGTGATCCTGTGCCCTCTTTGGATGTTTGTTTTGGGGAGTTACTTCGTGAGGAGCAGCGTCTTGCCACCCAGGCCACTTATCAGCATGACAAAATGATACCCAATGCTGTGGCTTACGCTGCTCACGGGAAAGGCAAGGGACGGGACATGCGGAACGTTCAATGCTTCAGCTGCAAGGAATACGGACATATTGCTGCCCACTGTGCCAGAAAATCTTGCAACTACTGTAAGAAGCCGGGCCATATTATTAAAGATTGTCCTACTCGTCCCCAGAATCGTCAGGCTAATGCTTATCAGGCTACTGTGGGTTCCTCTACTTCTGCTACTGCGGGCGATTCTTCTACTCTTACTACAGAGATGGTTCAGCAAATGATTATTTCAGCATTTTCAGCCTTAGGGCTGCAAGGTAACGGTTCCCTTACATGGCTTGTTGATTCGGGTGCGTCTAATCACATGACTAGCTCTTCTGATTCTCTTAGCAATGTTCGGCCTTATAATGGCTCATCACACATTCAGATTGCTAATGGTAGTCAGTTACCTATTCATGCTATTGGGGATGTTGATTCTACTGTTCAGGATGTTTTTGTATCACCTCAGCTCTCTACTAGTCTTATATCTGTTGGACAATTGGTTGATAACAACTGTGATGTTCGTTTTTCTCGTGATGGTTGTCTTGTGCAGGATCAGGTGTCTGGCCAGATACTCGCGAAGGGGCCTAAAGTTGGACGTTTATTTTCTCTACATTTTTCTCTTCCTACTGTTATTTCGTTTGCTTGTCACACTGTGAACAATAAGTATGAAGTATGGCACAAACGGTTGGGTCATCCTAATTCCGTTGTTTTATCTCATGTAATAAATTCTGGTTTGTTGGGCAATAAAGATAATTTTTCTTCTCATCTTTCTTTTGATTGCTCCACATGCAAATTAGGTAAAAGCAAGTCTCTTTCTTTTCCTTCTCATGGTAGTCATGCTGAACGTTGTTTCGATTTGATTCATAGTGATGTGTGGGGCATTTCTCCTGTTATCTCGCATGCCAATTATAAATACTTTGTTACTTTCATTGATGATTATACGAAGTATACCTGGATTTATTTTCTTCGTTCTAAATCTGAGGTCTTCTCTGTTTTCCAACAATTCACTGCTTATGTTGAGACTCAATTTTCTTCTCACATTAAAATTCTAAGGACTGATTTAGGTGGTGAATATATGTCTCGTGAGTTTCATGATTTTCTTCAACAACGTGGCATTGTTTCTCAACGTTCTTGTCCTTATACACCTCAACAGAATGGTGTCGCTGAACGTAAAAAACGACATTTGTTGGATGTTGTTCGTACTTTATTGCTTCAATCATCCGTTCCTTCTAAATTCTGGGTTGAAGCCTTGTCTACGGCTGTTTATTTAATTAATAGATTGCCGTCGAGTGTTCTGAATTTTGAAACTCCTTACTTTCGTCTTTATCATCGGCATCCTAGCTACCTTGATATGCATACTTTTGGCTGTGTTTGTTTTGTTCATTTACCTTCCCATGAGCGTCATAAACTATCTGCTCAATCGGTTAAATGCGCTTTTATGGGTTATAGTACTTCGCACAAAGGTTATGTTTGCTATGATCCATGCTCTAACCGATTTCGCATTTCTCGTCATGTTGTTTTCTTTGAAAATCAGTCATTCTTTTCTTCTCATGTTGAGTCTTTGCCTGAGATGCATGTCTTGCCTAATTTTGATGACTTGGCTTCTTCTTCTGTTCGCTTCAAACCTGGCCTTGTCTATGAAAGACGACATCCTACTTTGCCCCTTCCTGAGCCTGATCCGCCATCTGAGCCTGCTCCGACTGCATCTTCTACGGGTGATCTGGACACTATCACAGTTCCTCGTCGTTCGACCAGAGTGTCTCGTCCGCCTGATCGGTATGGTTTCTCCCATACCTCTCTTCATACTACTTTGTCTTCCATTCCTATTCCGTCCGGATATTCTGCGGCAGCTAAACATGATTGTTGGCGTGGGGCGATGGCTGATGAACTTCAAGCTCTTCAAGATAATCATACATGGGATGTTGTCCCTTGTCCTGCTCAGGTGAAACCTATTGGTTGCAAATGGGTTTATTCTATCAAGCTGCGTTCCGATGGGACTCTGGATCGATATAAGGCCCGTTTGGTTGCACTTGGCAATAGGCAAGAGTATGGAGTGGACTATGAGGAGACTTTTGCTTCGGTGGCTAAGATGACTACAGTGCGAACTGTCCTTTCTGTTGCTGCCTCTAAAGGTTGGTCTCTTCAACAAATGGATGTCAAAAATGCCTTTCTCCATGGCGACCTTAAAGAAGAGATCTACATGACCATTCCACCTGGTTTGTCCTCTTCTTCTCCCTCAGATGTCTGTAAGTTGAAACGCTCGTTATATGGGTTGAAACAAGCTCCTCGTGCATGGTTTGATAAATTCCGCTCCACTTTGCTTCAATTTTCCTTTAAGCAGAGTCAATATGACTCTTCTTTATTTTTCTGCAAAACATCGATTGGACTTGTTCTTCTTCTGGTTTATGTTGATATTGTTATTACTGGGACGGATTCTGTCTTGATCACCCAACTGCAGCAGCATCTTCAAGCCTCATTTCATATGAAGGACCTTGGTCCTCTTACATACTTCTTGGGGTTGGAAGTTCATACTGATCTATCTGGCATTTTTTTGAATCAGCATAAATATACTCAGGATCTGATTACTTTGGCTGGTCTCCAGGATACTTCTTCTGTGGATACTCCTTTGGAAGTAAACACGAAATATCGTCGGGACGAGGGTGATCTCCTCTCTGATCCTACTCTGTATCGACAATTAGTGGGGAGCCTGAACTATTTGACTATTACTCGGCCTGATATTTCATTTGCTGTCCAGCAGGTTAGTCAGTTCATGCAGGCTCCCCGTCATCTACATTTTGCTGCTGTTCGTCGTATTATTCGCTATCTTCGCGGCTCTCCTAGCCGTGGCCTGTTCTTTCCTACTGGGACTTCTCTTAATCTTGTGGCTTACAGTGATGCTGATTGGGTGGGATGTCCTGATACGCGACGCTCTGTTACAGGCTGGTGCATGTTTCTTGGTGACTCCTTGATCTCTTGGAAGAGTAAGAAACAGGATCGTGTTTCCAAATCTTCCACTGAATCTGAATACCGTGCGATGTCTGCTGCTTGCTCTGAGATTCTTTGGCTTCGTGGTCTCCTCGCTGAGCTTGGTTGCGCTCAGTCTGATCCTACTCCTCTCCACGCTGACAACACTAGTGCCATTCAAATTGCTGCCAATCCCGTTTTTCATGAATGCACGAAACACATTGAGGTGGATTGTCATTCCATTCGGGAAGTATTGGACACTCACATCATTTCTCTTCCTCATATTTCTACTGATCTCCAGATTGCTGATGTATTTACTAAGGCCATGACACAACACCGTCATCAGTTTCTTGTGGGCAAATTGATGCTTCTTGACCGACCAGCATCAATTTGAGGGGGGATGACAGCATGATACGTCTCCACTTGCCTTATTTTCTGTTATGAGTTGTATATATCTACTTCCTTATTTAGATAGCAGACATTCCACTTAGACAGATTTTGTACATAGTCATAGTTTCCTTTCTTGTAAATAGATTTAATTCCTGTAATTTAGCCTTGATTTCAGCCTTGTATCTTGCACACTTGTGCCTATATAATGAAAGGAAAACCTCACTCAGGAGGTATTGAATCATCTTGACACATTTTTCCCTGATAGGGCGGTAACAAATCATTTCTAGTTTGCAAAAAAAAAAAAACATGGCAACCTCTTCTGAAATGCTATGTTGCTTCTGCCCGCCACCTCTTAAGCAATTTCTTGAGATTGTGGTGAACATGAAATTTGATGAGGAGCCTAACTATGCCAAGCTAATATCTTTGTTCAAGGGCTCGATGGGCCCCAATCCAGCTTTAAGGCCAATAAGCAATGATGGTGCTCAAAAGGTAATTTTGGTAATATATGAACTTAGGGCTAAATTCCGATTCTATAGTTATTTTATTCAGAGGTGTTGATGCAACTGCTGTTGACATGTTTGTCAGGTTGGTCAAAAACTGGGTAGGTTGAATATTGAGGATGATGATGATGGGCAGCCCAAGAAGGTTCGTTTAGGAGTTCCTGCTACATAGTGGATTTCAGTTTACAATGCTAGGCTACCAATGAAACAGAGGTAGGTCTGCATTTTGCTTTTGGTCTCTCTCTCTCTCTCTCTCTCTCTCACACACACACACAGACACACAAACTCAATTAAACACCACCCCTCTGGCGGGCAGAGAAACTAATAGAGTTTCAGCAAGTCCAAATATGCGTTAGAAATTTAAGACTCCGAAGATTTATTAATTGAATAATTATAAAAAAATAGTATTAATTGAATAATCAATTGAAAAGAGAGCATGGTTTTGACTGGGTATTGGAATCATGTCACTAGCCTAAACTCGGTTGGTTCTCTTTTTGGAAGTTTTGCTACATTATCAATAAGTCATTTAATATCAGCTACTAAATGTGAGATCATATATTAGCATTAGTGAGCAAGAGTCAATCGGCTAGTGCTTCTGCCAATTGGCCAATTCATGTAGATGAAACAATTCTCTAGAATCCTTGAACGTGAATGGCATAATGATCACATAGTTCAGTATTTCTAGAATTACTTATTGAACAATTCTATGTTTTTAATTCTTTTGGGTCGATTTACCAATCAAAAAAATAATTTTTGGGTTGAGTTGGGTGATCCCTAGAAAGGTGGTAGATATTTTGGCATATTGGAATGGGTGGTTTGAGAACAAACACACTAAGATATTGTGGAAAGCAATGAACAAGTTTTGAGGATACCCAATGCAACATCGAAGACCTCCGGGCTGTCCTTTTTAATGCAATCTACTATTGGATGGCAGCCAAACTTTGTCTCTCTAGCTTTACTCTCTATGTTCTTCTCTCTCTCACTAGGTGTATTTGTTGGATACCTCCACGTACTTCGAGTATGCCGTCCTTTCTTTTCTTGATCATTAATAAAACAATCTTACAAAACATAGTATTAGTGTGGCTGAAAAAAGGATTTAAGTCTTAACAATTACAATAATTGAGGGCTTGGTTGCAACTTTTAGGGACACAAGTGTTGTTTGTGTGTTATTTTCTATTTATCAAGTTGACATCATTAATAAAACCTTGTTCAATAAAAAAAATACTAACCACAGGGGGTTGGCCGAAGTGGTGAAAGCCTTGGTCTTGGGGTATCACTTATTTTAAGGTCCAAGGTTCAACACCTCATGGGTGCAAACAATCTTTTGGGGCCACACATCTTGGTGAAAAGCCAGCAATTTAACCAGTTCCATGTAGAGAAACTTCCGAGGGTGCAGTGTATGGGACCAGGGTTTATTCTACAAGGGTGGGTCCGAAGGGCCCTGCCTTGGAGAGGTTCTCCGATATCAAAAAAATAAAATAAATAAAAAAATACTATTTATCAAGTACAATGGATTTTTTTAAATTTGTCTTTGTAAATCTTAGAACTTTACTTATTAGAGGATAAAATCTAAGAACGTCTTCTTTATGTTACCCAAAATCTGCATGAATATGTTATATCTTTAATGTGTTCCTTGTTACTTGTGGCTCCTAACTTGGTTATGAGAAGAACTATTGAGCAGCTAATGAAAGAAAGTGTTGGATGTTCGTCTTTCAAGGTTTGGCAGGTTTATTTGAAAGGAAAGAGAGAACCTTTGGATCTGACTTCAAAGTTTCTGGTGTTACGTTATCCTGCTATGTTAAAATTATCAAAAAAAAAAAAAAAAAGTTTATGGTGTTTAACCTTTCTGCTATTGGCTTATATGTCCTTTTATCAACATCACATTATTTGTTCATGAAAGATCATTGCTTGATGCCAGGTTTGATGTAAAATGGCAGTGGGCCTCCTCTCGTCTATAATTTCTAGTTACATCTCGCTATACTTTTTTTCTTGAGTTGTAACGTATACTTTCTTTGTGTGCATGTGTGTGTTTCTTTTTGTGCGGGGTCTATATTCTTCTGCAATTGATGCTCTAAAATGTTTCAAGTGGTGTATCAACTCAATCACATAGAATGGGCCCACAAAAGCTTGAATTAGACTAGCCTCGTCATATCCACCTATCGAAAAGATTAAGATGAAGAAGCTTCGATTTGGATTTTTTAGATACTAATCTTGAGAGCCAAAACATCCTATGTTATAGTATGAAGTTTGAGTGACAACACTACCGATCAAAAAACGTTTGAGCGGCAACACTACCGATCAAAATTCTTCTCATAAGATGGTTAGGTTCCTTATTACTTCTAGATTTTGCCTCCTGACTCTCTTTCATTCAATAAATTAAACAAAGCTTGGAGAAGGTTAGCTGGCGGCTGTCGAATTGCAGTAGTGTGGAAAATGGTTCCTACTTGCCCCATATCGTGTATTTGGAGGGAAAGAGAGCAAAAGAAGTTTTGATGGATTGTGGATGGATAATGGAGCTAAAGACTTTCTTTCTCAAAACTATACTCCTTTTGGACAATAGTTCTCTTATTACATGTCAAAAAAGAAAAAGTTAAGATAAGCCTGATTTTTAATGTGTAAGAGTAGTGTTATAAACAACCTAAAAAGGGGGACAATAGTGTACAAGAGGGTTCCCCATGCTAAGCTAGCACCATTCTCTTTCAAATCATGAGGTTATTGATAAATATATTCTATTACCCAACAAGGCCAAGGTTATTACTAAAATCACGAGGTACCATCCTCTTTAAAAAAAAAAAAAAAAAAAGCCATGGTTCAAAACTCATTGAAATTATGGTACTGAGAATGTAATTGGAACCATATTGAGGAGATGGACTTATAGGGTGCAAGACCTTTGCTGTTGGATTATCTTTGGGGCCACCTGGTCTTTTGGTTTCTGTGATCCCTGGTTTGGTTCAAAGGCTTAATCACCTCATTATTATTTCCTTGCTGGAAAAGGCTTTGGTGTTAGAAAAAATTAACATACCAGTTTTATGTATTTGCTGTTTTGTAAAGAACAGTCATAGAGGATCACCGATTTAGTTGCTTTACGACCTGCTCACTTATTACTTATCTAAAAAAAAATGAGCACCTCACTTATTTAATGTTTAGGTACCATTATAATGTAGCTGATGCAAGGCTGGTGCAATAGGTGGAGAGAGGGATTGCAGATGGCCTGCTTATAAGTTGTGTGGCATCCTGTTCCAATCTCTGAGCACTTATTATGGATGCTGGAACTGGTTTTACAAGCCAGGTTTATGAGCTGTCACCTTTTTTCTTGCACAAGGTGAATTTCTGTGCCGCATGCATACACACACATATTATAGTCAGTATTCATCTCAGGGGATATTATCATGAAGTAACAATTACATTTGATGTTTCAAATCCATAGGAATGGATCATGGAACAATGGGAAAAGAACTACTAGATCAGTTCTATTGCTGGTGCCAACAATGGGAGCTCCCTTGTGGTTATGTCTAAAGGTTTGTTTACATTATTAGATATGTGTGTGTGTGTGTGTGTGTGTGTATTTTGATAGGTGAGAATAATTTGTTAATACACATAATTAGGCATAGCCCATAACACAGGAAGTATACAAGAGGTGAACCTAATTACAAGCTAAGTGCTGTGAAAATCGGCATAAAAGTCATTAAAACTAGTCCTATTCAATACAATGGTCAAAGGCCAAAGTAACAACGTATGAAAGAAAAAGTCCCTAAACCCTCCCATCGAACATTCCCTAGGGTTCATATCACCATTCCTTTCGTTCCAATTACACCACATTAACCATGGAGTCACCATCCTTCAAAGAACCGCAATTTGACGATTGCGCTGAATTCCTCTCCAACATGACAGTAAGTCAACCACCCTCCTAGGCACAATCCAGGCAATACCAAACCTAGAAAAGATCACATCCCATAAAGCCGTAGATATATTTTTTTGATTGATAAATAAGATTTTATTGATAGTAGGAATTGGCAAAAGCCCAAGTACGCAGGTCATATACAAGAGTAACATCTAGGAGTGATGTTCTAGTGATACAAGAAATTCATGAATGGTCATGCCATTAAAATTTATTACAATCAACCATTGGAACTAGGTGTTAAAAAAATGTTTCGAAGTTCTTCCATCTTCGAAGCTACACTCGTTCCTCTCTCCAAAGACCCCACCATAGGCATATCGGTACCATCTTCCAAATTACGGCAATCTGAGAAGTGCCTTGGAGACCTCTCCATGAAGCTAAGAGGTTGATCACCCTTATTGGCATCATCCAAGCTACACCCACCCCAGTAAAAAAGTCATTCTACAAAGTCGTAGCAATCTCACAATGTATTAGTAGATGATTGACGGATTCTCTGCTCTTTTAACCCAAACAACACCAATCCAAGACTATAACTCACATTGTCTTGGAAAAAGAGGCACATCTTATGTCATTTCTAATAAGAACTTTGTGAGAGGCATACTGTTTGGTGGCTTGTTTGGTCAAAAGATTCTTTTCTTGTGCATTAAAAAGATTTGGGACATCTGCGGTATGCTGGTTTTACTTGATGGTATTTATCCTCAGCTGACTTAAGTTATGAAGTTATGACCTAAATTTTTGCAGGCACCCAATACACTCAGCAACCTTATAAAGTGAGCGATTCTTTCCCCTTCAAGTGAATAAACAAGTGGAGGGAAGGGTTCCATGTGACCTCAATGGCAACTGCTGGGAGCCACTGGGGTGTTGTCATGTCTCATAATGCTGGCTTCAGTGATCAGGTTGAATTTTGCTTGTTCTATGTACAAACATATTCTGTTCTCACTTCAATTTGTCTGTGTTCCTACAAAAATATGGTGAAAGTGAAAGACAAGCTGCCCTTTTGTTTTCATAGTGTTTCTTTAGTTTTTCTTTTTCCTTTTCTTTTTATTTTTATTTGTGGGGGCACTACAAGAAAAAAAGGTCTTTTGCAGCGATTTAAGTATTGTTGGGAATAAAATTGCTGCAATAAATCATTAATTCCAGCGATTTTGATGTCGCTGCGGACTTTTAATATCAAGTTTTGAAACTGATCTTTTGCAACGATTTTTTTACTTTTGGCGACGAAAAAATTTTCTGTAATATAAAAACAAATCATAAAGTTTTGAAATGGACGTTTGCAGCACTTTTTTTATTTTTTGACACGTAAAATTCGCTGCAAAATGTAAAAAAGATGGTTCCGGCGATAAGTGGCTCGATGGAATTGGTGTTTTTTAAGAGCAAATCACTCGGGCGCCAAAACGTACCAAAGTGCCCTTTCCCCCGGAACACCATTTTGCATTTGAGAAATCCCGCCCGCATTGCCCTCTCTAGTCTTTCATCGCCCAACACCGAGTCTTTGAAATCGCCGTCGTAGACTCGCTTCCACCCTCCCCCTCCGTTCGAAGCATTTCTTTCCTCCCCCTCATCAGATTCTTTGAAGCCTTAGCCCAATCCCTATCCCCATCCCTCAAAATTCATTGAAGCCCCATCATATGAAGCTTCATCAACCACGACTTTGGGTGTTTATTTAATCAGTGTGTTTAGTTTGTTTATTTTCTTGCTTGCATTTTTGTATTCTATTTTTGGGTGCCAAAAGTCCTTATCTTCTCGATGATTAGGAAACCCAATTCCTTAAGCTGTTGCTTTTTTCAGTTTGCTTGAATTCTTGTTTGCTTGAATTTGTGTATTTTGTGATATGTATCTAGTTCGTAGGAGCTGTATTTTACAATACCTTGATTTTTGGATTTCTATGTAAGTTTAAGACCTAGCCCCTGTCCATCACCTACCCGTGAAAATTATATGGTGTTCTCGGATTTATGTTTTTATGTATAAATTGTGTTGGATGTTGCATTTCTTCAAATCTGCTTGATATAGTTTGAGCATACAAATGGCAAGTTGCTCTATATCTTCTTTCAAGGAAAATTATTTTATTTTTATTTATTTTTTAATTTTTTATAAGTAAACAAGTTTTATTGATCAAAGAGTAGGCATAGCCCAGTAGAAATACAATAACAACTATCAATTATAGTTGAAAGAAGAACTTGCTACACAAGTAAAGTCTGCAAAATAATTGCAAGATATCAATTATTCAAGTTCAATATTACCTTCGAAAAAAGGAAAGTTGTTGGCTGATCTTAAGCAAGCATGAGCTTGTGGGCATATAATACTAGATATATGTAGACAAATGTAGGAGCAGAACACAATTATTATCCTATATAATATTTTCATATAGAGCCTCAAAACCCAATGACCAGACTGGTTATGGGTTATTCCAGAGAAATAGTTCACACCCGTTGTATTCATTTAGCTTAATCATTTGTTTAAATATTATGTTGAGTTATTTAACTTCTCAATTTATATTCATTTATATTCATTCATATATATCCATAGCTCAATCCAAAAACCAATATAAATGATGTTGAAAATTTCAGTTACTAATCCATTTTCCCAGTGACCATGTCTTGCAGAATGGATACTCTTCACTCCTATCATTCACAGTGACTGACATTAACAATACAATGACAAAATTGAGCAGGAAGGGAAATTACCATGAAGCAAGGAGTTCTTTGTTTGTTTCATTCTTGTTTTCTTCTTTAAAGTAAGTTTCTTCCCCAATAATACGTATTTTCTTCTCTTTTTTCCTATGTTGCCCTAGCTCTTTGTGTACATGGAGTTATTGTTACTACTTGTGTTTTCCTAATCAATTCATATTTATAATTTTTGTCTTGTGTATATCATTACATAAACAAATAATTGTTTATGTAAACATCTGACTATTAGATTTCTGAAGAAGAACTGAAAAGTGTTTTTGGTTCTGTTTTGAGATGCTGGGCATCATTTGAAGATAGCCCTCTGTTTTAGTGAAAGCATTTGCTCTGACTCCATGTTTTGGTTTGCTGAAAGAGATAGGTCCACATAGAATATAGATCAAAATGATATAGAAAGTATCTCTGCATTTCATTTGTCTAGCTCTACCCCTTAGGTTGCTGTGAGGCAAAATTGATGTTGAAAATTGATGGTCATGCCATCATTGATGAAGAACATATCTTACTTTCAAATGATCTTTGCCGGGTTGGAAAAATAAAACAAATGTTTAAATAAAGAACTCATCCTGCTTTTTTACCTTGCACATAGATCATCATGATCATCAAGATCAGACAAGAATAGAACATCTAAAACTTTTTAGGCCAAGAAATTCTTGAGCATGCTTGCAAGTAATAAGGATCATGCTCTTGTATTAATCCTAGTTGCTTCAGAATTGGGTCGAGTTATAAGGATCATGCTAGCTAGGGGGCATTACAAAACCCAATTTCAGATCTTTTATTTGATAAAATTATGCTAAGCTGTATCTACAAAGGTTATAACACTACACTGGTTTGTTAGCATAAGCCTCCAGACATAGGGCATTAATTTTTGCATGGTTTAACTGTAGATTATAAGTAAATGAAACATAGTAACATTTGGAAAATTTTTTGATAAGATGTTGTGATAGACATTCTTTAGCATATTTATTGGCTATGGAATAACTATAAGACTATTGTGAGTGAGCTAATAATCAGTACAATTACCTCATCTATGGTGAGCCCATTGAAGTACTTTTCTATGTGCTCCTTGGTTATTGTACTAGTTTGATCACCATATATTTTACCATCTAACTTGCTTGATGCAGGGAATTCCTGCAGATAAATTAGAATGGGTATGTTTTGGCATATGAAACATGACCTACTTGGTTTAGCAGTTGAGAAGACAGGAAAAGAAACTGAACTTAAACATATATATCATATATAGATTTCAAAACTTCTTCCAAGTTCGTTCAATTTTTTGTATGTTTCTTGTTCAAAGAGTATCTTAGACATAGATTAATGAAAGCTTATGTTTACTTCGAGACTTACTCCGGCCAGCAATTCCCTTGCAAATTCTTCATCAGTCCTCCAAGCAGACCCATCCCCTGCTCCATCCCCTGCTCCACCAGATCATTAAAATAACCAAATTAAAGTGAAATAAATAATCAGATAAAAATTTGAAATAAACAAATATCCCCTATGTTGTTTGCCCCTTTCCCCCTTTTATAATAATAAGGTAGGATCTTCAATAAATAGCAGACAAAAGAAAATAAAGGGGGAGCAGGGAGGAAGGAGCCTTTATAGTATCTTTTGAAAACATAATATTGATGCCTTACAAGTTATATATATACAAAGTACCTTTAATAACTTCAGGATCACCAGGAATTTGTTTATTCATGCCCATTGAAATGCTTAACCAGATGATGCAAACATTTCTTTCAGGATTGTAGTGTTGAAATCACAGAAATATCTGTTATTATATGGGGTTTTCTTGTTTCCTCTTAATACATGCCACGTTTTCAAAGATTAAAGTAATTAATTACATCTATTTCAGCTGCTGTGTGTGTAAGTGATGGTGGGTGACTTTATTTTCATGTCCTGAGGTAAAATGTGACTGAATTTCAAAAGTTTGAGATGGAGAGCAAGGTATTTTTTAGATGCTTGTGTTGGGTTAGCATGTTTAGTTTAAGTGGGGTCATTGTGTTAGCAAGTGGAGTATAAATCAATGTTTTGAATACCGTACAGGATGCCGTACCGGTCAAGGCACTGGAACGAAATATTTCGGTACCGGTACCGTTTCGTGTACCATTTCGGGATAGTCGATATATAAATAAATTATATATATAAATATATATTAATTATATTTCAAAATAAATTATGCATAAATACATAAATATATATATATATAAATTATAAATAGACTGGTCTGAATTGGAAGTCAAAAAATGATCTTGTAGTTTGAAAAAAAAAGTAAAGGCCAAAATACCGGTCGGTATAGGCCGTTACGTAGCCCAGTACAGGCCAAAATATCAGCCAGTACGATCGGCCGGCTGGTATTTGGACTGGTACGAAATAGGTACAATTTCTGTACCGGACTAGTGGCCAGTACGGCATATACCGGCCGGTACAGTACGAAATTAAAAACACTGGTATAAATAAGACTAAACCAACTTCTATAATATATTTGCTCAAATATGTTCATGTACTTCTTTATAATGATGTCAGATGGGGTTTTTTGGATGGTTTTTCAAAGTCTCTAGCCTCTTAAGGAATTCTGGGGATGAAAGACTAGAAGAAATATATTTTGAAAATTTCTGGATTACTTTAGAAAATCTCTGTCGACCAAGGAACTCTAGGACAGAGTCCAGAACAAACTTTTTTTTTTAAGCTGTGGTTGTGAGAAGGTTTCAGTAAACATAATTCCTAATAGCTTTTCCTGTTATGACTGGGAAGGATTTTTTGGATTTAAATCTTTCGGTGCAAATCATTTCTAGGATCGCTGAGTCTGTGTCAAACATTTCTGTTTTTCCTGGCTATTAAGTTTTAATTTTTTTCCAGGTGGGTTGGTCTTGCTGGTTGCTTGGATTGGGTCTCCCATGTTTTTGGCCTCTGATTTTCTTCCTGGTATGCTTTACATTTTTATTGTGAAGTGCATGGTTTGCATATTTTCCTCTATTTTTACTGCTGCTATTTCTTGGTTGTGGTGTTGGTTTTGGTTTTACGTATGTTCCTGGTATGCTATTTGTTGTTGCTGCTAGTTGGCCTCTATTTGTTGCTGCTATTTTTGGGAAAAAAGAAGGTGCTTGAGGTAGTGATATTGAAGATGTTCTAAGGAAAAAAACTTCTGAGATGAACCTCTTTCTTTTATTCCCTGAAACATTCAGCAGGCTGTGACAAGAACTGTATTATATCCATACGAAGCTACTGAACTAACAGCTCTAACTAAAATGTCTGTTCCATCTCTTTAAACTCATGGCACCTTTAACTACAAAATGCCCTTTCTGAAGACCAAGAAAAAAAAAATCTGACAAAATGTTCATGAGATGAAATATTGAGTTTACTGATTGGATGTTCATGTCCTGATTCATATGCCTGAAAATGATAATCTATTCTATGCAGTGCCAATGTATATACTTTCTTCTTCTTCTTTTTTTTCTTTTTTTGTTTTTTTTACATAAGAAGTAAATTATATTGATATGAATGAAATAGGCATAGCCCATGTACATGGCTTCTTCAATGAGGCAATCTGAGAAGGGTTATTTCATAGAGCCTACAATTTCTTACAAGTCAATGTATGTGTTTTTCTTTATAAAACACCTATATAAAAAAAAAAAATGTGTTTTTCTTTATAAAACATGCACCTGGAGGAACTTTCTTTATAGAGGAATTGCTTTTACTCCTTCCCCTTCATCTATCACTTTTATGGACAACTTGGTGGTGATTAAATAGGAAGAAATGTTTTGATAGAAAACTAGCTGTGTACAATTTGTATTAGAATGGTGGCCATGTCTTTCAGTGCCACAATCTATAATTGTTTTAGGAGATAATTGTTAGAGAAATTAGCTCAAAGATACCAGCAAGAAATTCCCAAGTTCTGAAATTTTAGTACTATAAATTCTGTCATGGTATCTTCCAACCCTATCTGTTCTGACATTTTTTCCTTCTAATACTTGTTTAGTTGTGTGTAACCAAGTGGAGGGAAGTTAGAAACAAGCATAAATCGTGCAACCTACAGCCTGAAGAGGTGAGATGATTCTCTGTCCTGTTTTGTTACAATTTGTACACTTTCTACAAAACATTATGCTTTACTTTTAACTCTATTCTTCCTATATTAATCCCGATAGCTTAATTAGTTCCCAGCTCATTGCTTCCTTCCCGTTACGTACTCTAGCTGGAGCTAGCTTGGAGACAAAAGCCTTATGATCGATGTTTGTTAATTTATTTTCATAATTAATCCTTGTTCAGTTGCAAGAATCCAACTGATCAAAAAGTGTGTGTGTGTATAAAACTGGGTTTTACAAAAGAGCAGATTATGTATGTACATGTATATAGCACTACCTTGCTGTTCTGTGTAGTTATATTGAACTGTATATTAAACTGTAATTTACATACTTGCATAATGGCTTTTAAATGTTAATTTGACTTGTTGGAAATCCATGAGGAGATAAAAGTTGGAATTTTGGGATGAGATTATTTCTATGAGGTGCAGATATAGGTTCATTGTACCTTTTCTTAGACTTGATACACTAAACTTTTCGTTTGTGCTTCTGGTTTATGTGCAGGAAAAGTGGCAAAAGAATCTCTATCTTGCTTGTTTGTGTTATGGGCGGACGGTATCTTGATTCCTTTGTAATTGCAAGGAATTTCTAGGTCAAAAGAAAGTGAGATTTTGGTATTCCCCTTTTCTATTATTTATGTAGGATTTTCATGTCAGTTGTAAAAAATAATTGAGGAGCTTGGCTGCGGTAGCAGCCGAGACGTGTGCTCCCATGTATGATAAATCGGTATTAAAGCTGTACGTTTGCCTTTCATTTTACCTCCTTTTACGAGTTTGTAAGAAAAAAATATATAGTGGCGCACCATTTTTGCTTTTCTTGTTTCTTTTAGAAAGTAAGAAGACTATTGACTTTAGAGCAGTGTCAAGTTACTCGTGGTGTTGACATTATATCATTATGTTTTTAATCAAATAATGAAACTAATATTATCCTAACACAATTCTATCTTGACAAAATGCTCATATTAAAGGTATATATGTCTATTCGTGTAGATACCTACGGTACTACTAATGATGTTCTCTAGGGATGGTAGTAGTTATAACCTTTCTTCCCCTATTACACACGAAGGTGATGATCATTTTCTCCATTTTACATGTCATAGATTGCATATTACATTAACTGACAAGGTTAGCAGTCAAGAACCTTCTTTTGATTGTTACTTGGATAGTAGTAGTAAAGGCTCAATTTGAAGTAAGGAGATAATAATGCTAAGCCCAAATCAATTCAAAGTTTGGTATGCAGCATGCATTTACTAGGGTGCAAGTGCATTGAGTCAAGTAAGTCCAACTGTGAAGCTTGAGTGAGTGGCAAAAGTGAAGTTCAGTGTTTTAAATACATCTTATAGTCGAGTGGGAGTGATTTCAAGTATCTATTGTTCTCTTGATGATCAATGATCGTGTATGTTAAGTTCGACAATTTTTAATCATAATTCCGGTTCAAACCTCTTGACAATTTGATATCAAGGGCTTCCTTAAATTGGCCTCGTTTAGATTTAGAGATGAGATGAGATGGTTTTAGAGGAAAGATAAAAGTTAAATAAAATATTATTATCATTATTTTTAAAAATTTGAAAAATATGAATTGTTTATTATATTTTATGTGGAAATTTAAGAAAGTTGTAATGATGAGATAAGATGAGTTGACCTCTCAATCCAAATGAGAAAATATGTCTTAAACTCATTTAGATATAAGATTTTTTTAGAACTATATGCAGAATTGGAATTGATTAATAAGAAAATTAAACAATTCATATACATGAGAAATTCTGAATCTCTCAAAAGAAAACAATCTCTTATATAATAATATATTTTGGCTCCCCTAATTAACTTATTACTCCTGGTGCTTAAATGAGGTAAGTTAAAACAATCCAAATGGAAATTTGACTCATAACTTGTAAACAAAATGGTTAACATCTTCAATTCCCAAGAAACAATACCAAAGCCAATACTCAAAACTCGAAAAGGTAACTTTTATAAAGGACTCCTGCTGAATCGAATCTTCATTTCGCATCATGCAGCAATTCCATGTCAAGTATTGTCCCACGTTTTGGCAGTTGAAGTTTCCCTGATGATCACTTCCATGTACATAACATTTAACCATATTTTTCATATTAAAAACAGACAAAAGCAAAAACGACTAAATACTGCATGTTTTATAGAGATCCAAGTTTGAGATGAAGCAAAGAGGTAGCATAACGTACCAGAAACATGACAAAGAAGAAAAGCTGGTTGGGTGATTGTCTGCATTCCCTTAATCAATCTGAGATTTTATGATCACTTCGACATCGTCAATGGAATTGAGAGATTTCAGGTACAAAATGGTGATCATCTTTTATTCCCAAAATAAACAATGCCAAGCCATTACTCAAAGGACTAAGCTTTATAGAGGTACTCTTGATGAATCTAATCTTCATTTCTCATCATGTCGCATTTCCGATGGTAAATTAAGAAAATTGACTAAGGAATCTAAATCTGATCCCAAACCAAGAGCACCATGATCATCCAGACATACTAAATGCAATCCCCATTCTTTCACTTCTACTTCCATAAATGAAGTTTGATCGGCGAACTGCTCAAATTTTGCTGTAGTGGAAATCTTCCGTTTATCCAGACTCTTCAATTTCCAACTTTCCAAATGTACCGGATCCCATAAATACTGCCATAATACAATTGGCTTATCCAAAATGACGTCCGTGGAAAGTGCAAACAAAAATTTGCAAAAATGATTTTCTGGAGTACAGTCATCCAACCAAATTGGAAACGCCACCATTTCATATCCGGAGAAATTAACCGGACGAATTGAATGGAATTGACAAACAATAAAGATAGCAATCCCCATCATCGACATCGTATCACCATCTGACTCTGTATCACCATCCGACTCTGTATCACCATCCGACTCTATCTTTAGAGAGGAGCCATTACACATGTCAAAAAAAAGAGAGGAGCCATTACTTTTATTGTGGACCCACTCCGGGATTGTAGATCCCAATGAACACCTTGTTATCGACACCCCAAAGCCCTGCACAAAAAGAGATGTTAATTGCCGCACAAACTAAGCTATTTTTGTTTTGGTGGATGTCGACTTAATGTTTTGTTTATGTCAACAGCACCCTACGTATATTTACGTGTGTTCTTTTCTAAATTGAAGAAGAGAGACTCACATCATCGGTACATCGAATATGCACCTGTTCCGTCTCATATTCTACAGGTGATCCGATATCACGATTGGTGGGATATAAGCTTTGTTTCGGCAAAGAGCAGTCATTAATGAACATAACCAAATCTCTTGATTCACGTGGCATCCTCTTTCCTCCTTCGAGTTCAAAATCACCAATGCTCTTGGGGAGTAGATTGACAGATGGTATTTGTGTTATAGCAGTTCCGTATGCCCGAAATTCCTTCAAGCTTTTCAACCTACTCAGGTCTGGAAATTTCTCAAGGCTTGGCCAACCATCCAACCAGAGAATTTCAAGAGATGACAAACTATAAATAACACTCGGAAAAATTGAGACTTCCGATGATGGTAACTTCAAGCTCTCTAGAGATATCTCTTGAGATATCATATCTCCCAGAATATTCAGGAAATTCCCAAGTCTTGAACATCCGTCTAAATTCAAATGTTTTAGTCGTTTGAGAAATCCGATGGATGGGTGAACCTTACACAAGCTTTCACATTCTTCAAAATCTATTATCTCAAGATTTAGAGCTCCACTGAAATCTGGTGTTTCAATCAAGTTTGAACCACCCAGATCTAATTCTTTCAAATTGTCTAAAACCTGTTATAAGCAAACAAGTAGTTATAATTAATTAGATCGAAATATGAATATATTAACTTATTTGGAAAATATATGAAGAGTGATTATTAAGAAGATCAATACATATTTATTTATAAGAGTGAAAAACTTACCACCAATGTCCCCTTCCATAGTTTTTTGATTCCAGTGCCAAACATTTCTATTACTTGTAGTCGTCTGAGAGTTCCGATGGATGGGTGGACCTCACACAAGCTTGAACAATTTGTCAGGTTTATTTCCTCAAGTTTTGGGGCTCCACTCAAATCTGGTGTTTCAATCAACCTATAAGAACCATTCAGATCTAAGATCTTCAAATTGTCTAAAACATGTTATAAACAAACAAGTAGTTAGTTGGACCAAATATGCAGTGGCAGAGCCACGTTGCGGCCCCCCAGAAATTTGAATATATATATGTTAATTTTTTTTATTTATTAAAATAATATTAATTTATTATGTATTGGCCCCTCGAAATAAATAAAACACATCTTATATAAAATAAAATACATATTTTTGTTATAAATAAAATTTTAAAAAAATTCTAACTATAACCAGTAGTATTTCTAACCTCTTTCCATTGTCTATATTGAAAGAGAAATAGTTAAGAATTTTGATTTAGATTCAATACTTAATGATTTTGTTTGTTTAAAAGAAGCGCAAGTTATAATTTTAGACACTCTGTATTTCTTTTGTTTAATATATTTATATGAATGTCTTTATATTATTTCAATGATATATTATTCTTGACATATCAAATACTTTTTTAATACATAAGTTGTTTTAAATGTATTTTATTTTTATTGTAAATCTTCCTATCAGATTATTATATATCATAAAAAAATTATATAAAAATAAAACAAAAAATATTTTATAAGAGTGAGAAACTTACCATCAATCCCTTCCACAGTCGTTTGAAGCGGCTGCGACGCATTCTTAGTTCAACAAGACCTTTTGGTTGGAAACTGCTCGGCCAGGATTTCGAAGGACAATTAGGCCAGTTTAGGAATTGCAACTTATCGCTTGGCATGTATTTTAAAGGATTTCCACGCCAGTTTATATATGATTGAAAATGCTCGAAACGAAGAAATCTCAATTTGAAATGAAGAAATCTCAATTTTCTCATCTTTGAGAATGCTTTGGCGTTAATATTGAATCTATGTTTCGCTTCATCAGGAAGATCAAAATAGAGGGATATGCACTCAATTGCATCAGTTCCCTGCAGGTAACCAAGAAGAGCGGATTAGCAAGAATTAGGATGAAAATATACCTTTTTATATTAATCTCTACACTACTCAACTTACGGTATCTTTCTCCAGCACGTGAAAGACATCCTCCCTACGACACAGCCTACTACGTCGTCCAGGTTCTTCAGGATCTTCGCGGCGAACTATTTCCTGTCCCATTTCTTTTAGCAAATCATGCATGAGAACTATTTCCTGCCCCATTCTTTTTAGCAAATCATGCATGAGATCTGATTTGCTTACAAGAGACTTGTCGACGAGAACCTCTAAGTCGATGGCTGGATATATTTCCCCAGAAAAACTTATGTAACAAAAACATGCCAGATCCAAAAACAATTTTTTCTGCGATTCCTCCAGCCCATCAAAACTTATTTTAAGAATATCAAAAATTTCAGTTTTAGGAATCGCTCCCAATTTATCCCTAGCACTTCTCCATAAATCTATTGTTCTCCCAAATAAGAAGCGACCCAAAACTTTAAGAGCTAAAGGAAGGCCTCCAGCATAACTCACAAAATCCATCGATAGATCCTTGTAATTCTCTGGAGGATTGGTTTTGTCGAAGGCTGACAAACTAAAGAGTTGCAAAGCATCGGCGGTTTGAAGCAGCTGAACCTCACAGATACCATTCACTCTATTTCTTATCAACAGATGACTATCTCTGCCTGTTATAATCACCCTACTCCCTGGACCAAACCATTTCCGATCCCCTGCTAATGTCGTCAATTGCTCGTCACGATCCACATCATCAAGGACAATAAAAACCCTTTTATTCTGCAGCATCTTCATTATCATCCCATTTCCCTGGTGATGATTGTATACACGTATTTTCTCTTGCATGATTGTAGAAAGGAGTTCTTTTTGTAAAGAAGCTAGATCACGAGCAGTAGTAGATCTTTCTCTAATACAAGAAATAAAGCTGCTTCCTTCGAATTGACAAGAAACTCTACCATAAATTAGTTGGGCCAGCGTTGTCTTACCAACGCCACCCATCCCATGAATTCCTACGAAGCGAACGTCATTCGATTCCATATGCAATAAGTTCATCATTTCCTCTACACGGGAGTTTATTCCAACAAATTTCTGGTTATCATGAATTAGAATATTTAGCATTGGATAATTGTAGAATATCATTCCACTGATTTGTTGTATAATTGTTGACTCGTGCCTGTAATTTGATAGAACAATTAACATAGACGAAAGCTAAATAGGCACGAACAAAAAAAATAAATAGGCACGAACAAAAACAAAAAAACAAACCTCTTTTAACTTATAATTAGAATATTTAGCATTGTTTTGTAGAAAAATTATAAGTGTCATGAGTAGCTAAATAGATAGATAGATAGTTGTTAATAACAACACTAACAATAACAATAACCGCAACAGTACTAGCTAGTGTTGACTAAACTGCTATCTCAAGGAGGACTAAATGTTACCTGTCACCCTTTATGTGTTCTCCGGCAAGATTACCGACTTTTGTGCAAGCATTTCTCCACGTATTAGTCTCTTTGATGTCTACCTTGGGATCTTTTTCATGTGCGGCGAAAGCTTCTGCAAAAGAACCTCTTTGATTTCTTACATCGGAAGGATCCACATGGTAGAAAATAGGAATAATTGTGAGGTTCTTCTTTTTCTCCCATTCAACGATCTCAGCAAGTTCCCTGAGGCACCATTTGGAAGAAGCATAATTTGCCGAAAAAATGACGATGGCGTATTGGGATTCTTGAATTGCTTGCGGAAGCTCTTGAGAAATGCATTTTCCTCGCTCTAGTGATTCGTCATCCCTAAAGACGAGAATACCTTTCCGTTTTAAATCAAAATAGAGATGATCCGTAAAACTTCTACGAGTGTCTTTGCCACAGAAACTAAGGAAAACATCATGTTTACATCGAGGTGTTGAGGAAGAAGGTGAGAAAGAGGTTATGATTTTTTCATCTTCTTCCGAACAAGATGAATTGTCTCTTTTTCTTTTCTTAGTATCTTCGGAATTAGTAGATGAAGAGGGTGTTTGAGTGGCCATGAATGCAAATGCGAGATATTTAGAAGCTTAATTGCGGAAGGAAATATTGGTAATTTGCGGGCTTAGCCAATGAGAAGAACAATGAAGATATCCTGAGTTAATCTGTATGTATATAATACTAGAAGCTAGCCATGGAGTACTGGTACTACTGGTCGACCTGAGGTGGAAAGTTCCAGGTAGACAGCATCAACTTTCGGTTTATTTGCACAACCACTCTCGAATTCATTTACTCTTAATTTTGTTGTGTTGTAATCTGGCGTGATTTGCACAACCACTCTCGAATTCATTTACTCTTAATTTTGTCGTTTTGTAATCTGGCGTGATTTGCACAACCACTCTCGAATTTATTTACTCTTAATTTTTTTGTTTTGTAGTCTGGCGTGATTTGCGCTTGGAAGCCACCTGGTAATTACATACGTACACGGTTTTGGTGGATTAATTATGGAGTCTTTCTAAATTAAAATAATTTTTTTATTCAACACCCATAAACCACAAGAAAAAATAAAATAAAAAATAAAAAAAATCATATACGCTGTTTAATATAGATTAGATTGTTTATCCGGATCGGATAAAATCCGGCCCGGCGATTCCAGTTCCGGTTTCCATTAACTCTCTCTCTCTAAGATTCTAATACTTAGCACTAGGAATTGAAACATCATGCATCGACATAGCTCGCAGTCTACTCAAAACTCGACGTTGGTCAGTTTTCTCCTAATTTCGTAGCCATCAACATTAATAATGCATGCAAAAAGAAAGAAATTTAAAACGCGTGGGGCCAATGAATTTGCAAGCCAAGGTTCTACGTAGCTTCGCTTCTCCTTCTCAAAGGAGGGTATATGACGATAGTTTTATTTCTCGATTATTACTATTTTACTATTTTATAGTGTATTCAAAATTTTTATTTTTTTATTAGTTTTTACTATGGCAGATTGGGATTCTTGAATTGCTTGCAAAAGCTCTTGAGAAATGCATTTTCCTCGCTTGAGTGCTTCATCATCCCTAAAGGCGAGAATGCCTTTCCGTTTTAAAACAACATATAGATGATCCGTAAAGCTCCTGCGAGTGTCTTCACCATGGAAACTAAGGAAAACTTCATATTTCCATTGAGGCGTCGAGGAAGAAGTTGGGAAAGAGGTTATGATTTTTTCATCTTCTTCCGAACAAGATGAATTGTCTCTTTTTCTTATCTTAGTATGTTCGGAAGTAGATGAAGAGGGTGTTTGAGTGGCCATGAATGCAAATGCGAGAGATTTAGAAGCTTAATTGTGGAAGGAAATATTGGTAATCTGCGGGCTTAGACAATGAGAAGAACAATGAGGATAGCCATGTATGGAGTACTAGTAGTAGTGGTCAACCTGAGATGGAAAGTTCAAGGTAGACAGCATCAACCTTCGGTTTGTGTAGTCAAAAGGTTATTGAAATGGGAAGAAGTGGAGGTGCACATGCAGAACCTTTTTTTTGCTTTTTAATCTGGCGTGATTCGCGGTTGGAGTAAAGATGCCAAAAGGAGTTGGAAGTGTTTGGTTGTTGCAGACATATTCATCTACCAGATCAAGCACGTGTACGTAATTTCCTGGTAGACAGCATCAACTCTCGGTTTATTTAAGCACTGTTTATGGTAACCCATCACCGGCCATTATAATTTGAAATCGAATTTGGACAATGCTAAAAGTTGTAACAGTGGGGTAAATGGAGAAAAACAAAAATCTATTTGGTTTGATTAAAAAAATCCTCATTTTTTCAAATCCAACTCAAGTAGATATGGATTATGTTACAAGGCCGATAACTATTACGGTAGATTTTCAACGTATGTAATTTCTAATTAGTCATGATCTAGAGGAAGTTCAAAATAAAAACACGTAAAAGAATTAATTTATTTGAATGACACAACCAGAAGAGTTTGTACTCTCCTTAGCCGTCCTTACAATTCATTAATTAAAATGCGTACGTACATAGAACAGGCCTAGGAAGGCATACGAAAGTTTTAGGCAACTTCTCTCATTTTATACTTAATAGAGTGATAGCAAATATATATATAAATTAATTTGATAAAATTATTGACTGACTTGGCAAAAATACAAGAGGGTGTTGATTTGCGCTTGGAATTTATTAAACAAACTGATATGCGCTTGGAATTTATTTACTCTTAATTTTGTTGTTTTGTAATCTGGCGTGATTTCCCCAACCACTCTCGAATTTATTTACTCTTATTTTTTTTGTTTTGTAATCTGGTGTGATTTCCCCAACCACTCTCGAATTCATTTACTCTTAATTTTGTTGTTTTGTAATCTGGCGTGATTTGCACAACCACTCTCGAATTCATTTACTCTTAATTTTGTTGTTTTGTAATCTGGCGTGATTTGCACAACCACTCTCGAATTCATTTACTCTTAATTTTGTTGTTTTGTAATCTGGCGTGATTTGCACAACCACTCTCGAATTCATTTACTCTTAATTTTGTTGTTTTGTAATCTGGCGTGATTTGCACAACCACTCTCGAATTCATTTACTCTTAATTTTGTTGTTTTGTAATCTGGCGTGATTTGCACAACCACTCTCGAATTCATTTACTCTTTTAATTTTGTTGTTTTGTAATCTGGCGTGATTTGCACAACCACTCTCGAATTCATTTACTCTTTTAATTTTGTTGTTTTGTAATCTGGCGTGATTTGCACAACCACTCTCGAATTCATTTACTTTTTTAATTTTGTTGTTTTGTAATCTGGCGTGATTTGCACAACCACTCTCGAATTCATTTACGCTTGGAAGCCACCTGGTAATTACATACGTACACGGTTTTGGTGGATTAATTATGGAGTCTTTCTAAATTAAAATAACTTTTTTTATTAAGCAGCATCCATACACCACAAGAAAAATAAAATTAAAAATTAAAAAAAAAATCATGTATATTAATGTGTAATTAACAAGCAATGGAAAACGTAGGCATGCTTGCCTAATTGACTTCCATATCCAAGATAATGTCATCCTGAAAAGAGCGATAATATATATAAGGGCAGGCCTACTATGTCACCCATCGTTTACCGCTTGGCGTGCCGTTTAGTTATTAAATTATCTTTTTTTATTCTTTTTTTATATATTTTAATATATTTAAATATTTTTAAAAAATAAAAAAAATATACAAATACAGTTAAAGTCACTTTGTTAATCACTAAATAAAAATAAAATAAAAAATAAAATTTTCTTCCTGAGCAGTACACTTGATCGGTATCGCCCTGGGATAAAATTAGCCTAGCAAATACTAGTAATAAAATAAGCTCATACAATTACATGTAAACACAATACATGTACAAGAAATTCATCACATTTAATTCAAATAATTATTATTCACAAAAAATAATAATCTAGACAATTCATAACATGAAATAAAAGCTAGCCAAGGAGTACTAGTACCACTGGTCGACCTGAGCAGGAAAGTTCCAGGAAGATGCAGCATCAACAATTTCTGTTATGGAATGCTTGCTTACAAGCGCGTATGTACGTAATTTCCAGTTGGGCTTCCACCCACTTTGGAACTTCTTGAGTAGAACACAAATAATCATGCAGAGGGAGATTAAAATCAAACGTAATTTCTTTGAATGATACGGGAAGGTTCTATAACTCTTCCCGCATTTCATTAAAATGCGTACTTTGGGCTATGAACGCATGCGAAAGTTTTGCGCAACTTCCCGCAATTCATTAAAAGTCCATATTGACTGACTTGGCTACATTTTTTAAAGGAAGAAAAAATTCATTTTATATAATAGCTATTTAATTTTTTTGATTGACTAACCAACTTTCTTACCGACTTGTCGACCTGCCTATGTCTTTTTACGGAGAGAAAATTTCCTGCCGACACTTTCTAAATCTACTTTTTTTTCTTTCTAAAAAAAAAAACTTGCGTTTTAAATAATGCAGTTCTTTTTAAATTAAGTCTCTTGCCTATTTAAAATATGGATAATGCTAGGAAACTATTAAATGTACTCACAAATTTACATATTAGTACACAAAACTTTTTTTATTTACTTAAACATCCTTAACCATTAAAAAAATAAAAAAAATATAAATTTACTAATAATCATTTCTTTAACCATTAAAAAAAATAAAAAGTAAAATAAAATAATAATAGATGAGTGTGCACATTTGATAGGCATATTTAATAGTCATACTATTATTTTCCTTAAAATATTATCACATATCTTTGGAATACGTGAAAAACTCTACATAAAATTTTTTTAAATTAAATAAATATGAAATCTATATATTAATTATTTAAAAGTAGATCTTATTTTTTTTTTAGTTTACATACTTTATAATTATATCTAACGTTACTCTTTATTATAAGATGATAAGACCAGGTTATGCATGCTCTGAAATTATGTAACAATATTCTATTAAACTAGTACTACTTATTTCAAGAGTACCACAAAATATATATTTTGTTTCAATTTTTGGTATAATTTTGTTTTATGCTATATTATAAGAGTTGTAATTTTGTGGAAAAACAATATCAATAGGAAAGAATAGACAAAGTTTAGTTAGATTTAAGGCTCAATTACAAGTCTTTTCTCTTGGTCAGCGTAGACAGCATATTCTTATCTGTAAAGAATATGAGAAAGCTAATCCCACCGATCGAGGATCTATATTCGACGATGGATTTCGATAATTTTTTTTAAAATTTTTTTAATTAATAATTAAGAAAATAGTTTTTAATAATATTGTGAATTCTTTTAAAATATTTAAAGATATAAAAAATAATTTAAAAAATAAAAAAAGATCAATTGGTCTTGTCAGGATCGCCATTCTGTTTTTAAGAGATCAGGGATAATCATGCCATATCATGTGCACAACTAATACTGTTAAATTAGATTTTCAAGGTAAAAACTGAGTGTGAGTACCTTCAACATCTTTATTTATCCAAGTCTAATCACAAGTCGCTCATTCATGTTCTCCTTAATTTCCCAGTCATGATCCAGAAAAAGATCAAAATGAGATGCGTAAAAGAAATAATTCTCTGAATGACACGAGAAGGTTATGTCAAATTTTTTGCAATTCCTTAACACGTACATACATTGTGCCTATGAATGGATACGAAGGTTATGCACAACTTCTCTCGTTTTGTACTTAATAGAATGATGTTAAAAATATAAATTAATTTGATAAAACTGTTGACTGACTTAGCTACATTTTCTAGAGGATGATCGAAGAAATTCATTTGATAGTGATTGCAAATTAGTAGCTACTTTATTTTCCGATCATGATTAGAACCAACTTTCTTATCGACATTGTGGACTTACCTATGGAATAGTTTGGACGGTAAGTTAAGATGAGATAAATTAAAATGAAAGTTAAAACTTGAATAAAGTTAATAATTATAAATCAAATATATAATGTAAAATATGAACAAAATACGAAATAGTAATAAATATAAAAAGTTAGGATAAGAGAGAAGTAAACTCAATATTTTAACGAGATTAGCCCCACTACCTACTTTATCGCCTCGAGCTACCTCTTGAGAATTTTCAAATTTACAATTCAACATTCTTCAAATAGAGATAGAAACCTATTACATATTTGAGCAATACTGTTACAAAGAATTTGTGTAGAACACTCTATACTTACAACCACCTTACACGTAGTGATTAAACTATTCTCTATGTAAAAAGTCTTTTATACGCACAAGGTTTATGTGAGGATACTTTGCCTTAATCTAAGGCTTGCCATATGTGACATAACTGACCCTTAATTCTAAGAGATTTTTTTTGTATATACTTTCCATTTATTTGTCCTCTAATTGATATGTAATTATTTATATTTCATACAATTTGTAATTAAATATAAATGGAAAATATTCTACACTTTACAAGTGTGGTGGTTTCATCAAACCTTTTCAGTTTATAGACTCTTTTACTGATACAAGAGTTAATAATGGTTAAATTATCATAGAACACTTTTCAATAAGTTAAATAAAAATAATACAGCATAAACTATATATATGTATATCTATTAAAATCAATAAATGTTAAGGTTCAATGTTTAGAGATGAGAAATTGAAAGTTTTGAATGAATGTTGTAAAACTTGCAATTAATGTGTCTATGCTCTTGTTGTGAATTTGGAGATTTTAATCGATCTATTTATAGGCATATGAGACTTCATTTTCAAACTTAAAAAGATTCACACGTAAAAAATGGGCATCACTCACTTTTCAAAATTTTTAAATAAAAGTTCATCTTTTTTGCAATTATCAAAGACAACATCATTTACTTTTTAAAAATTTCAAACAAAATAATCTACATTTTGCATATGTCAAAAAGAGTATCAATTACTTTTGAAAATTTTCAAACTTATCATGTATATGTAAGAGATGACAATCAATCATCTTTCAAATTTAAAAAAATTTAAACTTTTAATTAGGTCATGCATATGTAAAAAATGCAATTTGATGGTTTATGAGAAAAGATAAATATTGAGCCCTAATCCAATTTTTAATTTTTCAAGATATGTATAAAATTACTCTAAGAGTTTTGTTTGTGAGCTTGTTTTCTTTCTTGCTCAAGCTTGGTTTGTTGATGTGTTTGGCTCAATTGTGTAGACAATTTGAGATTTGTGCTTGGCTCCATTATTGTATAGATCGACAACTTGAGATTGAGACTCCTTTATACTACTTGAATTCATTTGTTATATTTAAAATCTATATATAGATATATAATTATATGAAACTTGAAATATTGGATTCAGCTTATTATTATTTTAGGATTTGAAAAAGTTGACTTGTTTATTATATTTTTTGTGAGAATTTGAAAAATATTATAATGATTAAATGAAATGAGATGAAATACTTCTTATATCCAAACTGGTCCGTCTTTAGGTAGAGAAAACTTCCCTTCCGCCACTTTTAAACCTATGTTTTAACTAATACAATATCTTTTTAGAGTAATGTTATTTATCATCTATATTCTCATTATTTTTTCATCATTTTATCATGTGGCATTAAATGATTAGAAACTATTTATTATATTTTATTTGTGAACTTATTATTTAATATTATATTATAAATTGATAAGAAGATAGTGAGATAATAAATGGTAGAATGCATTGATCAGAATTTGATCAGAAAGAGGAAGGAAGCAGAGCTGCGCACTTAATAATTCCCAGATTACATATTTTATTAGGGTGGAAGGTTAAGCATGCGCAGCTCCGCTTTACTAACTTTTTGACGACTACATCTTAATTTAATGATCATTATACAATCCTTACTGAAGAGACCTGAGCTGGAAAGTTCCCGGTAGATCATGCAATTACATCATGATCTATCCAGGCAGGGGATTACTAGGCCATCAAAAGTCTATCTATTTGCCTTTATATATCCAATACAATGTCATGCTTTTATATATGGACAATGCCTTTTGGAAAAGAGGGATTACAAATATATAAGTCTGCAAATAGACTTTTTTTTTTTTTTTTTTTAAACACAATTCTGCAAATACACTTGGAAGTCTTCTAACCGCTAATCACGCCATATTTAATATAAATAAATAAAAATAAAAATAAAAAAGGAATGAATATGGTAGGTCCAATCCACTGACTCTACTTCTGAATATGCTTTATGAACATTGTCATTTGGAAAAGAGTTATAATATTAGAGAAATGGACAAATGGTGGTAACAATTGAGGTAGATTAGATACCCATAGGAGTGGAGTCTGCTTGTGACGCGCGTTTGAATGAATTAATGGGCTACCATCATCATCACTGTGGACAGCATTTTATTTTATTATGTGTGTGTGAGTAAATGTGTGTGCCAATGGTGGCAGTGCAGAATTGATTAGGCTTATCTTATTTTTTTGAGGAATCATGGGTTTATAATCATTCAAGTACACATATAAACAGAATCTTCATGGCTTCTAACATGTACTCCATTATTGACATCTCCCCTCTTTTCTCACTCTTTGATTCATCTTTCTAGGGTGACCAAGATTTCCTATCATGAATCCTTTGTAACGTCTATGCGGTGACTGCTACATATTTCACAAATAAGAGAGAGAACCATCACTACCAACTTAGTACTTCAAAGCACTTCCCATTTGCAAGAAGAAACATATATTTTTAATCATCATGTACAACTTCCTTGAAATCTTTATCCCGTTACAGTGCTTATAGCTGGAAAGTTCAAAGTAGATGCAGCATCGGAACGCATTGATCAGAAAGTGGAAGGAAGGAGCTGCGCACAACAAACGCGTATGTACCTAATTTCCAGATTACATATTTTATTAGGGGGGAAGGTTAAGCATGCGCAGCTCCGCTTTAGTAACTTTTTGACGACTACATCTTAATTTAATGATCATTATACAATCCTACATCTTTAGTCCTACAAGAGCTGAGAAGAACAGTGCTGAAGAGATGATGAGTTCTATAAATAAAGAAGCTAGCCGCACTGAAGAGACCTGAGCTGGAAAGTTCCAGGTATATCATGCGACATCATGATCTATTTAGGCAGGGGATTGTTAGGCCATCAGAAGTCTATCTATTTGCCTTTATATATCCAATACAATGTCATGCTTTTATATATGGACAATGCCTTTTGGAAAAGAGGGATTACAAATATATAATTCTGCAAATAGACTTTTTTTTTTTTTGTTTTTTTTAAACACAATTCTGCAAATACACTTGGAAGTCTTCTAACCGCTAATCACGCCATATTTAATAAACATAAATAATAATAATAATAATAAATAAATAAATAAATAAATAAAGTTAAAGAATGAATATCGTAGGTCCAATCCACTGACTCTATTTGTATTTGCTGGTGACACCATTAATTAATTCTATCATATATGCTTTATGAACATTGCCATTTGGAAAAGAGTTATAATATTATATATATTTCTACAAATGGACTTGCATAGAAGTCTTTGTTAATTTGTTGCAGGTAATTTCCAGGTGGCTTCCAACCGCTTTAAAAAAAACGTTAATAATGGGCTTGCCCATAACTAGGCCCAGTTTCCCTATTCAGATTGGGCCTGGGCCCATGGACCAAGCTGAAATTTAGATTAGCCCACCCCTGTTTAAAAACAATAATGTAAAAAAATAATTCAAAGAATCTAAAATACTGTTAACAAAAAGTTAAAAAACTAATTTTTTTTTACTAAGGAGAATTTTTCATTTTATGAAGGAGCGGTGCTACTCAGGCAAGGAGCGGGCTACCATACCGCCTGAGTAGCACCGCTCCATTTGACCAATAGTTGTTTTTTATTTTTTTTTTCTTTTCACATTTTTTTAATATATTTAAATATTTTTTAAAAATAAAAAAATACATCAATACACTTCAAATCACTTCCTTTATTACTAAGTAAAAAAAAAAATTGACCAAGCGGTACACTTGAGCGGTATGACTCAAGCGGCATATAGGCTTTTCTCTTTTATGAATTGGGTTTATTTTACTTTTATAGGCTATTTTACAATAATACCCCTTATTTAAAATATATTTTTATAAAAATATTGTAAAAAGAGTCGTGTCTATCATTTTCCATTTGAAATAGATAAGTTTTTGCCTTATTTGAGCATTCTCATTGGCTAAGACAAAGACAAGGCTAAAATTACATGTTTTACCTTTTACTCATTCCATTCAAGAGAGATTCACATGTTCGATTATCCATCTATTAGTCAAAATAATAAAAAATATATATATTATTAATTTAATATTTTTTATAATTTTTTTTATCTAATTTATTTTTCTCATATTTTTTTAATTCAAATTCATTGTAAATTGTATGAATCTAAGTACCTATATATATATATGATAATTAGTGATGCAACTATTATGTATCAAAGAAATGAAAGAAATTAGTATAAATTATTCAATGGTACTGGGTGAATAGTAACCATAAAAATAATATATAGAGAGTTACTTTAGTTAGCAAGCAAAATATTTATATTTTACCCCTTTTAATATAGATCATTTTAAGAGATTGTTAGCCAAATTTTAATTTGTATTTACATTTGGCTAATCCATGAATGTTCCAACCGTTTAATGGTGTATTTTCAGGATTTTCCTTGTCAAAGCATTTTGAAATGGCGATCTACATGTCAAACATTCGCCATTATATGTCTCAAAATTTAAATAAAAAGGGGGATTTATATTTTTACAAATATCTAGTTAGAAACCTAACAAGAGGATTGACATGTAGCATACCAATTCCATATTTGTTTTTAATTGGGTGAGGCGTGGCATTAGTATGCCACATGAATACTTCAATTAAGAAAGTTTTAAAATACTGGTGCCACATCAGCTTCAATATGCCAATCGTGCATATTGATTTGTTTTCTTCTCGACGAGGGGAAACGTATTTTGATTAAATGGTAAGAATTTGTGAGTCAACAATGAGTATTAGGGGTGGGCAGCAGTGTAACACTTGGGCCTAGCACGAAACTTGCGTTCAAAAAAAGAAAATTTGGGTTAATATCTATGAAATGCCCACTTAAGATTTAATGAGTAATTTTGGAATAGACTGACCCAAAATTTATGTTGACAGAATATGAATTTTATTGGATTTGATAATTAGGTTAAAATCCTTTTAAATGAGCCAAGTGAGAATTGGCTCGAAAAATTTAAGGAACAAGTTGTATTATTTTTAGAGATTGCGTTAAGGCCCATAACTCACAAAAACAAAAAGTCCAAACCTTGTACGCCTAAAAACCCAAGCCTAGCTACTCAACATCTTATGCATGTTTCTTTATCCTATTTCCTTGGCTACGGTTTTTATCTTCCTATTTATCCCTATCTTGCACGTAGGTTCATCTTCCCGCTAAAAAAAAAAAAAAAAAAATTAGGGACGCACCCTTCCTCCACGTTTAGAGAATAAAAACTAAAGCCCCCACCTTTAAGTGCCAATCCTCACAAAACACGCCCCACCCATACACGTACAAACCATGCATCGGAATACCGAGTGAGCCTTTGTTTTGGTACTTGCGGCCTCTCCCCACCACCTTGCAGTACCCACCATCTTCACGACCTCCACCCGATTGCTATTGTCAGGGAACCATCGTGCACTGCTGCAGCATCTCAGCAACTCAACCACCATCATCCATAAGAGGGTCTTGTTCCGCGCGTGGTTGTCAGGCGCCGTAGTGACAAAGTGCGTTCGCTGGCTACATGTGCTGTACAGGTAGATTCGAAACCTCCAGATTTGACCCACCTCACCTCACATTAACCGGCGTGTGGTCCCCACTCACCACTATAGACGAGCGTGAAGAAACTCAATCCGCTACAGTCTAGCCCACATAATGCCATACTCCCTACTATGTTTTCCGATTTCTCCCCTACTCTCCAACCGTTTAATAATGTATTTTTTGAATTTTCCTTGTCAGAGCACTTTGGAATGGTGACCAACATGTCAAACATTCGTCGTTATACGTCTCAAAATTTAAATAGAATGGGGATTTATATAAGAGTAATATTATGTACAGTTATGGAATGTACAAGTGCCGTGTAACCATTTTAAAAAAGAGTATGGTCAATTATTAAAAAATTAATTTCTTTTCATGTGAGTTCTGTATTTATTCAATTTTTTTTAAATGTTTGTGTGGCGTTTGCATACTCACGATTGCAACTATTATTATTTTTATTATTATAATATATTAATGACTTTCGGTGAACATATGAGGAGGAAAAAAAATTCATTGCACAAAAACAAAGAAAAAAAGCTTTTGTGGATTTTTACAGATCAATAACCAAATATAAAAATGGTTGTGCTGCATCTATGGATATTGGGTCTCGATTTTGGATCCCAAGATGTGTAATTTGTTTTTGTTTTTTTTTTTCATGCATTTTTAAAAAAAATTAAATATTTGTTAAAAAAATTTACAACATTATTAAAAACTATTTTTAATCATTAAATTAAAAAAAAAAATACAATGGAAACCCATTGTCGAGTTCTATAGCATTTTCCATATAAAAAAGAATTGGGATTTAAATGAAATCAATAACTAGGCGTTGGTTTTGACTTTTTCAAAATTTGGGATCATAGTTTCAAAATTTCAGACCATAGTTTTTCAATTTTACAATATCAATATTTGAGAATCATATTGCTAGCAATCAGGTATTTTTACAAATCTCTAGTTAGAAACCTAGCAAGAGGATCGACATGCAGTATACTAATTCCATGTTTGTTTTTAATTGGGTGAGGCGTCGCATTAGTATACCACATCAATACTTTAATTAAGAAAATTTTAAAATACTAGTGCCACATCATCTTCAATATGCCAATTGAGCATATTGATTTGCTTTCTTGTCGACGAGGGGAAAAGTATTTTGATTCAATGGTAAGAATTTGTGAGTCAATAACGAACGTTTGGGAGGGCCCACACCCCGCTACCCCACCCTTGCATAGTGGGGCAGGCAACCCAGCCTGCACATTGTGGGGCGGGAGCCCTACTCCGCATGGAGAAAGCCCAATGCCGGTGTGTGACTGTAATACAAGAGTCCTACATTGTATTGCTTTGGCCTCTTGTATAAAGGCTTCATTAGGTTATATTAACTTACACATTACATGCATTAACATCTCATCTCATTTGACTATCTAAACCGCACCTAGAAGTTTAGGCTTGTTTGTTTTCGGAAATGAGATAAAAGTTAAAAATTAAATAAAATATTGTTATAATATATATTTTTTATATTATTTTTGTTTTGAGATTTTAAAAAGTTAAATTATTTATTTTATTTTGTTTAGAGATTTGAAAAGATTATAATAACTAGATAAAATGAAATAAATTAAATGGAGAAGTTTGTGAAAACAAGCTAGCCAGGATTATTGACGGTAATATTTCTAATGTGCACTATACAATCAGAAGAACAGTGAAGAGATCATGAGTTCTATATAGAAGCCAGCCATCGAGTACTAGTGGTCGACATGAGGAAAGTTCCAAGTCTTTGCGGTCAACTCAGAAGTCTTTCTATTATTTTAGTCCTCGTTATTTTTGCAAAGCCTAATAAATAAAGAAAACAGCTACCATGCCGCCTAATAGTTATCGTTCCATTTGACTGCTAAGTAAAATTTTTTTAATTTAAAAATTAAAGAAGTGATTTTTAATGTCTTAATGTATTTTTTTATATTTTTTAAAAATGTTTAAAAATAATAAAAAATGTGAATAAAATAACATAATAAAAAAAAACACTACTTTTGCACTAGCGGTCATTTGCAGTGGCTTAGTATCTCTACTCATAAATTAACATGCGTACCAATTCCTGAGTACTTCCCTCTTCTCTGCATGATTTATTTTCATGTTATGATTACTAACTTTATGATTAAGGGCAATTCGGGATTGCGGTAAGAGTTTAAAAAAGTTTTTAAATAGATTTAAAAATTCTCTAATAGAAAAATTAGATTTTTTAGGTGTTATAAATCAAAACATTTTTAATCTCAAATAAGTTAAAAAGTATGTTTAAATAAAAACATCATTTTAATGCTTTTTTCTGAAAAGTATTTTTCTGAATAATGTGGAATGTAATTTGAATTTTAAAAATACTACCAATGGACGAAAATATCCATTCAACTTTCAAATAATAATAACTTTCAAACTTTCAGAAATATGGTTATAATCTTTTAAAAATTTAAATAATCGTCATTTCTACTCCAGAAAGCATTTCTTTAATTTGTTTCCAAACAAATATAACATGATTGAAAGTGTTTTAAACATATCGTTATCAAACAGTAAATAACTTTTTAATAGTAGAATTTATTACTTAAATTATAAGTTATAAAATTTATTACTTAAATTTTAAGTTATAAGCCTGATTGAGCTGAATTATTACATATTTTACATATTTAGAACCAATATATTTCAATTACTTTATTGATATTATTATTAGTTTTAGATGAAAAAATGATTAAGAAGCATAAATCTGAGTTTGTAATTTAATTTGGTTAATATCATGGTTTATACTTATTTTTATAACCTGTGATTTAATTGGATAATAATTCTTCACGTGCACAACACATTTTTTTATATTATATTCTTCTTTTTAATTTTTTTTAATCTTCTATTATTCTTTTTGTTTTTACTTCTTTTTTTCTGAAAAGTGTTTTTCTGAATAATGTGGAATGTAATTTGAATTTTAAAAATACTACCAATGGATGAAAATATCCATTCAACTTTCAAATAATAATAACTTTCAAACTTTCAGAAATATGGTTATAATCTTTTAAAAATTTTAATAATCGTCATTTCTATTCCAGAAAGCATTTCTTTAATTTGTTTCCAAACAAATATAACATGATTGAAAGTGTTTTAAACATATCGTTATCAAACAGTAAATAACTTTTTAATAGTAGAATTTATTACTTAAATTATAAGTTATAAAATTTATTACTTAAATTTTAAGTTATAAGCCTGATTGAGCTGAATTATTACATATTTTACATATTTAGAACCAATATATTTCAATTAATTTATTGATATTATTATTAGTTTTAGATGAAAAAATGATTAAGAAGCATAAATCTGAGTTTGTAATTTAATTTGGTTAATATCATGGTTTATACTTATTTTTATAACCTGTGATTTAATTGGATAATAATTATTCACGTGCACAACACATTTTTTTATATTATATTCTTCTTTTTAATTTTTTTTAATCTTCTATTATTCTTTTTGTTTTTACTTCTTTTAAATATTCAAAAGGCACATATGAATTTAGTGGAAAGAAATACGGAACCCATGCTTGAAATTAAAGAAAATGGTGAGAAAGAAAGCAGTTTTGGTTGCAGCACCCGGAAGAATAAAAAAAAAAAAGAAGAAGATAAGCATCAATTGGGCATATGCCAATAGGGGTGTCAAATCATGTTAACGAGTCGTGTCAAAGCATGTATATTATACTATATAGATCAACCCTAACCCTACCCGTTAAACTTATCGTATCAAAATTTCAAATCCTAACATGACCTATTAATATAACGGGTCGTATCGTATCAATCCGTTTTGACCCATTAGTGAATATTATGAAATAGGTTAACACGACACAATCCGACCCATTTTAAACTATTTATGTAAATGGGTTGAATAAGCCCGAAATTAACCCTTTTGACATAATTAAATTTAGCATAATTTTTTATAATGTTAAAATTACAATATCTATAAAAATTATAAAACTAATTACAAGTCCAAAATAACAATCTAAACAGTAAAAATATCTAAATTAAAATTCTAAAAATTTTATTTTAGGTATAAGGGTATAATTGTAACTTTAACTTTTTTAACGTGTTATAACGGGTTGACCTATTATCAATCCGTTAATGGGTCAACATGTTTTGACCCGAATACAGTTAAGACTAAATCCTAACCCTATTATTATTGTGTCGTATTTGTATTGGATTAACGGGTATTGTAACATATTGTCACTCTTATGTGCAAATGCTTTGGGATGAAAGAGCAAAAAGAGATTACGAATGAAATGGTTTATAGCTGGCGCCCATATAGAGAATCAACATCATGCACATTGTCCAATTTTCATGCAACAGTTTTTTGACACAACATGGAGAAAAATAGAAAAATAGCAAGGCAATTTTCATTTGGATGGACGTGCAAGACAACATTTCTTGTTCACGTGGAACACGGACAAATGCACGCAAGACACGCAGCTTGTGCATGCAAATTCCAAACATGCACTAAGTATGTTAAAGTAGATTCTTCAATCCGCAATGGCTTCAATTATATGAATGTGCTTAGTGTTTTAGTTATCTTAAAGTTTGATATTCTTATCTACGTGCACTTTTTTTTTTTGGATAAAAAGCATAGGGTATTCATTAATAATGAAATATTACAACTAGACTTGAAACATACATTACAAGTTAACTACATTATTAATAGCACCTCCGTAGACAACCGTGATTGACATGGACTAGTCTCTACTACAAACCTCTACAAACCCAAAGGTTGAGAGACTGCACAACTCTATCCAGAGACAGAGTGACAAAACCTCATATACCATCTAAGACGGATAAGAGGACAAAACTTTATGGACTACTGTCCAAGAGACCAAGTTTTTTTTTTTTTTAATTTTTTAGAAAAACAATACAAAACATAAACTACATGAAAAATAATACAACACTAAAACATTAAAAAAACACTCATGATGGTCTTTGGTCAGCCCACGCTATTTGTGCCCGCACCATCCGCATGCGTGCCTCCTCCATGTTTTGCTCCAAAGCACTCCACCACAGCATCACATGGTGCTACACCGAAACCACGCACCCCAGTCCTAAGATTTACGGAAGGCACCACGAAATTATGCTGGCAACCCAGAGACGTCAACTACACTATGTCGTCATCCTCACCCCAGCCCAGAACCCCCCTTCACGTGAAGTTCCTTCCAGCCATTAAGTTCCACCTATGTTTTTGTAGATGGAAACAGAGCTTGGCAGCGGCACTAAAGTTCCTCCACAGAAGGCGTTTGACCACCTGGAATGGCAGCCACATCAACGCTCATCTGGTGTGGCTTGCGTCCGGGTTGCACTCGGGAGGTGTTCCTCCCCTTGAGCCACTGTGCCACAGCCATGAAGACAAGACCCCGTCGCACCTTATTAGCCAACACCAAAGCAGGGCCGACTAAATAATTATCATGCATACAAGGCCGACTAAATAATGTGCTGTATTTTCCCATAATACCTTAATTAATGAGATTGGAATATGCAAATGTACTATTAAATTGAAGGCATTTATAAGTATATGATACTTGTTTTGTTGGTGTACGTAAAATGGTTCATAACACATTTAAATGGATGTATTGTTGGATTGAGTGCACTTATAACCTTATTTTTTGTCAAAATGATCAATGAGTTGTAGCAACAAAATCTATGGGTATAAAAAATATAGATAATAATTAAAAAAAAAAAAAAACCCAAGCATTTCGTTTTACTACAATCGATTCTGAACATGTACATATATTAGATAGGGTTGGGCTACTATGCTGCCCAAGCCATTTTTATTTCTTTAATTTATTTTTCATATTTTTTAATATATTTAAATATTTTAAAAATTAAAAAATACATTAATATATTTAAAATTACTTTCTTAATTATTAAATAAAAAAACATTAACACTTGTGTGGTACCATCTTGGCGGCGTAGTAGCTTTATGCTATTAGATATGCTGCCAAACAACGGTCACCAGGCTTCTTGTCCTTGGAGAATAATTTTTAGATTAATTTCATGGGCGCTTGGGCCTGGCTGGGCAATGTGCTTTGTACCTTGGGCTTGCATAAGGCCCTTCTTATCAATAAATCATTAAAAGACTCCTTTTTTTTATACATAAGGCCCTTCCACTAAACTAGTGAATGGCTTCTGTTTTTTTTTTTTTTTCCCCTCAACATGTGCCTAGTGTAAAACTGTTGATCCAGTAGAATTTTTCTATTTGTATAGACTTAAAATAATATAACCATAAGCATAAGCATAAGATTATAAATTTTCCATAAATTCTCTCTTTCTAAAAGAATTTATAACTTTCAAATTAAATCCCAAAATAATATTAATCATAAATAAAATATATATTATTTTGAGATATTTACAACATATAATATATATAGTTAGCCATAATTAGACGGTGTTATGATGTTAAATATCTTCCCAAAGCGAAACTTTCACCTTGAGGTACATATTCTCCTCGTGAACCCCTTTTCTTGGTTACGAACTCGTACGTATTCAGACGCTACCAAGTATTTGAAATAGACATGTACTTTTTGCCTTATTATCAGTTTAATAGTGTATTTTTAGTATTTAAGAAGTTATTCTTAAATACTAAAAATTTAAGAAGTTATTCTTGGAAACATTATAGATACACCTATTTATAGTGTTAATACTAATATACCTTGTACCTCACCTGCTCGTGATCATCCAAGAGAACTCTATCCTCCAACATATTTACAAATAATTGGGGATGATGTCCAAATATGTACTCTTAATAAAGAAGATTTTAAGATTAATAAAAAAATATCTTAAACAAGATTTCATGAAACAAGAAAATAACAAAATAGAATAATATTCTTCTCAACTTTTTCAAAAATAGAGAGAGATTACATGAAATATTATGAATTCTTAGATGATTTAGATGATGAAAAAAGAAAACTAAGAAATTCTGAAGAACAGATTTTTGACAAAATATTTATTCTAATGAAAGTATGAATATCTTCTAGGACTTTTAATGGACTTGCGCCTTAAAATTGGGCTTGGGTTTTCTAACGGGTCAGGTTGCTTTTGACATGAGCAAAGAGGGTCAGTGCTCCTCTACCTCTACGAAACCCATGAGAATAAGTCAAGAAGATAACCCATATGCAGTCTCGGTTTCTTTGTTGAGTCAAACTGACCAAGTAATGCATTGTAAAGTGCAAGACATTGCTAGTACATGGAGCTGCATGGTCTCTGTTGTGTATTGGGATAATTGTAATGGCAGAAGGGAAGTGTTGTAGGCAGATCTATCCTCTTATGCCTAGACCATTAGAGGTAGTCCTTGGCTAGTGGCGAGTACATTATGTTTCCTAGGCTAAGACTACTCCAGAAGATCAGCAGTCTAGCCTAGTTGCTTCCCTTCCAGTCGTTTCCTCAGATTCTGGATCCCTCTCTCAGATTCGTCGATCCTCTCAACTTTCTTATCCCGTTGAAGGATTGTTGTCTTATCTTATGAATCGTTTTTCCCAAAACATCGAGCTTACCTCATGTCAGTTCAATCTTCTCATGAACCTGAATCATTTGCTGAAGCCTTCAATCATTCTTGCTGGAGAGATGCTATGCAGGAAGAAATCAATGCCCAAGAAAAAAAGAATAAGATCGAGTCTCATTGCCTGTAGGGAAACAAGCCATTGGCTGCAAGTGGATTTACAAGATCAAGCATAAAGCAGATGGCTCGGTAGAGAGATACAAAGCTAGATTAGTACTAAAGGATTCCTTCAAGAATATTGAGTCGAACCCCTTTAAAGATAGGGAAAACATTTGCCCCAAGTTGCTAAAATGACCACGCATTCTTGCCTTGGCTGCAATCAAAAAGTGGCCCTTATTTCAACTTGACGTGAAGAATGCTTTTCAACAACATAAGGGAACTTGCTGACAAATGGACCAAGAGGATGCCAATTGTCATACCAAAGAGAAGTAGAATTTCCATTTCCCACCACACATTTTATCTTGTCTCGTGCAAGGGATCTCAGTTTCAGTATTTTCCTCCATGTCCAGGAGCAGTCTCCTGGGAACTTCAACTGCTAGAAATTTCTGTCTATGATAAAGACAGAAAGGGCAAGATTTGAGATGATCCCCGCGACTATCTACCTGAAGAAGCTGCTGATAGCTACATCGCGAGTCTCTTCCCTTCGAAAGCACAGCACGAATACTGCCATTCTAAAAAAAGAGTAGAGGAAGAGATGGCTATCTATGTATGAAAGGGCCGTAAAGGACTCTCTTGAGCCAACTTTCGGGAGGCCAGTTCATGCTCTCTTTAGAATTTATACTGGTATACTTATTTTCGAATGCAATCCATTCGTATTTCATTCTTTTTTTCTTGCCTTAACTTTGCTTTTCTTTGCAACACAGAACCACATTGCCGGTTATTATGAATGAACTAAAAGCATCTATTGAGACTCTTAGTAACCGGTATATGCCCTGGTTATCCACCATCCCACTTAATCTTGGGCTTAGGTGGGTGCCAACCTGGAAGGCTCTGCCAAATCAAGTGATTGATCCAAGGACTAAGAGGCGTGTAAACTCTATTTTTACGTCCTTACCCCTTGAGTTCACATTTTATATTGAGATGGCAGATGAAGAAGTATCTTTAGACTTTGGGTACTCTTATCAACTTGTTCATTTTTCAACTTTGTTTACTTATGAGCGAGGTCCTGTTAAACACCGTTACAACTTAGGTTGCTTCTTTAGAGCTAAACCTGCGTCTTTACAGGCGCTGTGGGCTCGAGTGAAACCGAAGGGGTATATGGAGTCTCAGGACAATGTACCTGCCATTCCTAACTGTATTGCGGGTTCACGCGAGGGAAAAGGAAAGCTTAGGTTGTTTGTTATAGGTAACTATATCAAACAGCGGTTGCTTAGGCCTTTACATGATTGGACGATGGATGTTCTCCGTCGTCTTCCATGTGATGGGACCTTTAACCAACCAAAACCTTTGGACCAGCTAGCGGGTAAGACCATAGTTTATAGCTTTGATCTTACTGCAGCTACAGATAGAGGGCCTAGCCTGCATACATATATATAAAAATAGCATTACATTAGCTGTTGCTTGCTGTATCTTACTGATGCAGCAAGGGAGGATCAGACTGTATCGCTTTTCATATGCAAATAGGTGCCCCTTTGGCTGCTCCTCTTATTCCATTATCGATTGCTTCTAGCGGCGGATAATAGGAAAACCTCTCTCGTGGACCGGGTATATAAAGAGTTCCAGAGTCCCTGTTACTATTTCCGAGCCATCTTTTGATTCTATGATTCGCCCTCTTAGAATAACCCGTTTCAATTGGTTCTGGTCTTCGCCTTCATTTATTCTGGTATGGATGCAACTTGCCTTGTTCCTATATAGCACATCCGGCACTTTATGAAATTCGTCTTTTCTTTGTATGTATACTAGATAGTTTCCTGATTTCGAGCCCTGCTTTTGTCTTTGGTTTAGAATTCCCCGTTCCCTTTTGAATCGCGTGCATTTTCTTTCGGCTATTACCTTCTCCATTATTCTTCCTTAGCCTTAGATGTCCTTTTCAAAGGTCCAACTGATCACCGCGTAAAAAGTAAATTTGAGAGCCAAATCCAAAACAAGGGATGAGCGTTGACCAGGCAGTTGGTGCAATCACCTCTCATGAGGTTGAAGCTGAGCCAGAAAGACAAGGCTTTTACGACAAATGGCAAGAATGTTCACTTATGACATTAAGATCTCGGAAGAACCTAGCAATAGAAAACAACTATAGATAGCATGAACTTAGCAGCAGTAAATAACCTATAACCATAGTTAGAACTCACCTTGAACTAGCAGCACAGCAGGAGACTAGAGGCACTCGAGACTCTCATTCATTTGCCTACCAAGTTCTGAAAGAATTCATTCGTAGAAGAAGATTCTTCCTTCATTGTGAGCCAAGTCACTCTTGATTTGTGCTTTTATACCATTTCTTCTCGCCTGAGCTCCTCATGCAAGGCCTTGCAGAGTGTAGACTCTTTTATTCTGTCATACTCAGTGTGGGCGGTCCGCTGAACATGGTCTAATTCATTTGTTAAGGCTTGAATCTTCTGCTGTATAACCCCGAAGTGCTCCTTGTTCCATTTTTTCAAGGCTTCCTTTGTATGAGAGATTATCTGGCACAATTTTAAAAGAGGAAAGCCTCTACAGGTTGTCTGCCATGCATCTGATATTACCTGGTGACTGGAGCTATCACGAGTCCAGAATGCTTCAAAACGAAAAGGCTTAGGAAGTGAGGAATGAGTACCCGTGGTATCTGGGATGATGGGAGAATGATTTGAAGTTCACATGGGCAAATTGATGATCGATGCTTTTGGGAAAAAAAGTCTCCATGCTGAGTTACAGATTCCTCTGTCGAGCCTTTCTTTGATTAGAGAATTGCCACTTCTGCCATTAACACAGGTATAGGGATTTCCCTGGAATCCCAAGTCAATCAAACCATACTTTTGTATGAAATGGCCCAACCCCTTAGAGTAGGAGGGATCTATGGGTTTGCCTCCCAGCTTATCTGAAGCTTGAAGAAGGGAGTTGAAACTAATAGCTAGAAAAACAAGCTATTCCATTTAAGGCATAAGATGAACCAAGGAATCCAACCAAATAAAAATGAATAAGCATGTGAGAACAACATTGTTTGCATTGATTCAATTGATTTGAAGCGGCGGTTATACTATATATACAGACATAGTTTTCACTAGGGGTTTTTATCGAATTGGTCACAAGCCCATCAAAAGCAACCTTAGTAGAAAGCCACTCTTCCAGAGTCTCGTCCATCGTCTGCTTAGGCGACTATTTAATTGCCTTTATATCTACCTGTGAGTTAGGCCGAATACTCCACTATACTATATAAGCTAGGCTCCTTCCTTTGTTCTTTTTAATATACACTAAACCGAAAGTCTTGGTTTCAATGACTCCCCAAGCCATGACCTATTTGATCCTTCAGAACCAACTTCAGCATTGAGTAAAGAAAAGAAGAATTCACTATTGGATCCTTCAGTCGGGTGGACATCAAAATCTTCACTTTCATGAGCAGGATCTGGAGTTTAGGAATCGAGTATAGATGCTAGCCATTCTATAGGCGAGAGAACCGCTGACCCATTACTGGTTTTATAAAGGGGGTTGATAAAAGACAACAGGTTTAAGACAAAGGCATGGCACGGGAGATGGAGCACTTTAAACAGATATACTCCTCTACCAACCCCCAATTTCCACAGGACCTCTAGGGAAAAATTACACCAGTAAACACGGAGGAGGACAATAGTCTTCTATGTGCTATTCCAGATGAGCAGGAGATATGGGAAGCTCTCAAAGCTATAGGATCAAAAAAAGCCCCGGGGCCCGATAGGATAACAGCTCTCTTCTTTAAACACTATTGGGAGATTATTAGCGTGGAACTCATTGATTCAGTAAGGTCCTTCTTCATCTCAGATTTGATTTTGAAAAGAATCACCCATACCAATATCACACTGATTTCCAAGTCAGACAATGCGTGCATGGTAGCTATCGCCCTTTCTGTCTACCTGACAGAGAGGGAAAACTTTGAAAGAACTCTTCAAAAGAAAAACTACTTAGGTGCTCAGCCTCAGCCACCACTTTCAAATTTACTATAGATGAAGAGTTAATCGAGATTATTGTTTTGCTTTTAGGCTCAATATCTCACAATGGTTTTTTCTCAGGACAATAAGTAAGGATCTATGAAATAATAATGCAATAGGTCTGTTACATCCGATATCCGATTTGTTGCAGCGGTCGTGTCGCCGCAACAACCAGACCGATATATAAGCTGTCCCTCTTTCCCCCGTAAAAGGGTTACGTTTTTCCCTCGCCGCGACCAAATACCCAGTGCCGCCGTGAATCCGTCGGGCCTCGCGTCACAGCTGGTAAGGACTCCTTCGCTCTCTCTGTCTCTCTCTCTCTCTCTCTCTCTCTCTCTCTCTCTCTCTCTCTCTCTCTCTCTCTCTCTATTTGGTGTCTCTCTCTGTGTAATGGCTGATTTCGAGACTTTTCCCATTGTCACAGACACAGAGCTCGCCATGCGTCGTCTCCTCTGCCGTCGCCTGGTATCACCGTCACCGCAGATATATTGGCTCCCCTCTCTCTATCCCTCTTGTCTCTTTATCTCTCTCTACGTGTAATGCCTTAACCCTAGCAATTTTCATTTTTCGCAGAAACAGAGGACTTCTTGTGCCGCCCCCATCCGCCCTATATTAACCACGGATCCGTCTCTCTTTATAAAACCCCTCTCTCACTCTATCCCTCACTCTGTAATGGCCTAACCCTAGCCATTTTTTCATCTGCCTATATATAGATTTTCATCTGTGATTTATTTTTCGTAGACCATTTTGCTTGTAGTAATACTAGGCGTTGGTACTATTGGGATGCAATTGCAGTAGACAAAATCGATTTTTTCATTCCTTTATGTCCATGAAACTTGTCCCAATGTTGCTGTGTTTGCTCTGTTTGCCGTGTTTGCTGTGTTTGGTTGGTGCTGTGCTTAGCTTGTGCTTTGAACTGTGTTATGTTTCTCCCTAGTAGCTGTTTCATTGGATGACTCATTTACATGTTCTTTCTTCATGAAGCATACCTGTAAATGCAAGCACATGCTTCGAACATCTTCTTCATTCTCTTACTTTGTGCTTTCTGGTATCGATTAAGGAGGAATTTTATCCTTCTTTTTGGGAAAATGTACTCTTCCTCACAACCCAATGGTATGATATTTTTAATAACATGGCTTTATGATAAACCGGCTCTTAAACCCCCTTCTCTTGTCCTGTTCAGATGATGATGTATCATTTCAATAAATACACTCTCTTGTGATATCATAGGAGAGATTATATGGTGCTATAATGCTTCTGAGACTAACTGAATTTGAGCTTTTAAATTGTTATAAATTCCCTGTTATATTTCTTTTGTGATCATTTTCTGTTGACAATCAATACAAACTTCATTATAGTAAGGACTGCTGAATTCCTGCTACGTAAACCACGTATCAAATCAAGCATTTCTCCACGCCTAACTCTTTTAATGATATACCTGAAATGACATGCCCTTAATTGTTTATCAGAGAAAAGGTTCACATGCAAGAAAACCTTTTAATGATATACCTGAAATCACATGCAAGAAAACTTTTATAATGATATACCTGCCCTTCGAGATCCCAACACATAACTGATCCCCTTCTTAACTTCAATTCGACCAATATGTGTACCTTCTATCTTCAAACTTTTGATTAGCCCCTTATGACATGTCTACTCTATAGTGGTCATTCGAGAAAAATCCAATAAATATAATTAACATCAATATAGAGTTTGAAGTGGTTGTAGGACCTACGCAAGAATTTTTATATAAACTTTTATATCAGCTAAAAGTTTCTCCAGCGCGCGATATAGACATTCAATTTCAGCTTGTTGCCATTAATGTGATTCCTGCGATTTAGATGTCTGACAATTTATTTTGTATTAACTAATGGATAATCAATTTTTATTAATGATTCTAAGCCATTAATAACCAGTAAACAAATAATAGTTTGCAATAATTTAGGCTGACTTTGTATTACAATGGGAGAAGTTAAATCATCGCAAGACGGTGTTGAACCAACTACGTAGGAGGTTTAATTCTTTTCACTACGAGTTGCACAAGATCTACACCAGCTATGGAAGTCATAAAATGGCGTTGGCAAAAGGCACTGATTTGGTGGATGCAGAGGTGTGGAAGACTTTATGCGATAGGTGGGGTAGCAAGGACTTCTACTCTATCCGTCTCATGCTTTCATTATAGGGTTCTTGCCAACGTTGTTTTAGAGGTCACAATGGCCCAGTCTCTATCTTGTCCGATAAATTGTTAGGTGAGGTTGGTGGAAAAGTATTGGCAAGTGGAGGTGAAGATGCTACTGTTTGCCTTTGGTCCCTTAACTCTAGTTGCAAGTGTGGCCAGCAGGCGCTAAAGGCTACTCTGTATGGGCATGAAAAACCTGTGAAGTTAATGTCAGTTGCTGGGTATGAGTTTTCAATGATTAAAACTTAATAAATGTGACTTTATTATTTGATGCTAATTATCTTTTAGGTTTTAATATTGTGCACCAAGTAAAATGGAATCTTTATGTTGTGGGTGACCATTTCTTGTTATTAAACTGATCTATTCTTGTTTTCATCATTCTTCCGGGCATAAAACTTCTCTTTTGGCGACCATTTTGAAAAATTCCAAGGTACCTCCAGTTCATATTATTGCTGTTATTGTTAATGCTTGTAACAATAAGCCATTGGACTTGTTATTTGGTCAGCTATTTTATTATGCATGTTAAGATATGGAACTAGTACTTATTTATGTCATAGCTTCTGACATACATGACATTTAATCCTTCTTGATCACCATGTCAACACTACGTCATTCTCTGTCTCTTTCTTGATTTGTATGAGCTCTCTGTTTACTTGAGTAAGATGGTTGACCGATCCCCAGGGAACATGGGGGTATCTCACCCTCAACTTAGGGGAAGAAGATGAATAAGCTTTGTTTTCATTTTTGCTACATTTGCTTTGAATTTGGAATGAAAAAAATATTGCAACCGTGTAGTATTAGTCTTCAAGATGATGAGGTGTAGGAGCGGTACACGTTGATTTTTAACGACTAAACATGCAAACTCTGTTGAGAACCATAAATCTTCACATGTAACTCTCTTTCTTGTGCCAGGAGAATTCTATGCTTTGCCTCCAATTCCACAACTGTTTAAGCAGATGTTAATATTCTTTGGTACTAATTTTCTAGCAATATTCAATGAAGTTTGTGATTCAAGTTTTTATCTCATCTCTACATATGTTTTTGAGATGAAAATCTCCTTTGAGGGACAAGTTTTACCCAGCTAGATATTGAAATGGCTTTCACGCCTTTGGAGGACAATATTTCTGCAAGTATGTTGGACTTAATGTGCTTTGTACTTTGGTGTGACTTGAGAAGTCTAAAGTTGCACATGACAAATATAATGTAGTTGCTTTATGCATTGTAATATAATGTAATTGCTTAGAATATAAAGCAAGTACTTTGTGTAATTGTTTTATGGATTGTAATATAATGTAAGATGTGTAATTTTTTTTTTTTATGCATTTTGTTTCAATATTATTATTATTTATTTTGTAACACACTATTTTCGGGGATCTAGAATCGTGGGAAATAATTAACTCTGTCAATACAACTTATTTGTGGCAACTATCATCGCTGCAAATATCTATTTGCGACCAGACAAATTTTTACACCATTTGCTGCAAAATATATGACGTTGAAAAAGCAGTGGTTCTACACAACACTACACCTAGAGGGGGGGTGAATAGGTGTAATCTAATTTTTATGGCCTTTTGAAAATTAATCAAACAAGCAGATAATAAATGAAACAAATAACACAAATAATCAACACATGATTTTGTTCACGGAGTGGAAACTCATTTGAAGAACCTCTTCAAAATCTAAAACCACTCCGGGTGTAAGACACCACCTCAAATCCACTATAGAAACTTTAGTTTGTTACAACCAATTTAGAACACTCACAAAACCTTTGTAGTAGCTAAACTTGGCTTGCAACACCACGAGTGACCCACTCGATCTCTACACGCATGTAGTGTCGGAACTCCGACCTTCCTATAGCTTCCCACGAGAACCTCTCGATCTCTGCATCAACGGCAGCTCCGGACTCTTCCGGCCAACAAAAATGTCAACTTCAATGGACTCAAGTAAAAGCTGATTTTTGTGTATGTTGTGGTGGAGAAATGTTTTTCCAAGAAAGAATCAATCAAATGGGGGAGAGATTGCTCTAAGATGTTCTTGGAGGCCCTTAGGGTTTTTGCTCTGATTCTCCACACCTAGAACAGAAGCCATGCTGTTCTATTTATAGTTCCCATCAAATGAGGCGTTCAAAACCCTACATTGTGAGTGATCTGGAACATTGGCTCGAGCGAGGTGTCGAGCGAAGGTCGAGCGCCGAATTCTGCCTGAGTTCGCTCGAGCTCCATGTCGAGCGAGTATCGAGCGGTTGACTCTGCCTGAGTTCGCTCGAGCTCAGTGTCGAGCGAGAGTCGAGCGAAACACTCTGCCTGGGTTCGCTCGAGCTGTATGTCGAGCGAGGGTCGAGCGGTTGAATCTGTCTGAGTTCGCTCGAGCTGCATGTCGAGCGAGGATCGAGCGGTGCAATCTGCCCAAGTTCGCTCGAGCGCTCTGTCGAGCGAGGGTCGAGCGAAGTTGCTTCTTTTGACCAATAATGAGCACACTTCAAGCTTTCCGCAACGACACTTATTACAACACTCTTTTACACAGGTTTTAACAAGAATATGCCAATACACTCATTTTTCCCTCAACAGACGTTATGGTTGGAAATTATTATTTGCAGCGATTATACTGCTGCAAATCAACATGGGTGACTATTTATAATTTCTGGTCGCAAATAAGTATTTGCTGTGGCGTAACAAGAACTTGCGACCAAGTTTCAATGTTATAGCTGACCATTTCTGGCGAGAAAAAATTGTCACGAAAATTTCTACCAGCAATAATTAATCCTGGTTGGTGCTTTTTTATGATAAAATTTTAGACTATTTGCTGCGTTATGGATCGCCGCAATAGTTCATAGATTTCGCGATGCTTTTTTGTATCATTGTTAAAAACTTTTTGAGACGTAGTACCGACCATCTACCAGCAAAAGAGCTTGGACGCTAAAAATCATTTGCGGTGCAATTTGATGTTTTTGCGACGATTATTTTCGCCACAAAAATCTAAATTTGAAGATCCCAAACCAAGAGGAGCAATGCTGTTATAGAACTGTGAATTAGCATCAACCGAAGACAAATGCATCCCGCATTCTTTAACTTTCACTTCCACTTCTCTTTGTAATGTTCGCTACTTTCTGTACATAGAATACATATTGTATATATATTAGAAGACTCCCAATACTCTCACATTGTGTGACAAATTTCCACACAGTTAGTTCACAATTGTCTTTATGGCATCTAGAGACGTTGTGAGAGCAAGAGAGTCTTACTCCCATGGCAGCCATTTCACTATCTGTCAATAACTTTTACGGTTGAACCATGGAAATTATCCTCTATGGAGAGAACCAGTCGTGGCCTTGGTTGAGAGCCACGACCTCATGAACCACTTCACCAATTCTGTTCCTCCACCGATGACTTAACAACAATCACCCACAAAGAAATCAACCCCACTTACCTATAATGGTGGAAGGAGGATCGATTGCTTTGGGGTTGGATCATCAGTACACTGTCTGAGGAATCATTCGGCTTAGTTGTAGGGCTTTAAACTTCCTACCAAGTTTGGCATGTTCTTGAAGAGGCCTATGCTCAGGAGTCCCAAGAAAGAGAATTTCAACTTACTTAGCAACTCACCTACATGTGGAAGGAGGCGTCGGTTTCGTTACAGGAACATCTTAGAAACTTCAAAACTGTATGTGATAATCTAGCAGGAATTGGTCGACCAGTGAGTGACAAATTGAAGGTGTTCGCCCTTCTCAACGGCCTTGGACCGAAGTACGAACCCTTCAGGACACCATGCTCAAGCTGCCGATGCCTTCTTATGCTGAGGTTGTGTCGCTGCTACAGGGGTTTGATACACGAACCCAACTTCACGAGACCTACAATGCACAAAGTTATGTGTTTTATGGCCCAAATGCAAGGAACGGGAATTCTAAACCGAAGTACTTCTCATCCCGTGGATGTGGCTTCTCCCAAGCCAATCACGTGTCACGCCCAAACCCCTCTCCTAGTGGGACACAACACAACTCTGCCCCAAATAATGTGCGTGACTCTTCTTGGGAAAATACTCGCATGGAGACTTGTCAAATTTGCGGAAAAAAGGGGCATATTGCGTTAAAATGCTGGCGCCAATTTGATCACGCTCTTCAGCCCGATGACATTCCTCAAGCATTGGCTGCCATGACACTTGAAAATGGCACTAATGATGCTGAGTGATTGTACCACACTTGAAAATGGGATACTCAGGTAGCTCTGAAATTCAAGCATAGAAACAGTGAAGGCTGCAACTATGGTCCACCATATGAGTGGCAAGTGTACAAGTAGGTCCTTTTTTTAGGGTTCTTCTGGGTTAATTTTTTGTAAGGATTGTGGATGATTGTACCATATATGTGTGTGTGTGTGTGTGTGTCTGTTTATATGCATTTATTTATGTTTTTTTCTTTCATTTTGTTTGAACAGCACTCTTGGTGCTAGTCATGTAGTACCAAACGTACACTATAAAGGGAGGCAAGGAGACTATTATGTTATGGTATGATCCACACAAACTGCATCTTTATCATCTCTCCATTATAACTTGTTGGTTTAACTTTTATACTTGTTTATATGCAGGTTATGGACATGCTAGGTCCCACCCTGTGGGATGTTTGGAATACTTCAGGGTAGGCGTGAGTATCCCATGCTTGTATCTTTCTTTACCTCCTAGAGTGTCATAATTTTTATTGTTCTACTGGCCTGTGTTGTCTTGAAATCTTTGGGCTTGGTTGGAGGCAAAGCTCAATTAAGTTATTTAATTACATCACCAAAGTGCAATTTTTCTATTTTACATACTGACTTTTACAATATGTCATCCATCAGCTTATCTATTTTTTCTCTATATCATTTAAATATTATATTATTTAATAGTTTGTTGGAGAAAAAAAATACAAGGAGAGAAACTATTGTGAGAGACAGGGGAGAGAAATAATAATAAATTGTTTAGATGAATGAACAGTAACCTCTACATGTAGAGATTATTGTAGCCAATTGTAAAATAGAAATAGAATAGATGATCCATTGGAATGGACAACTCTAATCTACCAAAACTCCTGATTTTATACCTTAAAACTATTAAAGAGCATCTGTGAAATCAGCATGATTCAAATTATACTGCAAAACCCCGTGATTTAAATTCTACTGCCTATATGCTCTGTTGGTGAAGAATGCTGCAACCAGCCACAAGGTGTTTCATGAAAATATATGACTTTGAACTTTTTTGATCAATAAACAAAGAGTTTTATTGATGATATAGGTAGGCATAGCCCTAGTGCACAGGACCTATATGAGAGTGGCAACCAAGCATGAGTATCCAGTGATACAACTAGGAAATAAAGATCACTTCCATGACCTTTATAGGCTAACATTGTAATGAAGCAGCAAAGAGCGATTTGTACTCTCCTTTTACAGTATTTTCTTTGAAAATCAAGAAATCTTGTATTCAGGTGGTTGTCAATAATCGCAGCCAGACCATCAATATAAAAATGTCCTATGCCATTTTGGTTATGAAATATTTAGGTGGATGTAGCATACTACTTTTGTTAATGTAATCTTTTTTGAGAAGTAATATAAATTTGATAAAAAAAAATGCAAAAGATTCAATCCAAGCACACAGACGTACACAAGAAAGACACCTATCTAGATAGTTGATCTTCAACTGTTAATCTTGAAGTTAATCTTGAACTGTTATAAAATTGCAATTTTTTTTCTATATATCTTAAAAAAGTGAAATGATGATCCACCCTTCATTCCTGTCCTATACCCACCCATATAAAAAGGAGGGGGTGGGGGTGATGGGTGCAAACAATCCTTAGGGGCCACACCCTTGGGTGAAAAGCCATTGATTTAACCAGTTCCGTGTAGGGAAAGTTCCGAGGGCGCAATGCATGGGACTGGTGTTTACTTTGCAGGGGGGGTCCGAAGGGCCCTTGCCTTGGAGAGGTTCCCCGAGATAAAAAAAATATATATATATATATATTTAGGTGAATGGATCTTTTTTTCATTAGGCTACTGGTTTGCAATACAACTATTTTACAGCTGGTCTTGATACCTTTTCTTCTCTGAGCCAGAGGAGCCGTTCGATATGCTAGTGTTCACGCTCACCTGGGAAGAACTGCTAGTAGAAGAGATGATCTTGAGTCTTGCGTATACACTCATCTTTCTCCATCGAGGCAGGTTGTCTTGGCAAGGCTATCAGGTACTAACACATATACCATGGGTTTAGAGTATTTGTTATTGTCTTTAGAGTTGCTTTTGGGGCTGTTTTGAATGCTCTATTTGTGTCCATTTTTCCGTGATAGGGAGATAACAAATCATTTCTATCTTGCAAAAAAAAAAGATGGCAACCTCTCCTGAAATGCTATGCTGCTTCTGCCCGCCACCTCTTAAGCAATTTCTTGAGATTGTGGTGAACATGAAATTTGATGAGGAGCCTAACTATGCCAAGCTAATATCTTTGTTAGAGGGCTTATTAGGCCCTAATCCGGCTTTAAGGCCAATAAGCACTGATGGTGCTCAAAAGGTAATTTTGGTAATATGAACTTAGGGCTAAATTCTGATTCTGTAGTTCTTTTATTCGGAGGTGTTTTACGCAACTGCTGTTGACATGTTTGTCAGGTTGGTCAAAAACAGGGTAGGTTGAATATTGAGGATGATGATGATGGGCAGCCCAAGAAGAAGGTTCGATTAGGAGTTCCTGCTACACAGTGGATTTCAATTTACAATGCTAGGCTACCAGTGAAACAGAGGTAGGTCTGCATTTTGCTTTTGGTCTCTCTCTCTCTCTGTCTCTCACACACACACACACACGCAAACACTCAATTAAACACCACCCCTCTGGCGGGCAGAGAAATTAATTGAGTTTCAGCAAGTCCAAATATGCGTTAGAAATTTAAGATTCAGAAGATATATTAATTGAATAATTATAAAAAAAAAATTATTAATTGAATAATCAGTTGAAAAGAGAGCATGGTTTTGACTGGGTATTGGAATCACGTCACTAGCCTAAACTTGGTTGGTTCTCTTTTTGGAAGTTTTGCTAAATTATTAATAAGTCATTCGATATCAGCTACTAAATGTGACATCATATATTAGCATTAGTGAGCAAGAGTCAATCGGCTAGTGCTTTTGCCAAGTGGCCAATTCATGTAGATGAAACAATTCTCTAGAATCCTTGAACGTGAATGGCATAATAATCACATAGTTCAGTATTTCAAGAATTACTTTCTGAACAATTCAATGTTTTTAATTCTTTTGGGTCGATTTACTGATCAAAAAAATAATTTTTGGGTTGAGTTGGGTGATGTGTAGAAAGGTGGTAGATATTTTGGCATATTGGAAGGGGTGGTTTGAAACAAACACACTGAGATATTGTGGAAAGCAATGAACAAGTTTTGAGGATACCCAATGCAACATTGAAGACCTCCGGGCTGTCCTTTTTAATGCAATCTACCATTGGGTGGCAGCCAAACTTTGTCTCTCAAGCTATACTCTCTATGTTCTCTCTCTCACTAGGTGTATTTGTTGGATACCTCCATGTGCTTCGATTATGCCGTCGGTTCTTTTCTTGATCATTAATAAAATAATCTTACAAAAAATGGTATTAGTGTGGCTGAAAAAGGGACTTAAGTCTAACAATTACAGTAATTGAGGGACTTGGTTCCAATTTTAGGGACACAAGTGGTGTTTGTGTGGTATTTTCTATTTTATCAAGTCAACATCATTAATAAAACCTTGTTTAATAAAAAGTACTATTTATTAAGTACTATGGATTTTTTAAAATTAGTCTTTGTAAATCTTATGACTTACTTATAAAAGGATAAAATCTAAGAACTTCTTCTTTTATGTTACCCAAAATCTTAGCCCTAGTGCAATCTGCATGAATATTTTATATCTTTAATGTGTGCCTTGGTACTTGTGCCTCCCAACTTGGTTCTGAGATGAACTATTGAGCAGCTGATGAAAGAAAGTGTGGGATGTTCAGCTTTCAAGGTTTGCCCGGTTTATTTAAAAGGAAAGAGAGAACCTTTGGATCTGACTTCAAAGTTTCTGGTGTTTAACCTTTCTGCTATTGGCTTATATGTCCTTTTATCAACATCACTTTATTTGTTCATGAAAGATCGTTGCTTGATGCCAGATTTGATGTAAAATGGCAGTGGGCCTCCTCTCGTCAATAATTTCTAGTTACAACTCCCTATACTTTTTTTCTTGAGTTGTAACGTGTACTTTCTTTGTGTGCATGTGTGTTTCTTTTTGTGCAGGGTCTGTATTCTCCTGCAATTGATGCTCTAAAATGTTTCATGTGGTGTATCAACTCAATCGCATAGAATGGGTGCGCAAAAGCTTGAATTAGACTAGCCTCTTCATATCCACCAATTGAAAAGATGAAGAAGAAGAAGAAGCTTGATTTAGATTTTTTAGATACTGATCTTGAGAGCCAAAAAATCCTATGTTATGGTATGAAGTTTGATTGGCAACGCTACCAATCAAAAAAAGTTTGAGCGGCAACACTACCGATAAAAAGTTTTCTCTGAAGATGATTTGGTTCCTTATTACTTCTAGATTTTGCCTCCTGACTCTCTTTCATTCAATAAATTAAACAAAGCTTGGAGAAGGTTAGCTGGTAGTTGTCCAATTGCAGTAGTGTGGAAAATGGTTTCTACTTGCCCCCATAGAGTTTATTTGGAGGGAAAGAAAGCAAAAGAAGTTTTGATGGATTGTGGACGGATAATGGAGGAGCTAAAGAATTTCTTTCTCAAAACTATACTGCTTTTGGACAATTTTTATAGACTTCAGTAGGCTTAATTTACATAATTTTTTTGTATATTTTTTTCTTTATAGATAGGTGAATGACTCGTATGTCACGTGTACTTAGATTGTGCCTTTTGCCCTTTTATGAAAGTTTTCTTATTACTTACCAAAAAAGAAAAAGTTAAGATAAGCCTGATTTTTAATGTGTAAGAGTAGTGTTATAAACAGCCTAAATGGGGGAACAGAAGTGTACAAGAGGGTTCCCCAGACTAAGCTTAAGCCTGATAGGGTCATTAAATTGATTAAGTGAGCACCATACTCTTTCAAATCACGAGGTTATTAACAAATAAATTCTATTACTCAACAAGGCCAAGGTTATTAATAAAATCACGAGGTACCGTCCTCTTTCAAAAAAAAAAAAAAAGGCCATGGTTCAACTGTCTGAGATTATGGTACTGAGAATGTAATTGGAACCATATTGAGGAGACGGACTTATAGGGTGCAAGATCTTTGCTGTTGGATTACCTTTGGGGTCACTTGGTCTTTTGGTTTCTGTGATCCCCGGTTTGGTTGAAAAGCCTTAATCACGTCATTATTATTTCCTTGCTGGAAAAGGCTTTGGTGTTAGAAAAAATTAACATACCAGTTTTATGTATTTGCTTTGTTGTAAGGAACAGTCATAGGGGATCACAGATTTAGTTGCTTTACGACCTCTGCTCATTTATTACTTATCTTAAAAAAAATGACCACCTCCCTTATTTAATGTTTAGGTACCATTATAATGTAGCTGATGCAAGGCTGGCACAACACGTGGAGAGAGGGATTGCAGATGGCCTGCTTATAAGTTGTGTGGCATCTTATTCCAATCTCTGGGCACTTATTATGGATGCTGGACCTGGTTTTACAAGCCAAGTTTACGAGCTGTCACCTTTTTTCTTGCACAAGGTGAATTTTCGTGCCATACACACACACATATTATAGTCTCTATTCATCACAGGGGATATTATCGTGAAATAACAATTAAATTTGATGTTTCAAATCCACAGGAATGGATCATGGAACAAAGGGTACTACATCAGTTCTATTGCTGGTGCCAACAATGGGAGCTCCCTTGTGGTTATGTCTAAAGGTTTGTTTACTTTATTAGATATATATACATATATATATATATATATTTTTTATAAGTAAGAAGAATTTGTTAATCCACATAATTAGACATAGCCCAGTTACACAGAAAGTATATAGAGGTGAACCTAATTACAAGCTAAGTTCTGTGAAAATTGGCATAAAAGTCATTAAAACTAGTCCCATTCAATACAATGGCCGAAGCCCAAAGTAACAATGTATGAAAGAAAAAGTCCCTAAACCCTCCCATCGAACATTCCCTATTATCAAAGCAGTGACTATTCCTTTCGTTCCAAGTAAACCACATTAAACATGGAGTCACCATCTTCCAAATAGCCGCGATTTGATGATTGCGCCGAATTCCTCTCCAACACGACAGTAAGTCAACTAGTCTCCTAGGCATGGCCCAGGCAATACCAAGCGTAGAAAAGATCTCATCCCATAAAGCCTTAGATATATATTTTTGATTCAAAAATAGGATTTTATTGATCGTAGGAATAGGCAAAAGCCCAAGTACACGGGTCATAAACAAGAGTAATGTCTAGGAGTGATGTTCTAGTGATACAAGAAATTCATGAATGGTCTTTCCATTAAAATTTATTACAATCGACCATTGGAACCAGGTGTTAAAAAAAGTTTCTAACATCCAATGACTGCTCATGATCATCAAAGCTACACGTTCCTCGCTCACCAAAGACCCCACCATAGGCATATTGGTACCATCTTCCAAATTGCGGCAATCTGAGAAGTACCTTGGAGACCTCTTCATGAAGCTAAGAGGTTGATCACCCTTCTTGGCATCATCCAAGCTGACCTCAATGGCAACTGCCAGGAGCCGTTGGGGTGTTGTCATGTCTCGTAATGCTGGCTTCAGTGATCAGGTTGAATTTTGCTTGTTCTATTTACAAACATATTCTGTTCTCAATTCAATTTTTCTGTGTTCCTACAAAAATGTGGTGAAAGTGAGAGACAAGCTTCCCTTTTGTTTTCTTAGTGTTTCTTTGGTTTTTTTTTTTTGGGGGGGGGGGGGGGGGAGGGGGTGGTGGGGGTAGCTGACGTAACTTAATAATGGCTTTTAAATGTTAATTTGACTTGTTGGAAATCCATGTTGGAATTTTCATGACGTTACTTTTCACCCTGCTTGACTTTGTGTAAATTTTGTTGCCAAATAAATTTGAAACAACTTATGATGATGGACTTGACTGCTTATGTTGAATTCAGCAATGTGACCTAGGGTTGAAACTAGTTGGCAGACAAATCGATCATATTTTCAACATTGTTTCTTCACATTTGAAGACAAATTGGCATGGTTGCTACTGTCACTGCTTTGTATAAGGTTGTGGAGCTTGATTTTCTTTATCCAAGTGAGGGCATCCATAGGCGCTGGGACAGTGGTTACCGAATTACATCGACAGCTGCCACATGGGATCAAGCTGCCCTCATTTTGAGTGTGCCTAGGCGCACACCTGGTGATGAAAGGCAAGAGACCTTGCGTACATCCCAATTTCCGAGCACCCATGTTAAGGTAAATGTGTTGGGGAGTATATTCTTCTGGGATGAGATTATTTCTATGAGGTGCAGATATAGGTTCATTGTACCTTTTCTGAGATGTGATACACTAAACTTTTTGTCTGTGCTTCTGGTTTATGTGCAGGAAAAGTGGCAAAAGAATCTCTATCTTGCTTGTTTGTGTTATGGGCGGACGGTATCTTGATTCTTTTGTAATTGCAAGGAATTTCTAGGTCAAAAGAAAGTGAAATTTTGGTGTTCCTCTTTCCCTATCATTTATGTAGGATTTCATGTCGATTGTAAAAAACGATTGAGGAGCTTAGCTGCGGCTACAGCCGAGACGTGTGCTCCTATGTATGATAAATCGGTATTAAAGCTGCACGTTTGTCTTTCATTTTACCTCCTTGTACGAGTTTGTAAGAAAAAAATATATAGTGTAGCACCATTTTTGCTTTTCTTGTTTCAGATGTTTCTTTTAGAAAGTAGGAAGACTGACTTTAGAGCAGTGTCAAGTTACTCGTGGTGTTGACATAATATCATTATGTCCTTAATCAAAAGATGAAACTATGGTTCTGCTAACACAATTCTATCTTGACAAAATGCTCATATTAAGGGTATGTATGTCTATTCGTGCAGGGATGCTAGTAGTTATAACCTTTATTTCCCTATTACACACGAAGATGATGATTTTCTCCATTTTGCACGTCATCGATTGCATATTACATTAACTGACAAGTTTAGCAGTCAAGAACCTTCTTTTGATTGTTACTTGGATAAGTAGTAGTAAAGGCTCAATTTGGAGTAAGGAGATAATAATGCTAAGCCCAATTCAATTCAAGTTTGGCATGCATGCATGCATTTCCTAGGGTGCAAGTGCATGTGGAGTCCAAGTAAGTCCAATTGTGAAGCTTGAGTGAGTGGCAAAAGTGAAGTTTAGTGTTTTAAATACATCTTATAGTCAAGTGGGAGTGATTTCAAGTATCTATTGATCTCTTGATTATCGATGATCGTGTATGTTTAGTAAGTTCGACAATTTTTAATAATAATTCTGGATCAAACCTCTTGACAATTTGATATAAGGGCTTCTTTAAATCGGCTTCTTTTGAATTTAAAAATAAGATGAGATAATTCTGGATCATCTTCTATTCTCGAAATAAACAATGCCAAGCCATTACTCAAAAGGACTAAGCTTGAAAGGGGTACTCCTGATGAATCTAATCTTCATTCATGTCAAACCACATTTCCCCTAAATTAATAAAATCGACGAAGGAATATAAATCTGATCCCAAACCAAGAGCACCATCATTCGGAGATACTAAATGCAATCCCCATTCTTTCACTTCTACTTCCATAAATGGAATTTGAACGGCGAAATTCCTAAATTTTGCTGTAATGGAAATCTTCCGTTTATCCAGACTCTTCAATTTTCGGCTTTCCAAAGATTCCGGATCCCATAGATACATACAAAATACAATTGGCTTATCCAAGATGACGTCCGTGGAAAGTGCATACTCAAATTGGTGAAAATAATTTTCTGGAGTATCGTCATCCAAACAAATTGTAAACGCCACATTTTCATATTCGGAGAAATTAATCGGAGGAATTGAATGGAATTGACAAACAATAAAGATAGCAATCCCCATCACCGACATCGTATCACCATCCGACTCTGTATCACCATCCGACTCTGTATCACCCTCTGTATCACCATCCGACTCTATCTTTAGAGAGGAGCCATTACACATGTCAAAAAAAAGAGAGGAGCCATTACTTTTATTGTGGACCCACTCCGGGATTCTAGATCCCAACGACCACCTTTGTATCAACACCTTTGGGGACTGCACAAAAAGAGATGTTAATTGCTGCACAAAGTAAGCTATTTTTGTTTTGGTGGTTGTCAACTTGTTTTGTTTATTTCAACACCACCTTACGTATATTTACGTGTGTTCTTTTTTCTAAAGTAAAGAAGAGAGAGAGATAGAGAGACTCACAAAACCGAAAAAGTTAATTCGCACCCAAAACTTTTCTTCTGTCTCATATTCTACAGGTGATCCGATATCACGATTGGTGGGATATGAGCTTTGTCTCGGCACAGAGTAGCCATTATCAATGAACTTAACCAAATCTCTTGATTCACCTGGCATCCTCTTTCCTCCTTCGAGGTCAAAGAAACGGATGCTCTTGGGGATTAGATTGATAGATGGTATTTGTGATATAGCAGTTCCGTATACCTGAAATTCCGCCAAACATTCCAACATACTCAGGTCTGGAAATTTCTCTAGTCTTGACCAATCATCCAACAAGAGACTTCCAAGAGATGAAAAACTATAAATAACACTCGGAAAAATTGAGACTTCCGATGATGGTAAACTCAAGCTCTCTAGAGATGTCATATCTCCCAGAATATTCAGGAAATTCTCAAGTCTTGGACATCCGTTTAAACGCAACTGTTTTAGTCGTTTGAGAAATCCGATGGATGGGTGGACCTTACACAAGCTTCCACAATCTGAAAAATCTATTTCTTCAAGATTTGGAGTTCCACTCAAATCTGGTGTTTCAATCAAGTTCTCACAACAACCCAGATCTAATTCCTTCAAATTGTCTAAAACCTGTTATAAGCAAACAAGTAGTTATAATTAATTAGATCAAAATATGAATATATTAACTTATTTGGAAAATATATGAAGAGTGATTATTAAGAAGATCAATACGTATTTATTTATACAAGTGAAAAACTTACCACCAATGTCCTATTCCAGAGTTGTTTGATTCCCGTGCACCCTAGTTCTATTACTTGTAGTCGTCTGAGAGTTCCGATGGATGGGTGAACCTCACACAAGCTTCTACACTTTGCCAGGTTTATTATCTCAAGTTTTGGAGCTCCACTCAAATCTGGTATTTCAATCAAGTTCCTAGAATAACTCATATCTAATTTCTTCAAATTGTTTAAAACCTGTTAAAAACAAACAAGTAGTTAGTTAGACCAAAATATGCACTGGCGGAGCCACGTTGGGGTCCCCAGAAATGTAAATATATATGTTAATTTTATTTATTTAATAAAATAATATTAATTTATTATGTATTGGCCCCTCGAAATAAATAAAACACATCTTATATAAAATAAAATACATATTTTTATTATAAATAAAATTTTAAAAAAATTCTAACTATAACCAATAGTATTTCTAACCTCTTTCCATTGTCTATATTGAAAGAGAAATAGTTAAAAATTTTGATTTAGACACTCTATATTTCTTTTGTTTAATATATTTATATGAGTGTCTTTATATTATTTCAATGATATATTGTTATTGACATATCAAATACTTTTTTAATACATAAGTTGTTTTAAACGTATTTTATTTTTATTGTAAATCTTCTTTCAAATTATTATATATCATAAAAAAAAATTATATAAAAGTAGAACAAAAAATATTTTATAAGAGTGAGAAACATACCATCAATCCCTTCCACAGTCGTTTGAAGCGGCTTTCAGGCATGCTTAGTACAACAAGACCTTTTGGTTGGAAACTGCTCGGCCAGGATTTCGAAGGACAATTATGCCACTCTAGGAATTGCAACTTATCGCTTGGCATGTAATTCAAAGGATTTCCACGCCAGTTTATATATCGAAAAGGATCGAAATAAAGAAATCTCAATTTTCTCATCTTTGAGAATGCTTTGGCGTTAATATTGAATCTATGTTTCGCTTCATCAGGAAGATCAAAATGGAGGTATATGCCTTCAATTGCATCAGTTCCCTAGTAACCAAGAAGAGCGGATTAGCAAGAATTAGGATGAAAATATACCTTTTTATATTAATCTCTACACTAATCAACTTACAGTATCTTTCTCCAGCACGTGAAAGACATCCTCCTTACGACACAGCCTACTACGTCGTCCAGGTTCTTCAGGATCTTCGCGGCGAAATATTTCCTGGCCCATTTTTTTTAGCAAATCATGCATGGTCAAGTTCACACCATATGGATATTTGCTTAGGAGGGACTTGTCGACGAGAACCTCAAAGTCGATGGCTAGATATATTTCCTTAAAAAAACTTATGCGACAAAAACATGCCAGATCCAAAAACAGTTTTTTCTGCGATTCCTCCAGCCCATCAAAACTTATTTTAAGAACATCAAAAATTTCAGTTTTAGGAATCGCTTCCAATTTATCCCTAGCACTTTTCCATAAATCTATTGTTCTCCCAAATAAGAAGCGACCCAAAACTTTAAGAGCTAAAGGAAGGCCTCCAGCATAACTCACAAAATCCATAGATAGATCCTTGTAATTCTCTGGAGGATTGGTTTTGTCGAAGGCTGACAAACTAAATAGCTGCAAAGCATCGGGGGTTTGAAGCAGCTCAACCTTATAGATATCATTCACTTCACGTGTTATCAACAGATGACTATCTCTGCATGTTATAATCACCCTACTCCCTGGACCAAACCATTTCCGATCCCCTGCTAATGCCGACAGTAGCTTTTCACAATCCACATCATCAAGGATGATAAGAACCTTTTTATTCCGCAACCTGTTTCTCATCAACATGATTCCGTCGCGATGATCCCATATATGTATTTCTTGTTGCATGATCATAGAAAGAAGTTGTTTTTGTAAAGAAGCTAGATTAGGAGCAGCAGTAGATTTTTCTCCAGTACAAGAAATAAAGCTGCTTCCTTCGAATCGACAAGAAAATCTATAATAAATTATTTCGGCCAATGTTGTTTTACCAACGCCACCCATCCCATGAATTCCTAAGAAGCGAACGTCATTCGATTCCATATGCAATAAGTTCGTCATTTCCTCTACATGGGAGTTTATTCCAACAATTTTCTGGTTATCATGAATTAGAATATTTAGCATTGTATAATTGTAGAATATAATTCCACTGATTTGTTGTATAATTGTTGACTCGTACCTGTAATTTGATAGAACAATTAATATAGACGAAAGCTAAATAGGCACGAACAAAAAAAAAAAAACCTCTTTTAACTTATAATTAGAATATTTAGCATTGTTTTGTAGAAAAATTATAAGTGTCATGAGTAGCTAAATAGATAGATAGATAGTTGTTAATAGCAACACTAACAATAGCAATAACCGCAACAGTACTATCATTTCTCAAAGTTTCCAAGTTATCTTAATTGCTTAGAAGTAGAAAAGAGGACTAAATGTTACCTGTCCCCATTTATGTGCTCTCCGGAAATATTACCGACTTTTCTGCAGGCATTTCTCCACGTATCAATCTCTTTGATGTCTAACTTGAGATCTTCTTCATGTGCAGCGAAAGCTTCTGCAAAATTCCCTGTTTGATTTCTTACATCTGAAGGATTCACATGATAGAAAATAGGAATAATTGTGAGATTCTTCTTTTCCTCCCATTCAACGATCTCGGCAAGTTCCTGGAGGCACCATTTGGAAGAAGCATAATTTGCTGAAAAAATGACGATGGCATATTGGGATTCTTGAATTGCTTGCATAAGCTCGGGAGAAATGGATTTTCCTCGCTCCAGTGATTCGTCATCTCTAAAAACGAGAATACCTTTCCGTTTTAAATCAAAATAGAGATGATCCGTAAAACTTCTGCGAGTGTCTTTGCCACAGAAACTAAGGAAAACATCATGTTTCCATCGAGGCGTCGAGGAAGAAGGTGAGGAAGAGGATATGATTTTTTCATCTTCTTCCGAACAAGATGAATTGTCTCTTTTTCTTTTCCTAGTATCTTCGGAATTTGTGGATGAAGAGGGTCTTTGAGTGGCCATGAATATTGCAGTGCGAGAGATTTAGAAGCTTAATTGTGGAAGGTGGGAATATTGGTAATTTGCGGGCTTATATATATATAAATTAATTTGATAAAATTATTGACTGACTTAGAAGCCACCTGGTAATTACTACGTAATTTCCAGGTAATTTCTTAGTTATGATCGAGAGGAAGTTCAAAATAAGGTGGGAATATATATATAAATTAATTTAATAAAATTATTGACTGACTTGGAAGCCAACTGGTAATTACTACGTAATTTTCAGGTAAATTCTTAGTTATGATCGAGAGGAAGTTCAAAATAAGGTGGGAATATATATATAAATTAATTTAATAAAATTATTGACTGACTTGGAAGCCACCTGGTAATTACTACGTAATTTTCAGGTAATTTCTTAGTTATGATCGAGAGGAAGTTCAAAATAAGGTGGGAATATATATATAAATTAATTTAATAAAATTATTGACTGACTTGGAAGCCACCTGGTAATTACTACGTAATTTCCAGGTAATTTCTTAGTTATGATCGAGAGGAAGTTCAAAATAAGGTGGGAATATATATATAAATTAATTTAATAACATTATTGACTGACTTGGAAGCCACCTGGTAATTACTACGTAATTTCCAGGTAATTTCTTAGTTATGATCGAGAGGAAGTTCAAAATAAGGTGGGAATATATATATAAATTAATTTAATAAAATTATTGACTGACTTGGAAGCCACCTGGTAATTACTACGTAATTTCCAGGTAATTTCTTAGTTATGATCGAGAGGAAGTTCAAAATAAGGTGGGAATATATATATAAATTAATTTAATAAAATTATTGACTGACTTGGAAGCCACCTGGTAATTACTACGTAATTTCCAGGTAATTTCTTAGTTATGATCGAGAGGAAGTTCAAAATAAGGTGGGAATATATATATAAATTAATTTAATAACATTATTGACTGACTTGGAAGCCACCTGGTAATTACTACGTAATTTCCAGGTAATTTCTTAGTTATGATCGAGAGGAAGTTCAAAATAAGGTGGGAATATATATATAAATTAATTTAATAAAATTATTGACTGACTTGGAAGCCACCTGGTAATTACTACGTAATTTCCAGGTAATTTCTTAGTTATGATCGAGAGGAAGTTCAAAATAAGGTGGGAATATATATATAAATTAATTTAATAAAATTATTGACTGACTTGGAAGCCACCTGGTAATTACTACGTAATTTCCAAGTAATTTCTTAGTCATGATCGAGAGGAAGTTCAAAATAAAAACGCGTGAAGAATTAATTCCTTTGAATGACACAGTCAGAAGACTTTGTCAACTCTCATTAGCTGTCCTTACAATTTATTAATTAAAATGTGTACGTACATAGAGCTATTTATTAATGTATATTAATGTGTAATATAGAGATAATGAGTATATTTTTTTCTTAATTATATAATTGCAACAAACAATTGGCAGAATTATATTTTTTTGAAGCAAACAATTGGAAAAAGATATTTGTAATTAACAAGCAATGGAAAACGTAGGCATGCTTGCCTAATTGACTTCCATATCCAAGATAATGTCATGCTGAAAAGAGCGATAATATATATAAGGACAGGGCTACTATGTCACCTATTGTTTACCGCTTGGCATGCCGTCTAGTTATTAAACTATCTTTTTTTATTCTTTTTTCTTTTTATATATTTTAATATATTTAAATATTTTTAAAAAAATAAAAAAATACAAAAATACAGTTAAAGTCACTTTGTTGATCACTAAATAAAAATAAAATAAAAAATAAAATTTTCTTCCTGAGTAGTACACTTGAGTGGTACCGCCCGGAATAAAATTAGCCTAGTAAATACTAGTGATAAAATAAGCTCATACAATTACATGTAAACACAATACACGTACAAGAAATTCATCACATTTCATTCAAATAATTATTATTCACAAAAAGTAATAATCTAGACAATTCATAACATGAAATAAAATGCCTAACAAATGTGACAAAAATAATATCATAGCAAGTATGTATTTGATAACCATAATCACATGCAAAAATATTTGAAAAAAAAAAATCCTATGCCACAATAACATGTTGAATAAATAAATAAAGTCAGCAAACTTACTAACAATAAACTCTATCCAATACTTGAGTCCATTTCCTTGTGTGCGGTCTTGGGTTCAAGTCACCACCCACGCAATTTTTTAAAACAACAGCCAGTGGGCCGCACTCTCTTAGGCGCCCATTGCAGAGCAGGCCTAAGCCTGTTGGGCTCTAATAGCCTACTGGGATCACAGCCCACATCTCCCAGCGGCCTCTTTTTTAAAATAATTTTTCATCAAAAAACATATGGGCCGAGTTTAGGATTTTTTTAAAAAAAGAAAGACTTAAATCAGTAGGAGCCCAAAACAAATTCTCAGCCCAGGTGATTTAAATCAAGTCCAGGTCTTTTCCTTTTAAAATTTAAACAAGAATACATATTAGGCCACAATAAAAATAGCCCATCCCAATTTCGCAGCCCATAACATGATTTTAAAAATAAACCCAAGCCCGCATTCTTGAAACACAAAGTTACACTGTTCATCATCTTCCTCAAACACGTTACAGTTCTTGTAACGGAAGAAAATTTGTAATTGACGCCACCCTTTCAACGCCACTGCCCACCACCCTTCAAGCACCACCAAAGCAGCTCCTAGCGGCAACTGAAGATTACAGTAGCGCTACCTCACTCGGCGCAGCGTGAACCTCCGTCGCCTGTGGTGCGGGCAGCACCTAATTGTGCACTTTTTTTTTTTTTTTTTTTTTGTCTTGCAGCTGCCGCCGCCACCATGGAAGACAACCTTGGGAACCTTTGTGGGCTGCGCAGGTGGTGCGCGCGGCACTGCTGGTGCTCGCTGCATCGTGCAGTTGCGTGCAACAGTGGCCGTACCTTCATGTGCCGTGCAGGTTGCGCCATGCACGAAACTCCATGGGCTGCACAGCACCCAGCTGGTGTGCTCAAGCTGCAGTGCTCGCTGGACCCTCATGGGTGCGGGATGCACTGTACGTGGAGGCTGCAATGCGTGAGACTCTCCTCGCGCCGTACCACCACCCTGGTTTGAGAGTCGCGGCTACGTCGGGGAACATCCCCGATTGCAGCAACACCAAAAAAAAAAAAAAAAAAAAAAAAAAAAAAAAAAAGAAAAATGCAAGGGGGCGTCGCCGAGGTCAGAGTTGCGGTGTTGCCCGATTCTATATGATGAGTAACGCAGCATTGTCGCGGTCGGATGGTGCTTACGGAGCCGATGTGTGCCACACCTCCAAGCGTATGGGTCCCTGCCCCGCTCGGTATGTGGCCACAGCCGCTGTACAGGCAGCGTTCCTTTGGTTGCATTTACAATGCTCAGCATCGATCAAGTGGCAAACTTTTCGTCAACCACCTCTCAAGCATGGTTACCGACAGGAAAAAAAAATTCTCATCGCAGAAGAAAAAATATTCTGTAAAAGAAATCACTACAACCACGACAAAAAATAAATCAAGAACGACCTGTTTCTGATATTAGATTAAAGCATGTAACAGAGGCGATATTATCTAGTCGGAAATATTTTGAAACTAGTGTGCTTGTTTCATGGATTCTTTAGTGTTGTTGATCATCCAATATCCTTATATTTTGATGGTGGAATGTATTACGTGGTAATATACCATAGCAACACTCACGAATTCCACGTCTTAAATGCTGGGACTAGAAAGAACTATTTGAAAGAAAAATTATTTGTGATTTCTACACACATCCGTATCCAAATGGGAGATGGGTTATGTAAATAGTCTCTCTAAATACAACTCTCGGTTGGTCATTAAGGACCAGTCATCAAGATTCATGAAGTGGCTTATAACTCTTAAGAGAAGGTGAATGAATACTCACTATGGATGCCACTTTCTTACGAGAATTACTATGTAAGAATACTAAATTTCACGATCACATGATTTCAATTGAATGTGTTAAATCTAAGCTAGCTAGGCTGCTCCTTTTTTTTTAATTATCCCTAAAGTCCTTTTTATTGCATATTTGGAATCGAAAAAAACATAATTAATAAGTTATGGAGTTTAATAAAGCAAACGATCTATGCATACTTTTAATATGCATAAATTTTATAGCTTTTAAATTGTGGTCATCAAATATATATTTTAAGAAGAAGAAGAAACCGACTCTAAATATTTTCTTCCACGTGGATTGAGTTTGAAGAACTATGGAGTCATATTCCACCATTAAGTGATGAATCTGGGCTCTCTAAACAAAACCCGGAGAGCTAAAAATGATTTGTAACGAAAAAGAAGAATCCTACCCCGTCCACTCCCTACGCTCCTTGCTCACCTACCTAGCTTGGCCAAACTTGAAAAGAGGATTTATTAATTAATTGATATTATTATTAGGAGCAGGCAAAAGTTGAGGCGCAAGTATATTAATAATGCATAAATGAGAAAATATATTTCCAATCGTGAATTATATAATAGCTGTGTAATTAATTTGAAAAAAAAAAAATACGAGACTCATATAAAAAAAATTAAATTTTTTAATAGTAGATATCAAATTTTTTTAAAGTAATTAAGTAACACGCACTTCACGATTATATATAGAACTATTATATACAAGTCGATCTCTCCAGCACACAGTACATTTTGAGAATTCTAGTTTCACCTACTAACATATTTCTCCCCTTCTCTTAAATTTCTTAATATCTGTTGATCATTTGTAACACTATATAAAATCATCTTATACAGCATACGATCGACTATATATATGATGTATGCTCAATGCATCATGACTTATGTTATATATAGGAGTATCCATTGTGGGTACCATGGATTCATCCAAAGGTTGTGGGTTGTCTATTTCTACTTACTCATATTGAAACTTTCCGTACTAACCTTGTGGCCCTGCCTATATTGTCGCGAGGGAGATAAAACTTCCCTGCCATATGACACTACTTCTGAAACATGAGTACTTGCAACTTTGAGAATTCGGTCCTTTAAACTATTTATTTATTAAAAATGATATGATTGAGAAAGCTTTCAGACTTGTTTTTATTAAAATTTGAAAAAGTTGGGGGACTTATTAGAAATTAGTTTTAGGAATAATATTTTTACGGGACGGATATCTACTTATGCCTTGATAATTTTTTTTTTTTTTTTTTTTTGAAAATGTGAATTCATTCATCAAACGAAGTTATAAATGTGACTTAACAATACAGGAAAAAACCGACTATAAGCCAACCTATGCATCTGCTCTGGAGTACCCCCGCACACGAAGTAGCGGACAATGTCTTAACTTCTAAACCTCTCCGAAGAGAGAAAGCATTCTGTGTAAAACAGAATGACCAGCCCCTCTAACCTTCTAAGGAGGTGGATTAAGGGACATCACTGCTTTGGACACTAAGTCTAAAAGCGTACTCCTAATCTATTACTAACAAAATAACATAAAAAACTGTACTACCTTACAATCAAAAACCAACGAAACCAAGCAGCGGCGAGGGCCCCGGCGGCACGCCCACTCCAGACGATGGCATCAGGAGCCTAAACACAGCACGAGTACCCAGCTCGCGTGCGGACCACAGAACCTCCATCGGAGGTTGGCCATATGTCCACTAGCCGTAACACTGACTGCCTTTCTCCACAGCACGAGCCCCGGGTTGTGTCCGGTCAAAAAAACCCATCACCCGCTCAGACTACAAGAAGTAATACAAACCAAAACCCAGAACAACACTGACTGACGGACGGACGAAAACCAGAAAAACAAATACCACAGACGGAAGAAAACAAACAAAACCAGTGGTGCGTGCATCGCAACCACTCTTAGAGGGGGTCCGACGGTCGTTCGATGATCACCCGGAGTCTTAGGACCCAGAAAAGCCAGGTTTTGAATCGGTAGGTGGCTTTCCGGTGGCGCGTGACAGCCACGCTCTGGGTCTGTCCGAGACTTCGTCCCGCGCGTGCGGGCTACGCTCCCTCCCTTCTGGCGCCACGTTCGGTGGTCTTGAAGATCGGCAGCTGGCCAACGCTCTGGTGGGTTGCGTGTTGACGGTCGGTGGCTGGAAACGGTCCCGCCGGAACTCCCCTCCTTTATTTACCTGAAAACACACAAAACCTAAAACAAAAGGAAAAACTAACCCAGAAATAGAAAAATGGAGAAGAAGGGGAAAGGGAGGGGGGGGGTGGAGCCGAAGCTCCCACCCTCGTCGGTCGATCTGGTCTGTTAGGGTTTTATGGAGAGAGAACTGAGGTTTTTTCGAGAGAGAGAGAAGTCCTAATTGGCTGTTAATTTTCTTATGCCTTGATAATTGAAATTGTGTTTATATAAAGACTTTCGAATTGTAAGTATGAAAACTTTTAAGAAACTCTTGGCTTCAGAACATGAAATTAACATGATGACCTTATTTTCACACGGACACCTTACACAAGATGAGTTGACCATCCACCGACTGCCACTGGTCGGCTTTTCACACAGTAGGCCCGACCAGAAAAGCCCGAGCCCAAAAGAAGGGATCGGCTCAACCTTCACCAATTCCTCCATGGGATATAAAATAAAAATCCATAAAGCCCGAATCCATATGTTTTATCTTTTTCTTAATGATTAAAAATGTGACTATTAGTGATTTATTATTATTATTATTTTTAAATATTTAAAAATATTTAAAAGAAAAAAAAATGTAATTCCATTTATCAGTACAGATGGGGCAGCAATATATTATAAGAGTTATTATTTTGTGGAAAAGCAACCTATCAATTGAAATTTCTATATTAATTAGGATTATTTTAGGGAAAAAACTTTTTCTTTCCCAATTCAAGGGCAGTCAGCATATGCATTTCAAGACAATCACCACCTTCTAATCTTAATTATGTCGAATTTCATGGAATTGTGCAGAGACTTGAGATTTTTAGACTGAAATTCCGCAATGTCAACTTGCATATATAATATTTATGAAAGTATATATGGTCCACGTTTAAATTTCATAATACAAAATACCACAAAACGAGCTCCACTCATCTTAAAGGCTATCAAAAGTGGGAACACAACCATCACACGATAGCAAAATTGGGAAAAAAAGGAGGGGGCGATGGGGTCAAGAACATCAATAATGGAAGACATAGACATTGTACTCAATTACAGCGTCACCGGTCTTGGGATCGTACGAATGCGTGGTGGCCTCAGCATAGCCCCTAGCAAACCTGAACAGCCTGCTGCCTCCGATCACCGGCATCTCCCTCACCCTGCTGCTGCCACCGTTGTTCCTCCCTAGTATGCTGAGTGTGCTGCCATTATATTTTCCTTCAATGAATGCAAAGTTCATAACCATTAAGAAAGCAACCTCTTGTTGTGCAGCAGATGCATAAAATCCTTGTGCCTTTCCCACTGTTTTGGAGCTTGATTTGGGCCCTAAGGTTAATGGGTTATCGATCATCATTATTTGACCAAATAGTGTTGCTGATTTATTGGAGGGTGCAGGCACTACTTGAACAGCAGTAGCATTATGGCCACCAACGATGTCATGAAAATAGAACCGGAAGTGGCTGAGCTTTTCTTTCTTCAGCCCGAGTAGCTACCTGTCTAGGGGTCTTCCAAAGCCTTGTTCTTCTCCTAAAACCGAGATTGTGGTGAAGGAAACGATTATAAGGAAGAAAATGATCAATTTGGAAGCCATGGCTAGCTGCAGGAAGAATTCTAGCTAGCAATGGGAACTTTATATGTAATTACTAATTCTTAATGGTAGTAAATGGTACTAGGATCATGCTAGTATTTATAAAGTGAATTGTCGTGTACTTCACCCAACACAAGCAGCCACCTCATGATGTCTCTATGGTCACATGTTGAAAAAGGGAGCCAGGTTAGTCGGTCAATTTGGGCAACCTCCTTCTCATCTTCTGGAAGCTGGGCCAGATCTTATTGATCATGTCATCCAACTGGTACTTGAAAATTCCAAAATCTCTCTACTTTTCTTCTTTATAATCTAAACAAAATCTTTGTTGGTGAGTCGCGTTCAAAGTAAGGGAGCCATCATGCATGTTCCTTCGCGCATAAAACAGAGAGGAAAAGAGATGGGAATGCATGGGTTGCGCATGCAGTAATTACTGGAAGAAGCCCACGGATGCTTGACTATCCCAAGATTGGAAGTTCTGAAAGGTAATATGCTGTTGACTAATATATATATGCCGCGTCGTTATGAAACGAGTTTTCCTGTATTCTAACTTTGTTATACTCAATATTTGTGCTATATACAATTATTTTTTATGTATTTTTATTGTATATCTTCTTAGAAAACTACATATAATTATCGAATTATCATACATTAGATAGATAACTTGACACCCAAACTTCAATTTTGGCAACTAATACCTTATTTTGAGATTTGATTGTGACCCGACCCGTTTATTGACATTTAACAGTTAAGATTGCATGTATTTCGTTTCTTATATATTTTATTGTCCACCTTAATACATTGAATATCTAAATAAATATGTAAATTATAGTTAAAATTTTAAATTAAGATGTACTTAAGTGTCAAACTAATTGGTAGTTTGGAAGTCACATTATTATAAGTACTATATATAATTTCGGGTCCTATCAATCCATGTCAATATTGTTGAGGAATAAATCACATATTGCCTATGGACAAGGTCTTCGGCAAGTTTATAAAGTTGGAACAAATCTCTCTCTTTGAACCAGTTTGATAAGATGAGTTTGACACATGAATTTCTTCATGGTATCAGAGTCTGCCACAAAATGAATGGTGGCCCGCACTACTTACCCCGTGACAAGAATCAGAAAAAATACTGGCTTGCACACGAGGGAGGGTGTTGAGAAATAAATCTTACATTACTTGTGAACAAGGTCTTGAACATGTTTATAAGATTTGAGCTAACATTTCTATTTGAACCGGTTTGATGAGATAAGTTAGGCCATGAATATCCTCAACATCATCTTCATTTTGAATTAATTAACTTCTAAAATCTACTTGAACTTTTCTTACAACGTATTACCATCGTGTCTAATACATGATGTCTTTAGGTTTTAATTTCTAACTGACGCCTTTTTTATTGTTTACAAAATATTCATAAAGAGGATTATATTTATAGTTCTTATTGATGGAGTAACTTTGGCAAACTATAAAATGGCTCTTACTAGTGCTTAATAAATAAAAGGGAGTTTTTAATCTGATTTTGCTTATAAGGATGAAGTGGAGATCATCATTTTCAGCTCTTACGGTCTACTCTTTCGGCGACTTGTCAACAAACTCCACCGTGAATTTTGTGGATTATATATACCTTTATAAACGGTAAAGATGACATGCATTCTCTGCAAAAGCAGCCTTATCCTCTGCCTTTTACTTTCTTTTCGGTGCATGTTATAGCCACGTACAAAAGTCACAAAGGGTGGCCAACTATTCTCTCTCCCTGTTTTTTTTTTTTTAATCTTTAAATATATATTTTTTAAAAAATTCACAATATAATTTAAAAAAACTTCCATAATCACTAAAAAAAAAAAAAATGAGTGGCCACCTGCATGGTGGCTTTTATATGTGGAACCAGCATTATCCTCCTCTTGTCTATTGTTGGCACCCTGTCCCTTTCTTTTTAGTTATCTTAAAGCCGTGGACGACTGGCTGATATTGGCCAAAAACACATTCTAATTTACCTCTTCTAATATTAATGTGTTCATTAATATGACATGATTTAGAATGGAAGCACGGTATTAAAGCTGTACGTTTGCCTTTCATTTGACCTCCTTGTACGAGTTTGTAAGAAAAAAATATTTAGTGGCCCACCATTTTTGCTTTTCTTGTTAATTTCTTTTAGAAAGTAGAAAGACTGTTGACTTTAGAGCAGTGTTAAGTTATTTGTAATGCCGACATTATATCATTATGTTCTTAATCAAATAATGAAACTAAGGTTATGCTAACACAATTCTATCTTGACAAGATGCTCATATTAAGGGTATGTGTGTCTATTCGTGTAGGTACCTATGGTACCACTAATGATGTTCTCTAGAGATGCTAGTAGTTATAACCTTTATTCTCCTATTACACACACGAAGGTGATGATTTTCTCCATTTTGCATGTTGTCGATTGCATATTACATTAACTAACGAGGTCAGCAGTGAAGGCTCAATTTGGACTAAGGATACAATAATTCTAAGCCCAAACCAATTCAAAGTTTGGCATGCATGTACGCATTTGCTAGGGTGCAAGTGAGTCAAAGTATATGTCCAATTGTCAAGCTTGTGTGAGTGGCAAAAGTGAAGTTTAGTGTTTTAAATACATCTTATAGTCAAGTGGGAATGATTTCAAGTATCTATTGTTATATTAATGATTGCATATGTTCAATAAGTTCGACAATTTTTAATAATAATTTTAGTTCAAACCTCTTTAACAATTTGATATAAATGGCTTTCCCAAACCAATACATTATGTTTAGATATGCTTGAAGCTCATTCAGATATAAAATTTTTTTAGAACTATATACAAATGCTACATACAACAGACGTGTGAAACCTTGGGAGAATCGGCTGTGCCACGTCAGTCGATATTTTTTGAGCTTTGCTACATACAGTCGGCAAATGCAGTCGGCTGTACGGAATGAATAAAAAAAAATTATAATTTTTTTTTTTTTATATTCAGAGGAACCTACATGAATAAAAAAAAGTTATAAAAATATTTTTTTTTTCATATAAGTCCCGTATTAATTCACTTTTTTACAACCGACTGCAAGCCGACTGATCTGCCGATTGCAAAAAGTATTTCTCTTTGAGTAATGGCTTGGCATTGTTTATTTTAAAGAAAAACGCTGGATGTAGGGGTGTTCATGCGGATCCGGATCCGGATATCTGGCCATAACCGGATCCGGATTTTACAAACCGGGCGGTTATCCGCCTGGATTGAATCCGGACTCAATCCGGGCGGATAACCAGATTCAATCCGGATATCCGGATTGTAACCAGATATCCGGATTTTTTTGTTTTTGGGGCATAAAACCCAGATATCCGGGTTTTGTGAAAACAGATTTATAGAAAAAAATTTTATAACTTTAAAAAGAAATTATAGCACTTTTTTGAAAAAAAAAACTGATCTAATATTTAAATTGCCCAAATTTTTTTAAAAAAATAATTAAACACTTTAAAAGAATTTTATAAAAAAATAAATTGAAGAACAAAATAAATAAAAATGCAAACAAGATAAATATTGTTGTTACATCAATTTACAAAACATAAATTTACAAAGAACAAAATAAATAATAATACACTACAACTAATTAAACTAATACATTGTTAATACACTTCACATCTTGAATCTTGAATTGGGGGAAAAAATTGTTTTCTTTCACCAAGATCTGGTGGAGCATTTTGGGAAATTTTCTGCTGGATTGAGTCTCCATAAGCTGCCAACAGCATCAACTACAACACAAAAATGAAAATTACAATCAATTACAACAGCCTCAATTACAAAGGGTTGACTAGGTAAATTATTATTTAATGCTAAAGTATTCCTTTAAAAATAAATCTAAACTCTTCCAACAACAATGAATAGAAACTGAATAAGCATGAATTTTAAAAATAAAGCATATTAAGTTGTATTAAAAAAAAAAAAACAGATTAACTTGTAAACAGAAATCTACTGCTGGTTGAGGATCCTCTCATTGGGCAGCAAAGTGTAAGTAAAGCATGCAATTACGTACCATTAATGGTTAAAAAAAGAATCATGAAATGTTAAACCAATGAAATGTTGTTTTGATCTAATATCAAAAGAAATAATGCACTCAGAACAGCTTCTTTCAAGAGTTGCTTTATCTCTCCCCGCAACTAAAGTACTTCAGCACTCTTGGGTCCTCTCTGAAAAGAAACAGTATGATTAAAACAAAGATATATATGTTATTTAAGAATGATTAGAAATCACTCAAATAATTTAAGATGTTATCCAGCATGCAATTATTCCACAAATGGGTTTCAATCTCTAGATATCAAGAACATTCCAAACAAACTTATTTTTACCTGAGGTTATTTCTTTGAATTCTTTCAACCTTTTATTCTTTACCAAGTTGAGATCTCCAGGTTGTGGCCTTCTATTACCACCATCAACTTCATACTCTGTTATATAGCAACTTCCATTGACAGAATCTTGAGGGTCATTATTACAAAAATATCAATTCCAATAAATTATTACAGAAATAAAGGGAACCTTATTACAAAAACCTATCTCTAACCTCACCAATAGTTTGATAAACAGAGATACAATTACAGAGACATAAATACATGATCATGCAAGAAGTAAGGGTTATTTGAAAGCTTAATGCAATAATGTAGGACCAAATTCTCAGGTTTAAGCTTTTAACAATTCAGTTCAAGGAACCATGCCAAATAAAACTCGAATCAAAACTACAAAAGACAATGCATTCCACAGTTTTCAAACTTAACCCATGCATTTCACTAGCATAGAGATCAAGCTCCTTCAAAGAACTCATAAAAATATTTTTTATATCAAAACAAATTATAGTTACATTCTAGCCAAAAAACCCAAAATCTGTGAAAAACAATCTAAAAGGGAAACATGGCCACCAATATTGAAGGAGCCCATTGGGTAAAATCTGACCCACATGTTATTAAAAAGTTGAGAGAAATGGGTGACACTTGCATACACGTACAGAACAAACAATCAAAAATCCAGATCTAGCAAAAAGAAATCCAGATCTGTGAAAAACAATCTAAAAGGGAAACATGGCCACCGAGATTTCTATCAACTAGTTAAAAACCCAAATCTGTTCTAGCGCAAAGCGGTGTAATAATGTTCAAACAAAACCCCACAAAACATAATATGCAAAATCTCACTAATCAGCAGGCGAATGCAAGATTCAACCACCAAAAGATAAAAATACTCAAAAGAGCGAAACATGCACCAACCAAACCACATAACCAGATTCAAAACAACACCAAATCTATGATACGAAATTTCAAAAATCCCATAAAATGTTCAAATCTAGAACGACAACCAAGATTCACAAATCGATTGGATATGAACTCAAACAAAACCATAAACCCAGATCTAATATTTTTTTTTGATAAGTTAAACCCAGATCTAATCTACCCATATCTACATCTAACAAGCAAGAGATGCTAGGATTTTCGAGGAGGGAGGGAGGGAGAGAGAGAGAGAGAGAGAGAGAGAGAGAGAGAGAGATACCGACGGCCTAGTCATCGGCGACGATGAATCCAGCTGCTAGTAGAAGTTAGGGTTTAGGGGGGTAGAGAGAGAGAGAGAGAGAAGAGAGACTGAGTTACGGGTTTCACTTTTTTACCGAAGGTTACGTCGGGCAGTGGGTAATTGAAAGAAATAAGCTGAAGGCTCATGCGATGTAGCGGGACCCGGTTTACGGATATCCGGTTATATAACCGGATCCGTAACCGGTTTTAAATCTGTAACCGGTTATTTTATCCGCCCGGATTAATCCGGATTCCGGGTTCCGGACCGGATCCGGGAAAAATCCGGCCCGGATGCACACCCATAGCTGGATGCAGTCGGGTCTTGCAAACGCCATGCAAACGACGCTGACGTGGAAAAAAAGTAAACGTCACCGTTTTGTGCTTTTTACATTTCCCTCCATTTCCTCCTCCTCTGTGTTTCGTATGACCCGTCTCTATGTTTCGAAGCCCTTTCCTTCGTTATCTGTGCTTTCGGACAAGCACCGTCCTCTCTGTGCCTTCGATTAACGAAGACCATCGAAGCCCATCCTTCCCTCTCCGTGCCTTTGATTTACGAAGAGCATTGAAGCCCCGAAGCCCCATCTCTGTGTTTCGATTTACGAAGACCATCGAAGCCCCGAAACCTCATCTCTGTGTATTTCTGCGTTTTTGTCTCTGTGCCTCTATGTATTTTCCTTTCATCCCGAGTTCTTCCTTTCATCTCAAAGCCCTTCCATTTCCCTTCATCCCAAGTTCTCACCTCCCTTGAAGATGACCCAGTAGACATCCCTCCCTCCTAACCCTAACCCAGCCCATTCCCTTCATCCCAAGTTCTCACCTCCCTCAAAGCTCAGTTATTGCGACAATGGGTCAATAAGGACATTGTCTTTCTGTTATTTACTAACGATTACTCTTTTTTTAGGATTCAAAGAATAAAAATTATGATTATGCTACTACCCTAATGTTTTTCAATATTTTATACCCTGTGATCTCTGTCTCTCAAGATGTTTCTTGGTAAGGAACAACGAGTGAGTAGATTTTTTTCTTGACCAGATTTGGGATATTTCAATGCAGGTTTGGGATATTTGTATCAAGGCACAGATTTTTGCTCTAACTGGGCACGATAACACCATTTGCTCGGTGTTTACTCGACCTGTGGTACGTGGAATCTTTTTCTGGTTGACACCTTTTTTTCCCCTAATATATCCTGATTTCAGTTTGTAGTGTTTGTTTCCCAAAAGAGTTTATATATACATGTATATGTCTAATACTATAATCAGGCATAAGGGCCAAATTTTACCCTTTCTTTCTTTCATTTTTTTTTTTGTTTAAATCTCTCATTTGCTTTATGTGGTGTCCTGACTGAGTAACTGAAAGTTTTGGTCCTTTTCTGAAAAGGTGTTTTGTGGGCTTCGTCTTTGAGTTCAGTAGGTTAGTAATAGCATTAGCATTGTCGGGATTTAAACACGGTTCTTGTGCAGATTCATTTTTCTTTTTCTGTTTATCATGTCATTTCTGATTTCTGATCTACAGCGATCCAACTAAGTGCACTGTGGTCAGTTGATTATTTATGTATCAACAATTGGCGATCTTTATACCATTATAATCTGTCGATTTTTCATCATTGTTTCGATTGAGAGTATAACCTGTCTGTTATATATGTCTCAACTGGTAGGATATAAATAATTCCTATCGGAATGAATGCATTTCAATTTTCAGATTATGAAGATACGAATCTTAAGAATTGAAAAATCCATCGCTTTGTGTGAATTGGATTAACTGTATTCATCAGTTCCTTCTTGTTTACCGATAAAAATAAAAAATAAATAAAATAATAATAATAACTCTATTATTCAGTTCCTAACCCCTCTCTGGTTGACACCTTTGAGAGGTTATTCAAACGTTAACTTAAATATCTTGGTTTTGTCTATTAGTTTGTGTGGATGTTACCAAATGCTGGTTCAGGGCTTTTTGTTGTTAATTTTATATGCATTTGCACATCAATCCGTGTGGGGACTTTGGTGATATATTTGAATATGTTTCTCATTTTTTTCAGGATCCAAAGTTGTTACTGGCTCTCATGACTCAACCATCAAGTTTTGGGACCTCAGATTCGGTAATTGTGTTTTAGTGATTGATTTCATTTTTTTTTTAAAAAACAAAAATAGAATTAGTCATTTTTCTTTTTTGAATTTTCTATTTCCCAGCTTTTTCCATATGAACCGCATATAAACTGTTGCCTGGCAGGAAAAACAATGCTTACTCTCACTCACCATAAAAAGTTGGTGCGAGCAATGGCACCGAATCCTAAAGAGTATGTGCCTATACCTATATTTTTATTTGTTACTTGTGAAATAAGTTAAATAATAGAGCTGTGGTTTTAGTGTCATGCTTTTGCTAAAAAACATATCAACTATTGTGCCATCTTCTTCCCAGGAATTGTTTTACGTCTGCTTCAGCTGACAACATTAAGAAATTTAACCTCCCGAAAGGGGAATTCTTACACAACATGCTGTGAGTTCTCAGCTAGCTTTTCTTTTATGTAAAGTTGCAGACATTTTTCTTTCCTTCCCCTTTAATGTTAATATTCTGCCTGTCTTGTAAAAAGTATTCTATTTCTTAATAGGAGTGATATTCGTATGATTTTCTGCCTGTCCTGACTGAGTAACTGAAACTAGCCCTCTGTACAGATTCTACGTAAATAAATATATACAAGTGTCTAAAGCTAAATAAGGAAATACAGAGCATATCACGCTAACATGAGCATCCACGTAGTGTACTTACCAAGTCTAGTGATAAACTGATATTTTGATTTTGTTAGTGGTGGTTTATTTATACAGCTCCCAACAAAAAACTATAATCAATGCAATGTGGCTATCAATGTGGAGGGTGTGTTGGCCACAGGAGGTATGGGATTTGATAAATTTGGTGGTGAATTATCTTCTATTGAAGGAACATGTGGAGAAATACTTTTGGGTGCCTGGTGTCTTGGCACCCTTTCTACTATTTACTTTCTCATGCTTATTTTCTTCTATTTTATTTTTCTGTTTTCTCTTTTTGGAAACATTGGGTTCTTGTATTTCCACACTGAAGTCGATGAGGTTTATGGAAATAATATTTTTAATCTTTTCTCGTTTTGTTTATATAAGGTGACAATGGCAGTCTTTGGTTCTGGGATTGGAAGAGTGATCACAATTTTCAGCAAGCCCAAACAATTGTACAACCTGGTATGTATTGTTTTTTTTTTTTTTTTTGGGGGAGGGGGGGGGGGGGGGGGGGTGGTTTACTCTAAGAGGAGTCCAGTTTAATGACTGTTTAAGTTCTTCCTTGCAGGCTCATTGGATAGTGAAGCTGGAATCTATGCTACATGCTACGACTTAACTGGTTCAAGGCTTGTTACTTGTGAGGCTGACAAGACAATTAAAATGTGGAAGGAAGATGAGAATGCCACACCAGAAACTCATCCCATTAATTTTAAGCCACCTAAAGATATTCGATGGTTCTAGTGGTCATCCTACTCTTTTTCTTCGGTTGGTTATATTCAGTTCACGTTGATATGGAAAATGTGTAGCAAAATTAGAACTGTAATGTGTGTACACAATTTGCTTTATTAAATACACAGGACTTTCCGGGGAATATGTTTTTGTAAGCTTTGATGTAACGTCAAGACCTGTAGGCAGAAATTTGAATATATTTGGTTTTTATAGAAGTTTTCATTGTACTAAAATCTTTAGCTGTTGTTGTAGAGTGACTGGTGTTGCTCAAAACTATTGAAACATTAGCGACTTGTAGTTGTAATTTCTCAAATTAGTGCCAGTTTTCATCAGGCGCCTGTCTTCAACATTTTAAATCAAGATTTTTAAAGCCGTCTCTTACGATTTGAATTTTTGGGTCCAATTTCACCGACGATGGTAGTTTTGATTGGACTTGGTTAGAATAATATTGGAAGTGCATAACAGATATACAAGTGCGTGACTTTCAATTCCAAATACCAATAGTCTGACCATCACTGGCACTCACGATCCATGGGTATTCATAGGGGTGAAAACTGATCGTTCGGTTTCGGTCCAAAACCGAAACCGAACCGACATCACCAAAAGTTGATGAATCTCGACCGAAACCGGCCGTTTAAAGGGGAGAAACCGTCTACATCGGTCTCGGCGTCACTCCGGTCGGTTCGTCGGCATCATCGGTGGCGATGGAGGCTGTTTTCAGCGACGCCGCAGTCGGTTTCCACTTTCCAAGTGCAGTGGGACTTCAACGGTGAGGAGGTGGTGGCTCTGGCTCATGCCGCGTGCGAGGTTGTGGTTTGACGACAGAGCAGAGAAGAGAGTGAGAGAGCGAGCGAGAGAGAGAGAGAGAGAGAGAGAGAGAGAGCAGAGGTGCGAGAGAGCAGAGGTTCATGTGAGTCTGTGACGGCGCAAAGAAGAAAAGAGAAGGAGTGTGGCTAACCCTAACCTAAACGGTGTCGTTTGGGTTTATTTTATTTTTTTTTTGTATCTGCGTCATCAAAACGACGCCGTTTCACTTAAGTGAAGTGAAACGGCGTCGTTTCATTTAAACATATTTGAAAAAAAATAAGGATAGCTGAGGTCGGCCGGTTCAGCGGTTTTCACTGGGTCGAACCGCGAACCGAACCGGCCGACGTCGGTTTGGCTTAATTCCTACCGCCGGCCGACCGGTTCTCTGACGGTTTCGGCCGGTTCCCTGCGGCGGCGGCCGGTCTGATCGGTTCCGGCCGGTTTGTCGGTTTGTCTGTATTCATGGTGAAATTGCACTGTGCGAATATAATCTAGATGTCCAAGAAGGGTGAAAAGACACCTGTGCAACTTGTAGTTCCAAACTTTAATCTTGTAGTCAGTCCCTAGAAGCAAGGGGGAAAAAACCAACAGCTTCTTACTTATCAAAAAAGGCAAAAAATAAAAATTAGGCAAGAAGATATGGCTGTCAAACTGGAGCAATTTCTTTGGCATGTAAATATGGCAGGTTATACTAAAGTCACCACTGGAAATCATCCTACTCAAACCGTATATTACTTGCCAGATTTCAACTTGCAAAAATAATTACAAAAACTATAATCACCAATATTTCTTCCCCCAAAAGTAATTACAAAAACCATAACAACCAATATTTCTTCCCAAAAAAATAATTACAAAAACCATAACAACCAATATTTCTTCTCACAAAAATAATTACAAAAACTATAACCACTATTTCTTCCTACACAAATAATTACAAAAACTATAGCAACCACTAAGTTTTCTTCTTACAAAAATAGTTACAAAACCTATCAAAAACTAGGTATTGCCAGTCCGTGATTTCTTCCAAGCTCCATTCAAAAATAACCAGCAGAAGCTCCACAGACAATACTCCTGCATCTAACTAAATTAATAACAGTTATTAAGAAGTCATATATAATAGACTTTGCATCAACACATACTATGCATATACTTTTGAAAGTGTGTATGTATTCTTTTCGAATGATGGTGGGATGGCTTTTGTGTTTATAGAGATATGGAATTTTATAAAGTGTGTATGTATTCTTTTTGAGTGGAAAGCACATTATGGTGCTTTAGGCAAGTTTGTCATTGACAGTTTTTCATTGAAAAATGTTAATTTAGATATATTTTTTTATTTTATTTTTTGGGAAAAATGTAGAAGCCAAGTTCATGGTACATTTGTTTTTACTCTGATTGTATTGGGTACAAGCTTATCTTCCTAAACTCGAGACAAATAAGCATGATAGATGGGCAGCATCAACAGTTGAGCGAGGCAATTTCTTTTATTGAAAATATATGATATAAGCATCAACTGCTTTAATGATTCAATCAAACATTTATGATAAAAGCATGTGGTTGGTTGACTTCTTTTCCTCTCCAATATAGCATTTGTTATAAATCATGTTGAGCGAGGCAATTTCTTTTATTGAAAATATAGCATTTCTCTGCATTTCTCTCCAATATAGCATTTGTTATAAAAATATAGCATTTCTTTTTCTCTGCAAATGAAAATGAATGCATTTCCCATGCTATTAAGGGGAAATTGATAAAACTAACAAGTCTGTTCATGCACAGAAAGTCAAGTATGCCTATAAAAAATATAATCTCCTAGTGAAGGAGCCCATCTTCTATATGAGGTTATTCTAGAAAGTACTATTAAAATAATTTGTTGGGCTCAAGGATGCTTGCAAGGGATATTTATCAAGGCTTATTTATAGAAACTACAAATAATTGTAGTTATTAAGCAGTACAATTATTATCAATAATTCCAGAAACTACAGATAGATATTTATCAAGCTATATTTGCAGTTAAAATATGCTACGAGTGCAAAAGAAAAAGGCCAACTACATATAAAGGTGATCATAGCAATAGAATAAGAGGAGTCTTTTGTTCACCAGGTATATGCTCTCAAGGAATGCCAGGCTCATGAAACAGTTTTTACCCAAAACAAGGGCAAGACTTGGGTTCTAAGGTTCAGTGATAGGATTCTAGTAAACTAGGTACAGCCACTACTTTCAATTGTCAAGTAAGCTGAATGGGAGCAAACGTTTCTCCAACTGTCTATTTCAGATGCACTTACCCTTCAAACTTAGGATTTACAATGAAGGTGTGGACATGGCCAATAGGTGTAATATTTAACAAGATACTGCTGGATATCATATCCTCTTCAGCAGGTGTCATTTCTAACCCTTTCCAAACCCAACCAACAAAAAACAAATATTTCTCCACTCCCACAAACAAACTGGGTTTGGCAGAAGCTCACAGCAAGTCCATAAATTGTTAAGCGTAAGCCAAGATTTGTCTGCAACACTTAACAAAGTGGTATGCTGTATTAAAGGTTGTCTTTGATCAGTTTTAAAACACCTCGTGCTTCTTTAAACTCTGTATGTTGCTAATATCTTCTTCTAAAGTGTGTATCATTTTTAATATTGCAGCTCTATAATAATTATGTAATCTATGCTTATTTAAATAAGGTAGGGGCTGGCCTCAAAGCATGGATGTTAAAATATGATGTGAAGTATTTTTGCATCACCAATATGCAAATCAATTCTTCAAATACCATGGGGAGCTCAGTATATATTCATAAATAAGATATCATCCATAAAATACATCTCATATCCATTCCCATAAATTTAAAATAAAATAAAATAAAACAAACTGGTATAGGTTCCAATTTTTCTGTATTCATCAAATGTATCTCATTTCTCATTCACACAAATTTAAACTAAAATAAAATGTTCAAGCTGGTATAGACTCCAAAGTTTTATAAGTAAAAAATAATTATTCATTACCAAAATGTTCAAGATTCTAGGAATTATAACACAATAGGTAGCAGCTCTGTACAGTTAAGAAAACTCAAACCCCACCATTCCCTTCAATAAACCAAAGTAAACAGAAAAGCAAGTGCATGTGTAATATCTAGAAAAAATCTTAATGATATATACTCATCAAGGAAAAACAAGATTTTCTTCATTTATTTTCTTTTCCCCTTCAAGCCCAGACTTGTGATTTTGTAAGTGCCTCACGATGGCCACAAACCTCAAAAGTTGGAGCTTCAAAGATTAGAAGCTATAGATAAGAAACCAAATCATTATTCCCTTCAAACTCAAAGTCATTCACAACTTTTATTAATATTATTTTCACCACTATTATTATTAGTAATATTATTTTTCATTTGAATAGTGCCAAAGAAGATGGGGAAGCTGCTGGAACTTTAACCCAGAACCCAAATTTTGATAAAAACTTGAATCGTATTGTCATTTTAATGGAATGGTTTTGTTAATTTGGATACTCTGTTTTATATGGCTTTGGGTGTAAATTTGTAATGCATTTATCATGTAGATGATTGAGGTACTCAAAAAGAACGCTAGAGAAGCAGCCCTCTCAAAGTTGTGGTAATTTACATACACATATATGCAAAGGATCCAACGAAATAAAAGAAAAAAATTAGAGTTTTTAGTCAAATGATACGTGCGTACAAGACCAAAGAAATCACAAAAACCCACATGCTAGAGAAGACCCACACACTAGAGAAAACCCAAACGCTAGAGAAGACCCACATGAAGAACACCCACATGAAGAAGAAGAAGCATGAAGCTATTACCAGGTTGCTTACGGACGACAATGCCGAAGATTGTGATGCAAATGCACTGTTTTTCTCACTTTTTTTCAAAGCACAATGTGAACCAACTGCATGATCTCAAACCACCACGAACACTGTGAAAAAATGATCCTTGATCGCTCCAAATGCAAGAAGCATCTCAGAAACAAAGTGTGTTTTACAGAGACTTGGAGAAGAAGCTTTCATAGTTTTATCTTTCTTGCATTTCTGTTTTTTTTTTTTTTTTAATATAATGGCTGACGTGGCATAATACCACATCAGCCGACTTATGCCGTTTGCATGCAACGACTGTCCCTAGCACTATACTTACTCAAAACGACTAAGCTTGAAAGGGGTACTCCTGATGAATCTAATCTTCATTCTTGTCATGCAGCGTTTCCAATCCTAATTTACTAAAATCGATGAAGGAATCTAAATCTGATCCCAAACCAATACCAGCATCATCCAGACATACTAAATGCAATCCCCATTCTTTGATCACTCCTACTTCCATAAATTTAGTTTGACAGACGGAATCTATAAATTCTGCTGTAGTGGAAATCTTCCGTTTATCCAGACTCTTCAATTTCCAGCTTGCCAAATATCTCGAATCCCATAAATACTCCCATAATACAATTGGCTTATCCAAAATTACGTCCTTGGGAAACCAAAATCGCCAAAAATAATTTTCTGGAGTACCGTCATCCAACCAAATAGGAAACGCCACATATTCACATCCGGAGAAATTAACTGGAGGAATTGAATAGAATTGACAAACAATAAAGATAGCAATCCCCATCACCGACATCGTATTACCATCACACTCTCTCTTTAGAGAGGAGCCATTACACATGTCAAAAGAAAGAGAGGAGCCATTACTTTTTATTGTGGACCCACTCCGGAATTCTAGATCCCAACGACCACCTTTGTATATACATCTGTGAGGCCTGCACAAAAAGAGATGTTAATTGCAGCACAAATTAAGCTATTTTTGTTTTGGTGGTTGTCAACACCACCCTACGTATATTTACGTGTGTTCTTTTCTAAATTAAAGAAGATAGAGAGATAGAGAGACTCACCGGATTGCTAAAATCAATGTGCACCCTAAACTTTTCTTCCGTCTCAAATTCTACAGGTGATTCGATATCACGATTGGTGGGATATGAGCTTTGTTTCGACAAAGAGTAGTCACTAATGAACATAACCGAATCTCTTGATTCACGTGGCATCCTCTTTGGTAATTTGAGATCTAAGGAACGGATGCTCTTGGGGATTAGATTGACAGATGGCATTTGTGTTATAGCAGTTTCGTACGCCTTAAATTTCTTCAAGCATTCCAACCTACTCAGGTCTGGAAATTTCTCTAGTCTTGACCAACCATCCAATTGGAGTCTTTCAAGAGAGGACAAACTATAAATAACACTCGGAAAAATTGAGACTTCCGATGATGGTAAACTCAACCTCTCTAGAGATGTCATATCTCCCAGAATATTTAGGAAATTCCCAAGTCTTGAACATCCCTTTAAATTCAAATGTTTTAGTCGTTTGAGAGATCTGATGGATGGGTGGATCTCACACAAGTTTGTACAATTTGAAAATTTTATTTCCTCAAGATTTGAAACTCCACTCAAATCTGGTGTTTCAATCAATTTCCAAGAATCACACAGATTTAAGTATTTCAAATTGTCTAAAACCTGTTATAAGCAAACAAGTAGTTATAAATTAGATCAAAATATGAATATATTAACTTATTTGGAAAATATATGAAGAGGGATTATTAAGAAAATCAATATGGATTTATTTATTTATAAGAGTGAAAAACTTACCATCAATCCCTTCCAGAGTTGTTTGAAGTGGCTGCCAGGCATGTTTAGTACAATAACATTTTTTGGTTGGAAACTGCTCGGCCAGGATTTTGAAGGACATTCACGCCAGTGTAGGAATCGCAACTTATCGCTTGGCATGTATTGAAAAGGATTTCCATGCCATTTTATATATTCTAAAGCTGCATCGAAACAAAGAAATCTCAATTTTCTCATCTTTGAGAATGCTTCAGCATTGAATTCACCATGTTTCGTTTCGAAATAAAGATCCAGGAAAATGCCTTCAATTGCATCAGTTCCCTGCAGGTAACCAAGAACAACGGATTAGCAAGCATTATGAAGAAAATATACCTTTTTATATTAATCTCTACACTAATCAACTTACAGTATCATTCTTCAGTACGTCATAGACATCCTCCACACCAAACAGTCTACTACGTCGTCCAGGTTCGTTAGGATCTTCGCGGCGAACTATTTCCTGACCCATTTTTTTTAGCAAATCATGCATGATCAACTTGTCAGGGGGATATTTTGATATGCTTACGAGGGACTTGTTGACGAGAACGTCAATGTCGATGGCTGGATATATTTTCTTAAAAAAGTCACTTAGCCGCCCAAATCTTTTGAGAAAACATGCCACATCCAAAAACATTTGTTGCTGCGATTCCTCCAGCCCATCAAAACTTATTTTAAGAATATCAAAAATTTCTTTTTTAGGATTTGCTTCTAGTTGATCCCTAGCACTTTTCCATGCATCTATCGTTCTCCCAAATAAGAAGCGACCCAAAACTTGAAGAGCTAAAGGAAGGCCTCCAGCATAATGCACAAAACCCATAGATAGATCCTTGTAATTCTCTGGAGGATTGGTTTTGTCGAAGGCTGACAAACTAAATAGCTGCAAAGCATCGGCGGTTTGAAGCAGCTCAACCTTATAGGTATCATTCACACCATGTGTTATCAATATATGACTATCTCTGCATGTTATAATAACCCTACTCCCTGGACCAAACCATTTCCGATTCCCTGCTAATGCCGTCAGTTGCTTTTCACAATCCACATCATCAAGAATGATAAGAACCTTTTTATTCTGCAACCTGGTGCTCATCAACTTGATTCCCTGGTGATGATCCCAGATACGTATTTCTTGATCTGGCATGATCATAGAAAGAAGTTCTTTTTGTAGAGAAGCTAGACCACGAGCAGTAGTAGATTTTTCTCTAATACAAGAAATAAAGCTGCTTCCTTCAAATTGACAAGAAACTCTTCCACAAATTATTTCAGCTAGCGTTGTTTTACCAACGCCACCCATCCCATGAATTCCTAAGAAGCGAACATCATTCGATTCCATATCCAATAAGTTGATCATTTCCTCTACACGGGAGTTTATTCCAACAAGTTTCTGGCCATCATAATGAATTCGAATATTTAGCATTGTATAATTGTTGAATATTATTCCACTGATTTGTTGTATAATTGTTGACTCGTACCTGTAATTTGATAGAACAATTACTATAGACGAAACCTGAATAGGCACGAACAAATAAAAAAAATAAAACTCTTTTAACTTATAATTAGAATATTTAGCATTGTTTTGTAGAAAAATTATAAATGTCATGAGTAGCTAAATAGATAGATAGATAGATAGTTGTTAATAGCAACACTAACAATAGCAATAACCGCAACAGTACTAGCTAGTGTGGACTATATTGCTATCTCAAAGAGGACTAAATGTTACCTGTCCCCCTTTATGTGTTCTCCCTTAAGACCCCCGACTATTTTGCAAGCTTTTCTCCACGTATTAATCTCTTTGATGTCTACCTTGGGATCTTTTTCATGTGCGGCGAAAGCTTCTTCAAAAGTCCCTCTTTGATTTCTTACATCGGAAGGATCCACATGGTAGAAAATAGGAATAATTGTGATCAGCTTCGTCTTTTTCTTCCATTCAACGATCTCGGCAAGTTCCATGAGGCACCATTTGGAAGAAGCATATTTTGCCGAAAGAATGACGATGGCGTATTGTGATTGTTGAATTGCTTTCAGAAGCGCTTGAGAAATGCATTCTCCTTGCTGGAGTGTTTCGTCATCCCTAAAGACGACAATGCCTTTCCGTTTTAAATCAGCATGCAGATGATCTGTAAAACCCCTGCGAGTGTCTTCGCCATAGAAACTAAGGAAAACTTCATATTTCCATCGAGGCGTCGAGGAAGAAGGTAAGGAAGAGGTTTTGATTATTTCATCTTCTTCCGAACAAGATGAATTGTCTCTTTTTCTTTTCTTAGTATTCTCGGAATTAGTAGATGAAGAGGGTCCTAGAGTGGCGATGATTTGGCCCATGAATGCAATGCGAGAGATTTAGAAGCTTAATTGTGGAAGGTGGGAATATTGGTAATTTGCGGGCTTAGACAATGAGAAGAACAATGAAGATATCCTGAGGTGATCCGTATGTATATATAATAGAAGCTAGCCATGGAGTACTAGTACTACTGGTCGACCTGAGCAGGAAAGTTCCAGGAAGATGCAGCATCAACAATTTCTGTTATGGAATGCATTGATTACAATCGCGTATGTACGTAATTTCCAGGTGGGATTCCACCCACTTTGAAACTTTTTGACTAAAACACAAATAAACATGACATTTTTATAAAACCCAACTCAAGTATGGATTATATATGTTAGTAGTACAAGGATAATTATTAAAGTAGATTTTCAACGTAAACACTGTGTGATCAACGTCCATATTTATCAAGTCTAATATTCACAAGTCTCCGTTGATCGTTCCCCTTAATTTCTTAGTCATGATCCAGAAGAAGATTAAAATCAAAAGTGTAAAAGAAATAATTTCTTCGAATGACACCGTAAGGTTCTATCAACTCTTTCTGCAGTTTATTAAAACGCATTCTATGGGCTATGAATGCATACGAATGTTTTGTGCAACTTCCTGCAATACATTAAAAGCTCCTGTTGACTGACTTGGCTCCATTTTCAAGAGGAAGAAGAAATTCATTGCATGTAGTAGCTATTTACCGACCTTTTGGACCTGCCTATATTTTTGCGAAGAGAAAACTTCCTGCCGACATTTTCTAAATCTACTTTTTTTTCTTTTTAAAAAAATAAACCTGCATTTTTAATAATGCAGTTCTTTTTAAATTAAGTCGTCTCTTGCCTATTTCAAATATGGACAATACTAGAGTGATTACTAAATATGCATGCTCACTAAATATATATATTAATATAAATAAGTTTTTTTATTTTTTTAATTATTTTTTAGACATCTTTAACCATTAAAAAAAATAAAAAAATAAAAAAATAAAAAAAGATAAGTGAACACATTTTATAGACATATTTGTTAGTCGTATTATAATTTCTTTAAAATATTATCACTTATCTTTTACGTATGTGAAAAATTATACATAACAATTTTTTAAATTAAGTAAATAAGGGATCTATATAAAAAAATTAATATTTTAAAAGTAGATCTTACTTTGAATAAAAAAAAAAAGATTTTTCAACGCTTATATACTCCACAATCGTATCTATCGTTATTCTTTATGATAAGATGATAAGACCACGTTATGCATATTATGAGATTATGTAACAATATTCTATTAAACTACTTATTTCAAGAGTACTACAAGATATATATATTTTGTTTCAATTTTTTATTTTGTATATTTTTTTTTTATGCTATATTATAAGAGTTATAATTTTGTGGAAAAACAATACCAATAAGAAAGAATAGATAAAGTTTAGTTATAGATTTAGCGCTGAATTATAACAGGTCATGCCTTCATATTAGGCTTAGGTCATAATTGCAACCACAAACAAGTCTGGATATATTCATTCTATTAACGTTATTAATAATGAAGTCATTCGTACAAATTAGCAGGAGAGTCTTTTCTCTTGGTCAGCGTTGACAGCATATTTCCAGGGTGGCTTGGGTTCCACCACTTTAGAACTTTTTGACTAAAACAGGAATAATGAAGATATTCTTATCTGTAAAGAATATGCGACAGCATATTTCCAGGGTGGGTTCCACCCACTTTAGAACTTTTTGACTAAAAATACTAATAATGAAAATATTCTTAGGGCTGAGCAGAAATTTGAAAATCCGACTCCGACTCTGACTCTATTCCGGTTCCGCTCCGACTCTGATGAGTCGGAGTCGGAGTTTTTTCTTCCTGGAAGTCGGAGTCAGAGGTAGAGGTGTCCCGACTCTGACTCCGATCCGATCCGACTCCGACACACCGACTCCGACTCCGATATTGTGCATATTTTATAAAAATATTTGTTATCAATATATTAACATCTAATAAATAATAATCTATAAACATTATAATGAATAATATAAGTTAATATAGTTATTATAAATTAATTTACATTACTAATTTACTATAAGTTAGTAAGTTATTATAAGTTAATATAGTTATTAGTTACACTATAAGTTACTAATCACTATACCTTATATAGTTAATTTACATTGCTAATTTACTATAAGTTACTATAAGTTAATATAGTTACTATATAAGTTACCATACCTTATATAGTTAATTTACATTACTAACTTACTATAAGTTACTATATAAGTTACTATACCTTATATAGTTAATTTACATTATTAATTTACTATAAGTTACTATATAAGTTACTAGAAGTTACTATATAAGTTACTATACCTTATATAGTTAATTTACATTACTAATTTACTATAAGTTACTATATAAGTTACTATAGCTTATTTTATATTTTACATTACTAGTTTACTATAAGTCAATATATAATATATAGTTATATATATACTATATATATTAAGGGCTTATATAGTATATAGTTACTATACTAGATCGCTATGAATTAAATTGTTTAGAATATAATTTGAGACTTGAATTAAATAATTTACAAGAAAAGATAAAACATCTTAAAGAAAAACAATTATTAATGAAACTAGATTATTGCTCAATGATAGAAAGATATCACGTATATAGAAGTAGGCAAGCTGCAATAGAAGAATTAGAAGATCACTGTAACTTCTTAAGATCTGAAATTAAAAGTTTAAGAAATCACCTAAGTATTCTTGCTTTAAAAAAAAAAAATAGTAAAAATTCGTTGGTATAGAATTTTATCAACGGTAACCTACATAAAAGAAAATAGAGTATATTGAGAATCTTGTGATGGTAAGCCATGAAAATCCGTTGGTTAGCCCAATCTTGCCAAGGAGGCTTTAAGGGTGGTCCCGGTGGTGTTCCCTCAAGATCTTAATCTACTTATTTCTCTTTTATATAGGAAATCTTTGCATAAAAATTCTATTTCAATGAATTCTTTATTCAAACCTGAAACATCTACGGTTAACACACCTTTAGAAACTGAAAATGTAAATCAAGAAGATTATAGCATCATAGACATAGAAAGAAATTTACAAGATTGGACAATTCCTAATGTACCTAAAAACCAAATATATAAATATTCAACTTTTTCTTCAAAATTATCATTCCTTACAAATTATACAATTAAAACAGTAGAAAAAACTATTAGCCTAAATAATGATTATGAATCATTACAACTATTAACAAAAGAAGCCATTAAACACCATAAGGAACAGAAATATTCATTTATACATATTGGATTAGTATAAGTGGCTGTAAAACCACTTACAGAAATAGACTAAATGCTTCAGTATTACTCTGTTTAAGAGATGGAAGACATTATAATTTCCATGATTCATTACTTGGCATGGTTGAATCTAGTTTATTTCAAGGCCCAGTATATTTTAACTGTTATCCTAATTATTCACTTTCATTATTTGACTCTAATATTCTACATGCCTTAACATTAAATATTAAAACGAATGGCTATCATATGATGAAAGGATCACATCCTTTAACTGTAGTATATATAATCCATTATAAATTAATGAAAACAACATTAGAGCCACAGGCTCTCATTACTAGTCCAAAGGGCTATACATTATTATTACAATCTAGTACACCAAATTCTAGCATACAAATTCCTAAACAAATTCATTGGAATCAGATTACTCTTCCTAATGAATGGCAATTAGAAAATATTATTCCATTACCGAATGTAGAAAATAATTCTAAAGATGATTTAGATTATATAGATCAAAACCAGGACGGAACAGTCCAAATTGCCTTCCAACCTTTTAGGAGATCATTTCATTATTCTTCTCCAGCATCCTCCAGCTACCATACACCACGATCTACAATTAGTAGGAATAGATCTCAAAATTTTGATAATAGATCTGCAATGACTTCAGTCTCTAGAAATAAAATATAAAATCTAGATACACAAGTTCGGGGAGTTATTCCTGGAAATATTATTGATACACCTGTATATTCAGTCAATCACCCTGATTCAGCATCCTCTTCTAATCCTCATCAGAATAAAGAACCTGAACCTTCTTCTCCAACCTATTCACAGGTAGTTGGAGATGATGCCCAAATATTTACCCTGAGTAAAGAAGAATTTAAAATTAATAAAAAATATCTTAAACAAGATTATATGAAAGAAGAAAATAAACAGAAAAGACTTTTGTTTTCTCTACTTTCTCAAAATTAGAAAGAGATTATATCCAAATAAAATACTATGAATATTTAGAAAGTATAAAAATTAATATACCTTTCTTCATATGGTTTGAAATATATAAATCAAATCAGTTGTTGACTATAAATAGGACTACTAATCAATGGGTTAAAGTAGAAAATAATCAAATTATTTATGAATAATACCCTCCTTTTGAAGCTATTAAGTATAATCAAAGAAATACGCAAATATTAGCATCACCAATAAAGAGATTAACTTCTCCAGAAACTAAAAATACTGATAATATAATCCAACAAAATAATTATACTAATTTATATTTAAAAACCATGAGTAAACAATTAGAAAGAATTGAAAACTTAATATCTCCTATTAAAACTCCTGTTAAAGAAGCTAAAGAAATTCCTTTGTTTATTCCCCATGAAATACCTGCTCACTTAAAATCTAGTTTTTCTAAGACTAAAGAAGATTTACTAGAACAGATCTCTAGCAAATTAGAAAAATTAAATATTGATAATAATGCATCCACTTCAAGACAATCTCATATTAATGTATTAAGTAAGACAGATTCACCTAATCTATCTGATTCTGAAATTAATAATCTTGAAAATCAATTCAAAGAATTACAGATAAACAAAATTAAAGGAAATCATAGTGGGCAATTTTATCCTAGGGAATCTGCAACGCATACTTTTACTACTCGAAATTGGTATCCAAGGCCTACCCCTCCGGATATACAATTCGAGGAAAGAGAACATATAGTGAGATCTGCTTTTGCATCAGATGCATTATATGAATGGAATATAGATGGATTATCTGAATATGAAATATTAAATCATTTTCAAGAAATGATTATGGTAGCTAATGTTTATAAAGCCAGTAGGAGATCAGATCATCAAGTAGCACATGTTCTAGTTACAGGATTCACTGGCCAATTAAAAGGCTGGTGGGATCATTATCTTACACAAGAACAAATAATAAGAATATTGAGTGCCTATAAGCATGATGAAAATCTGCAAGAGATTAAGACAGAAGATGGTCAACCTATAGAAGATGCTGTTAATACTCTAATATTTATATTAACAAAACATTTTGTAGGTGATTCTTCCCAATTTAAAGAAAGAACTAGTGATTTATTAATCAATTTAAGATGTCCTAGATTATCTGATTTTAGATGTATAAAGATGTGTTTCTAACTAAAGTTATGATCAGAGATGATTGCCAACAACCATACTGGAAGGAAAAGTTCATAGCCGGACTTCCATATTATTTCGCCCAAAAGGTACGAGAATCTTTAGTAAAATCAGATGGTACTATTGATTTTATTAATCTTACATATGGAGATATAATATCTTCTATTAATAGAACTGGTCTGATTATGTGTAATGATATAAGATTAAAAAAGCAAATGGAAAAAGAAAAGAAATTTGCTACAAAAGAATTAGGTACCTTTTGTGAACAGTTTGGTTATTCTCCATTATTAGCTCCTTCTACAAGACACAAAAAAGGAAAAAGAATTTATAAAACTTATCCAACTAATAAAAGAAATTATAAAAAACCTTATAAAAAACCCAATGAAAAATCAGTATATAAGAAACCAGTAAAGAATACAAAAAAGTTTAATAAAAAGAAAAAACAAATTGTATGTTATAAATGTGGAAAGGTTGGACATTATACATCAAATTGTAAGGTTAAAAAAGAAATTAATGAATTAGATATACCTGAAGAAGTAAAAGAAAAATTATTAAATATCTTTATACAATCAAGTGAAGAAGATGAAATTTCTTCAGAAGAAGATGAAATTTACCGATTAAAAGAATCAAGTTTTTCAGAACAATCTTCTGATAACGAGTCAGAAGAAGATGAAATTCATGTTTGTAATTGTTTAGATAAAAATAATTGTATCTGTAATAAAACTATTAACGTATTATCGTCACATGAAAATATTATATTAGAATTAATAGATAAAATTATTAATCCACAAGAAAGAAAAGAATATTTAGAAAAATTAAAAGATACTTTTAATAATCCCAAGACTTTTGAACCCAATTCAACCCCCTCGTCATATGATTTTCTAGAAATAGTAAATATATTTCAATCAGAAAAACAAAATATTACTTTAAAGGATTTACATCAAGAAATTAATGAAATAAAGAAAGAAATTAGAAATTTGAAAGCTTCTAACACCAAACTTGAAGTTTCTAATGAACAATTATTACAAGAAATTATACTATTAAAAATAGATAAAAATAATGACACTCATAAAAAAGAACAAGGAGAAAGCTCAGTAAAAATTACAAAAGAAGAATCAGATAATTTTATAAACATACTTAATAAGATGAATTTTCAAAAATGGTATACTGAAGTAACTATTTTCATTAATGAAGAATTCTCTTTTTCTGCAATAGCCTTATTAGATACAGGTGCAGATCTAAACTGCATACAAGAAGGAATAATACCCTCTAAATATTTTGAAAAAACAAAAGAGACATTATCTCAAACTAATGGAGCAAAATTAAATATAAATTATAAATTATCAAATGCACATATATGTAATAATGGAATTTGTTTTAAAACAACATTCATTCTAGTAAAAAACATCAACACCAAAGTAATATTAGGAAACCCATTTCTTGCTTTACTTTACCCTTTCTCTGTAACAGAAGAAGGAATTTCTACTAAAATATTAGGAAAAGAAATTCAATTTAAATTTTTATTCCCTCCAGTCTCAAGAGAGATCAATTCCTTAAAAGAAGCATCATTAACTAAAGAAATTAATTTTTTAACAAAAGTCAAAATCAAAAGAAAAGAAAAACAAATAAATTTCTTAAAACAAGAATTAAAATACAAAAGAATTGAAGAACAATTAAAAGATCCTTTACTAATCCAAAAAATTAATAATTTCAAAAATATAATTGAAAACGAAGTATGTTCTAATTTACCTAATGCTTTTTGGAGTAGAAAACAACATATAGTCGAATTACCTTATGAAAAAGAATTTTCTGAAAAGAATATTCCTACTAAGGCCAGACCCATTCAAATGAATAAAGAATTATTAGAATTCCGTAAACAAGAAATTAATGATTTATTAACTAAAGGACTTATTAGAAAGAGCAAATCACCATGGAGTTGTGCTGCTTTTTATGTACAAAAACAAGCAGAATTAGAAAGAGGTGTTCCTAGATTAGTTATAAATTATAAGCCTTTAAATAAAGTTTTACAATGGATTAGATACCCTATTCCTAATAAAAAAGATTTATTATCTCGACTTTATGCGGCTACTATATTTTCAAAATTTGATATGAAAAGCGGATTTTGGCAAATCTAGATTGCTGAAAAAGATAGATACAAAACTGCATTTACAGTCCCTTTTGGACATTATGAATGGAATGTTATGCCTTTCGGATTAAAAAATGCTCCTAGTGAATTTCAAAATATTATGAATGAAATATTTACACCTTTCACTCATTTTTCTATAGTTTATATAGATGATGTATTAATATTCTCTTCATCAATTGAACAACATTGGAAACATTTAAATACTTTTGTTCAAATCATTAAACAAAATGGATTAGTAGTTTCATCATCTAAAGTCAAATTATTCCAAAACAAGATTAGATTCCTTGGACATGATATTTATCAAGGAACTATTACCCCAATAAGTAGGGCTATAGAATTTGCTAATAAATTCCCTGATGAAATAAAGGATAAGCAACAACTACAAAGATTTTTAGGAAGTTTAAATTATGCTGATTTTTATCAAGCACTTAGACCTTTATGTAAACCATTATTCAAAATATTAAAAAAGAATCCACCTCCATGGAAAGAGGAACATACAAATATTATAAAACAAATAAAGGCTCATGTTAAGAAATTACCATACTTAGGACTCCCATCACCTGATGCCTTTAAAATTGTTGAAACAGATGCCTCTGATATTAGTTATGGAGGAATTTTGAAACAAAAATTATCAGATGAAAAAGAACAGATTACTCGATTCCATTCAGGATGCTGGAATCCTGCTCAAAAGAATTACAGTACTATTAAAAAAGAAATTTTAGCTATTGTATTATGCATTTCTAAATTTCAAGATGATCTTTTGAATCAAAAGTTTTTATTTAGAATTGATTGTAAATCAGCCAAGGAAGTTTTAGTAAAAGATGTTAAAAACTTGGCTGCTAAACAAATTTTTGCAAGATGACAAGCTATTTTAAATATTTTTGATATTGATATTGAGCATATTAAAGGAGATTCTAATTCTCTTCCTGATTTTCTATCCCGAGAATTCTTACAGGGAAAATCATGTCTTCCTCAAAGTCCAGAGTGAAATCCAAATCCTCCTATGCCAAATCACCTTCTCCTCCTTATCCTTCACCCTGTCCTTCCGTCACACCAAAACCCTATACAGTACTAGGGACATTACCACAAAACATTAGGCCATCTTCTAATCCATTTTCACCATTATCCTCTTCAAAATTACCCACATACTCAAAAGCTGTTTCTTCTACTAGTTCTTCTCCTTCTCAAATTATTAATCCTCCACCATTATCTCAGCCCTTTGTAACTCCTATTATCTTCAAATCCCATTGGCATCCAGTCTTTCCTAATTAACTATACTTATATAATATATATAGTTATATATTAACTTACTAATTAACTATATTTATATAATATATATAGTTATTGTAACAGCCCGCTAGAAATTCAATTGTGGAATTTCTATTGATTTTAGGAATCTCGTGAAGAGTCTATAAGTTTTCACTAATCCATTAATCATATAGGTTTTAGGCTAACTACATAGTTAGTATTATTACTCATTATAATATCATAAGTGTTTTGATTATTGGAGATAGTTAGAAGTGTCAAAATGTATTATGGTTTGTGCCATTAGACTCGGAGAGTTATTTAAGCTCTTACGGCGCAATAACACTTTTTCATATTTTCGGACGAAACGTCTGTTCAAAATTGTAGATATTATTGGGTAAAAATATCTTGAGTTGATTTTTGTAGATATTATTAGGTAAGAGAGTCCTACACTCCACTCTCACTCCGGGTAAGAGAGTATTACACTTAACTCTCACTTCGGGTAAGAGAGTCCTACACTTAACTCTCACTCTAGCCTCATCTCTTCCATATCTCATCCATAAGTATCTCTCCAGCCACCCCTCCCCACGAAATTATCTTCATTTACACGTTTCTTTAAAAGAATATCAAACACTTTCTCTCGGACAGCTTTTAGGAGTTCTTTTGCAAGCCCATTTCGAAGCTGTTGTAAGTGTTTTATCATAAAGTCTCCTTCATATAAGTTGTTCCTTTTTTAGTCTAGTTTACATGGATATCTTATTTACCCCATTTGAAAATCATTTGGTCAGTCAAATATTGTGTAAACTATAGAAAGGTCATTCTGGGAGATAAACTGGAGAATATGTTATAGTTTGGAGTTTTTGACCAAGCTAATGGATAGATATTGGTCCGAAATTTTTATGGAGTATTGTTAACATGTATATATGACTATTGGTTGAGGATTTTTGCATGATTAAAGGTTTTGATGAAAGATTTTCTTAGATTTAGAAACTTAGAAACTGGAAGAGGAAAAACAGTTTCTATTTTGAGAAAGTTTAACTCTTTGGTGGTCTAAACCCATTCTAATGACTTTGATAATTTTATTGGAGGATCCTAAACATCTTATATACATTTTATATTATTATTTTGAAGATATTTGATGTTAGTTTCAAAGATATGAAATTTTATGTAAAGAGATATTCAAATAAGCCAAAGTGTGGATGTTCTTGGCTAAATTTATGTTTTGGTTAATTTTTAACCATGTGATCTTGAATTAGAAGCTTATATATGTTTTAGGACATCTTTTTAAACCATGTGATGGTTTGGTTTGAAGATCACATATTTATAAGTCATAGATCAAAAGGTTAATCAAAACAAATTAGAAACAAAAATCAATGGAAATAGCATATGGGAATTTCGGCCCTATGGAGTTTTAATAGTTGTGATTAGTTTTAAATTTCTCTAAAGTGATATTTGAGTTGAGGATAAAATTTACATGAGGCATGTAAATTTTGGTGACTTTTGGAGTTAGTATGCAAAATCCTTAAGTTATGGGTAAAACGGTCATTTTCCTACATGTAGAGAGTAAAATGGAAATTTTACTCTTCAAGTTAGTATTTTCCATATTTCAAGTTATTAATGATTTAGTGCTAACTTTTAGAATCACTAATTACAGTTCCTCGTGATCGCGCTTGAGGTTTTATAAGAAATGCGGAGATCGAGGTAAGTTAGTTTTTAACTTACTAGCAGTCTACTGTGTATGTGTGCTAAGTAAAAGAACTACAGTGTATGTATGTATGTTATCATATATGTCATGCCATGCCAAGTTATCACGTAATTGTCTATTATATAGAATTTATTCTGTCATAAATTTTTTATCTGTTACATAATATATTCTGTTATGTATTACTGTACATTACAAGTACGTCATGCTAAGTATGCCATATTTTACATGTATGTCAAGTCATATAATATTCGTTGTTGCAAGTATGTCATGTTAAATATGTTGTCTATTATATGTTATGCCATGTTACAAAATGTTTTTATCTCAAGTTGGTCATGTATTTCAAGTTATGTTCAAGTCACGTTATGTTACGTCAGGGCTTCAGTCATTTCGTATTCCAGTCACGTTTCATCTTGAGTAAATTCACTTTGTGTAAAATACATGGGGCCACAACAACTGTGGAGTATGTATTTAACTACAATTGTGATGCGTGGAATACATGGGGCCACAACAACTGTGGAGTATGTATTTACACATAGAATAGATGGGGCCACAACAACTGTGGAGTATGTATTTTTCATGTTAAGTCAAGTTTATGTAGGATACATGGGGCCACAACAACTGTGGAGTATGTATTTAACTGCATTGTGATGTGTAGAATACATGGGGCCACAACAACTGTGGAGTATGTAGTTACACATAGAATACATGGGGCCACAATAACTGTGGAGTATGTATTTTTCATGTTAAGTCAAGTTTATGTAGGATACATGGGGCCACAACAACTGTGGAGCATGTATTTTTCATGTTAAGTCAAGTTTATGTAGGATACATGGGGCCACAACAACTGTGGAGTATGTATTTAACTGCATTGTGATGTGTAAAATACATGGGGCCACAACAACTGTGGAGTATGTATTTACACATAGAATACATGGGGCCACAACAACTGTGGAGTATGTATTTTTCATGTTAAGTCAAGTTTGTGTAGAATACATGGGGCCACAACAACTGTGGAGTATGTATTTTTCATGTTAATTCAAGTTTCAGAGCAAGTTCATGCTAAGTCAAGTTTCAGATCAAGTTCATGTCAAGTCAAGTTCAGTTCATGTTTCAATTTAAGTTATGTCAATTATGCTATGTTGTACGCTAAGTTATGCTTTAATTACTTATGAAATTGATTATGCATTTATGCTTTTACTGTCATCCATGCATCATTAGTCTGTGTGGAAGTTTCTTATTAACTTGCTGAGATTTGTAATCAAATCTCACTGTGGTAGTCCCAACTACCATTCCCCCCGAATGGTAGATCTTGTTACAGGACCTGAAGGAGGATCGGGAGCTGACCAATTAGACACAGTCGACTGAACGACGGTGCGTCGTTAAATGTTAATATAGTAGTTAAATTACTACTTGTATGATGGAGTTGCATCTCCAGTACTTTTGGATCATAACTATTTTGGACTAGTATTGTGATCTTAGTTATTCAATGGATCTTTATATATGAAGTATGTTTTAAGTATTTGGGATATTTTAATTTGGTGCATAGTATTGCTAAAGAAAAAAATTATCCGCTGCGAATATTGCATAATGTTAGATGCATGTTAGGAATATTGCATCTTATATGTCATGAACGGGGGCAGGTAACCTTGTGTTGCATGTCTCGACGCTTCAAATGTTCGTTCGATCCCAAACGGAAATTGGGGGCGTCACAGGGTGGTATCAGAGCAATACGTCTCTGGGCAGTAAATCCACATGTCCTTAGGAAATACACCAAATATTAGGCTTGAAAATTTTAGTCGTCAGTAGGCTTGAATTTCTTAAGGTATGAAAAATAGTATGTGGTTTTAATACATATACTCGTGTGTTTCAAGAAGGGACACATGACTCGTGGTAGAATACCTCGGAATCCTAAGGGAGATAACAATCAAGAGGATCAAAATTCCCCGATGGATGAAGGATCAGCTGAGGTGGTAAGTTTGCTGACCAATGTGTTTAGACATCCACAACTACGGCAAGTGCACATACCCATTAGAGTATATGCTGTCACTCAGAGAGATGTAGATGCTGGCGCTCCAGGAACTGCAGGAGCTGGTATCGTCACTAGTATTTTACTAGGACCTATGTGTGGTTAAACATAGTTAAGGTTGATCTGATTGCAATTGATGGTAGTATTGCATTATTGTTATTTTGGAGTAGGTCAAGTCATTGGGGTTAGTAAATTGTACATTGTTTGATTCAAAGGAGTCATTGTTTCTATTAATTGTGGTAGTACTTGAGAATTCAGTTTGGAAGCTGAATTGTTACCCTAGTGGTAAAAGTAACAATTTTCATTAGAAGTATTATTGTTCATACCAATGTAGATATAGAATACCTTTTAGTAATATGAGAAAGGATATTTAGGATTGATGAATGGTATTCCACATATTTGGAGAATTGTTTTGATTCTGAGAATACGATGAAAATTGTGTTTGGAAGAGTAATTTGATTAGGAGGAACTTTAGCCTTAGTAGGATTCATTTATGATAATAGTTTTACCACGCTGCCAGTAAATGATCTCTGGCAAAGCACTATCTTTATGGATACATAGATTGATCTTCTTTTTGGAGACTGTTATATGGGGAGTAAAATCTTGGTCTTGAGGATTTATGTGAACATTAGGAACAAATCATTTAGAGTTAGAATAAGTGATAGCTCATGATGGATATAAGAGTTATGACAATCATAAGAGATAAAGTCTCAAGTTTAAATCATTAACGGGTTAGTTATCAAAGTAACACCTAGGAAGAGGACTGATTGTTGCGATTATAAAGAAGTAAGTTAGTCCTAGACCAATAGAACTCCTTGAAGTTTTTATTAACTGGAAGATTACCGAGAGTTTGGATATGCATGATTAAATGCATATTTATATGAGTCATTGGACCATGTCATATATATGAAAATCCCTGAAAGAAATAAAATGGAGCACATAAAACATTTACCAGAAAATAGAAACACAAATATGAATATTTGTGAAGTTTTATTTTATTATCTCAAAACAAAATTACAGAAATTTGAGGCTCTTTGCCTCAATCCTTAAACGCTCTTGCTCTTCAAAAATCTGCATGCCTTTCCTATCTAAAGGAGTAGTCACTCGAAAAGAAGATTTAAGCAAGGATTTTAAATCTTTGTTATCTCGCTTTAATGCTTCTATCTTCATGTTGGACTCCATAAGAAGCCGTTGAAGGATAGCAATATTCTCGTGGAGTTTGTCAACCCCACCAGTCCTGGATTGTAGTCGCTGAGAATATGCGACAATGGCTGATGAGTATCGGGTACCGAGACTCACAAGCTCGCAGATAAGTTCATTTTCTGACTTATTAGTCAGATCATTATTAGATTGCATAATAGCACCTACAGAAGAAGCAGAAACAACTGGTGAACGAGGTGCAGAATACCTCATGTATTGGAAATGAGAAGATTGCTGAGCCATTGCAAAATGAGAAAGCAGAAAGAGATTGCAGAGTAAGAATGCAGACTAATTTCAGAAAAGTGAAGAAGATGAGATGCGAAAGAAGATGAACTGAATAATTCTTTTATAGGGAAAATTATGACGAATCATCTCTCGTGAAGCATTTCTCTACAAGAGACAAGAGCAATGTAGTATCATAGCTGCGGCGCCTGACAACTACAGAAGAGCAAAGTAGTGTCATAGCTATCCGGCGCCTGACAGCTACAGAAAACCTATAAAAATCATGCGGATCAGAGTTGTCTGGTCTAAAACAGAGGGCCACCGATTTAAAAAGAGAGAGAGAGAGAGAGAGAGAGAGAGAGAGAGAGAGAGAGAGAGAGGATAACGGCTTAATTTTGATGAATTCTCTACTAACTTTGGTATTTACAAGAACACTTAAACTATATCGCCTATGTTTTTCTAAAGAAGAGTTTCGGAAGATTATTTACTTGGAGTTTTAGGTTTGGAGAGTGTGTTGATACAACTTGGCCAATCTTGTGGAAAGAAGTATAATATAATTGTTGGTTAAAGTAAAAGAGTTAAAAAAAAAATGGCATAATCTCAAAGGTAGATATATACGGGATAGACAGCAAGTTGGTAAGCAATATTCCTTAACTTGTTATTTCTTACTTACTTCGATTTCGAGGACGAAATCTTTTTTTTAGGAGGGGAGATTGTAACAGCCCGCTAGAAAATCAATTGTGGAATTTCTATTGATTTTAGGAATCTCGTGAAGAGTCTATAAGTTTTCACGAATCCATTAATCATATAGGTTTTAGGCTAACTACATAGTTAGTGTTATTACTCATTATGATATCAGAAGTGTTTTGATTATTGGAGATAGTTAGAAGTGTCAAAATGTATTATGGTTTGTGCCATTAGACTCGGAGGGTTATTTAAGCTCTTACGGCGCAATAACACTTTTTCATATTTTCGGACGAAACGTCTGTTCAAAACTGTAGATATTATTGGGTAAAAATATCTTGAGTTGAGTTTTGTAGACATTATTAGGTAAGAGAGTCCTACACTCCACTCTCACTCCGGGTAAGAGAGTCCTACACTTAACTCTCACTTCGGGTAAGAGAGTCCTACACTTAACTCTCACTCTAGCCTCATCTCTTCCATATCTCATCCATAAGTATCTCTCCAGCCACCCCTCCCCACGAAATTATCTTCATTTACACGTTTCTTTAAAAGAATATCAAACACTTTCTCTCGGACAGTTTTTAGGAGTTCTTTTGCACGCCCATTTCGAAGCTGTTGTAAGTGTTTTATCATAAAGTCTCCTTCATATAAGTTGTTCCTTTTTTAGTCTAGTTTACATGGATATTTTATTTGCCCCATTTGAAGATCATTTGGTCAGTCAAATATTGTGTAAACTATAGAAAGGTCATTCTGGGAGATAAACTGGAGAATATGTTATAGTTTGGAGTTTTTGACCAAGCTAATGGATAGATATTGGTCCGAAATTTTTATGGAGTATTGTTAACATGTATATATGACTATTGGTTAAGGATTTTTGCATGATTAAAGGTTTTGATGAAAGATTTTCTTAGATTTAGAAACTTAGAAACTGGAAGAGGAAAAACAGTTTCTGTTTTGAGAAAGTTTAACTCTTTGGTGGTCTAAACCTATTCTAATGACTTTGATAATTTTATTGGAGGATCCTAAGCATCTTATATACATTTTATATTATTATTTTGAAGATATTTGATGTTAGTTTCAAAGATATGAAATTTTATGTAAAGAGATATTCAAATAAGCCAAAGTGTGGATGTTCTTGGCTAAATTTATGTTTTGGTTAATTTTTAACCATGTGATCTTGAATTAGAAGCTTATATATGTTTTAGGACATCTTTTTAAACCATGTGATGGTTTGGTTTGAAGATCACATATTTATAAGTCATAGATCAAAAGGTTAATCAAAACAAATTAGAAACAAAAATCAATGGAAATAGCATATGGGAATTTCGGCCCTATGGAGTTTTAATAGTTGTGATTAGTTTTAAATTTCTCTAAAGTGATATTTGAGTTGAGGATAAAATTTACATGAGGCATGTAAATTTTGGTGACTTTTGGAGTTAGTATGCAAAATCCTTAAGTTATGGGTAAAACGGTCATTTTCCTACATGTAGAGAGTAAAATGGAAATTTTACTCTTCAAGTTAGTATTTTCCATATTTCAAGTTATTAATGATTTAGTGCTAACTTTTAGAATCACTAATTACAGTTCCTCGTGATCACGCTTGAGGTTTTATAAGAAATGCGGAGATCGAGGTAAGTTAGTTTTTAACTTACTAGCAGTCTACTGTGTATGTGTACTAAGTAAAAGAACTACAGTGTATGTATGTATGTTATCATATATGTCATGCCATGCCAAGTTATCACGTAATTGTCTATTATAAAGAATTTATTCTGTCATCAATTTTTTATCTGTTACATAATATATTCTGTTATGTATTACTGTACATTACAAGTACGTCATGCTAAGTATGCCATATTTTACATGTATGTCAAGTCATATAATATTCGTTGTTGCAAGTATGTCATGTTAAATATGTTGTCTATTATATGTTATGCCATGTTACAAAATGTTTTTATCTCAAGTTGGTCATGTATTTCAAGTTATGTTCAAGTCACGTTATGTTACGTCAGGGCTTCAGTCATTTCGTATTCCAGTCACGTTTCATCTTGAGTAAATTCACTTTGTGTAGAATACATGGGGCCACAACAACTGTGGAGTATGTATTTAACTACAATTGTGATGCGTGGAATACATGGGGCCACAACAACTGTGGAGTATGTATTTACACATAGAATAGATGGGGCCACAACAACTGTGGAGTATGTATTTTTCATGTTAAGTCAAGTTTATGTAGGATACATGGGGCCACAACAACTGTGGAGTATGTATTTAACTGCATTGTGATGTGTAGAATACATGGGGCCACAACAACTGTGGAGTATGTATTTACACATAGAATACATGAGGCCACAACAACTGTGGAGCATGTATTTTTCATGTTAAGTCAAGTTTATGTAGGATACATGGGGCCACAACAACTGTGGAGCATGTATTTTTCATGTTAAGTCAAGTTTATTTAGGATACATGGGGCCACAACAACTGTGGAGTATGTATTTAACTGCATTGTGATGTGTAAAATACATGGGGCCACAACAACTGTGGAGTATGTATTTACACATAGAATACATGGGGCCACAACAACTGTGGAGTATGTATTTTTCATGTTAAGTCAAGTTTGTGTAGAATACATGGGGCCACAACAACTGTGGAGTATGTATTTTTCATGTTAATTCAAGTTTCAGAGCAAGTTCATGCTAAGTCAAGTTTCAGATCAAGTTCATGTCAAGTCAAGTTCAGTTCATGTTTCAATTTAAGTTATGTCAATTATGCTATGTTGTACGCTAAGTTATGCTTTAATTACTTATGAAATTGATTATGCATTTATGCTTTTACTGTCATCCATGCATCATTAGTCTGTGTGGAAGTTTCTTATTAACTTGCTGAGATTTGTAATCAAATCTCACTGTGGTAGTCCCAACTACCATTCCCCCCGAATGGTAGATCTTGTTACAGGACCTGAAGGAGGATCGGGAGCTGACCAATTAGACACAGTCGACTGAACGACGGTGCGTCGTTAAATGTTAATATAGTAGTTAAATTACTACTTGTATGATGGAGTTGCATCTCCAGTACTTTTGGATCATAACTATTTTGGACTAGTATTGTGATCTTAGTTATTCAATGGATCTTTATATATGAAGTATGTTTTAAGTATTTGGGAAATTTTAATTTGGTGCATAGTATTGCTAAAGAAAAAAATTATCCGCTGCGAATATTGCATAATGTTAGATGCATGTTAGGAATATTGCATCTTATATGTCATGAACGGGGGCAGGTAACCTTGTGTTGCATGTCTCGACGCTTCAAATGTCCGTTCGATCCCAAACGGAAATTGGGGGCGTCACAGTTATACTTATATACTATAATATATATAGTTATATATTAACTTACTAATTAACTATATTTATATAATATATATTTAGTTATACTTATATACTATAATATATATATAGTTATATATTAACTTACTAATTAACTATAGTTATATAATATATATATAGTTATACGTATATACTATATAGTTATATTATATAGAATAGTATAGTTAATTTATATAGTATTAAAACAAAATTAATATTTGATTTAGAGTTAAAAAAAAGGGGCTGAAAATACCAAAACAGGGCCCAAACGGCGTCGTTGGACTCTGTTTAGGTTGCCAAAACAGAGTTAATTTTAGTAAAACGGCGCCGTTTTGGAGGTAAACGGTGCCGTTTACCTCAGTACTGATTACTGAAGACCGGTTATATTCCCCCCCCCCCCGATACTGAAGCAGTGAAGTGAAGTCTGGGACTCGGGCTTTTTGAACATTTTGATTAGGGTTTTTACGCTATACTTCAAACTTCAGCCCCCACGAAAGTCATTCCAGCGCAGCGGTAAGCCGGCAGCCCCAGCCTTCGACTCCCTCAGCCACCACGAAACGGCGCAGCCCCGGCTCCGACGGCTTCTCCGGTATCTCCTCTCTCTCTCTCTAGTTTTTGTTTGTTGAAAATGGGTTTGAAATCCGGTATCTCCTCTCTCTCTCTCTCTCTCTCTCTCTCTCTAGTTTTTGTTTGTTGGTTGTTGATTTTTGATTTCTCTCTCTCTCTTTTATCTGCTATCGTGGATTCGTGAGGCCGAAGCCGCTCCGACATGTCGGAGTCGGAGTCGGAGGTCGGATTCGGCCTCCAACAAAGTCGGAGTCGGAGTCGGAGGAGGCCAAATCCGACTCCGGTTGAATCGGTGCTCAGCCTTAGATATTCTTATCTGTAAAGAATATGAGAAAGCTAATCCTACCGATCGAGGATCTATATTTTGAGGATGGATTTCGATAATTTTCTTTTAAAAAAAGTTATTTTTTAATTAATAATTAAGAAAATAATTTTTAATAATATTGTGAATTTTTTACAAATATTTAAAGATATAAAAAATAATTTAAAAAATATAAAAAAAAGACCAATTGATCTTGTCAGGATTGCCATTCCGTCTTCAAGGGAATCAGGAATAATCATGCCATACAACTAATACTGTTAAATTAGATTTTCAACGTAAAAACTGAGTGTGAGTACCTTCAACATCTATATTTATCCAAGTCTAACCACAAGTTGCTCATTCATGTTCTCCTTAATTTCCTAGTCATGATCCAGAAAAAGATCAATGCGTAAAAGAAATAATTTCCTGAATGACACGATAAGGTAATGTAAATTTTTCTGCAATTCATTAACACGTAGGTACATAGTGCCTATGAATGTATATGAAGTTTTTGTGCAACTTCGCTCGTTTTATTCTTAATAGGATGATGTCAAAAACATAAATTAATTTGATAAAATTGTTGACTGACTTGGCTACATTTTCTAGAGGATGATTGAAGAAATTCATTTGATAGTGATTGCAAATTAGTAGCTACTTTATTTTCCAATCATGATTAGAATCAACTTTTCTTACCAATATTGTGGACTTGCTTATGGAATAGTTTGGATAGTAAGTTAAGATGAGATAAATTAAAATGAAAGTTAAAACTTGAATAAAGTTAATAATTATAAACCAAATGCATAATGTACAATATGAACAAAATAAGAAGTAGTAGTAAATATAAAAAGTAAGGATAAAAGAGAAGCAAACTCAATATTTTAACGAGGTTCAGCTCCATTACCTACTTTCTTGCCTCAAGCTACCTCTTGAGAATTTTCAAATTTACAATTCAACATTTGTCAAATGGAGATAAAAACCTATTACACAATTGAGTAGTACCGTTACAAAGAATCCGTTTAGAACACTTTCTACACTTACAACCACCTTACACGTGGTGATTCAACTATTATCTATGTAAAACGCATTTTATATGCATAGGGTTTATGTTGAGGATACTTTGCCTTAATCTAAGGCTTGCCATATGTGACATAACTTACCCTTATTTCTAGGAGATTTTTTTGTATATACTTTCCATTTATTTGTCCTCTAATTGATATGTAATTATTTCTATTTCATACAATTTGTAATTAAATATAAATGGAAAATACTCTACATTTTTTAATAAGTAAAATAAGAACAATACATCACAAACTATATATTATATATATCAAAATGAATAAATGTTAAGGCTTAATGTTTAGAGATGAGAAATTGAAAGTTTTGAATGAATATTGTAAAGCTTGCAATTGATGTGTGTATGATCTTGTTGTGAATTTGAAGATTTCAATTGATCTATTTATAGGTATATGAGACTTCATTTTCAAATTTAAAAAGATTCACATCCACTCACTTGTCAAAATTTTCAAATAAAAGTTCATCTTTTTTGCAATTATCAAAGACAATATCATTTACTTTTGAAAATTTTCAAACAAAATCATCTACATTTTGCATATATCAAAAAGAGTATCAATTACTTTTGAAAATTTTCAAACTTATCATGCACATGTGGTGAGAGATTACAATCAATCATTTTTCAAATTTAAAAAATTTAAACTTTTAATTAGGTCATGCATATGTGAAAAATGCAATTTGGTGGTTATAAGAAAAGATTAATTTTGAGCATTAATCCAATTTTGAATTTTTCAAGAGATGCACAAAATTACTCTAAGAGTTTTGTTTGTGAATTTGTTTTCTTTCTTGCTCACGCTTGGTTTGTTGATGTGTTTGACTCAATTGTGTAGATAATTTGAGATTTGTACTTGGCTTCATTGTATAAACAACTTGACATTGAGACTCATTTATACTACTTGAATTCATTTGTTATCTTTAAAATACATATGTAGATATATAATTATATAAAACTTAAAACATTGGATTCAACATTATTATTATTTTGGGATTTGAAAAAGTTAAATTGTTTATTATATTTTGTGTGGAAATTTAAAAAATATTATAATGATTAGATGAAATGAGATGAAATACTTCTTATATCCAAATTGGTCCGTCTTTAGGTAAAGAAAACTTCCCTCATGCCACTTTTTAAACCTGTGTTTTAAATAATATAGTATTTTTTTAGAGAATGTTACTCATCATTTCTATTCTTATCATTCTATCATGTGACATTAGATGATTAGAAACTATTTATTATATTTCACTTGTGAACTTATCATCTAATATCATGATTATGGGATGATGAGAGGATAATGAGATAATAAATGATGAATAGATTGTTTTTATCTTTTTTATAAATTAAGTCTCTTGTCTACCCATGTCTTGATAATTGATAATAGAATCGATACGTTTTGCCTACATAAAATTAGTAGGCGTTAACGCCATGTTATTAAAAATTCGTTCTTACATAAAATAATTTTAGTAGTATTGTATTTTATGATAAGATGATAAGACAAAATATATATATTTTTTCTTTCAATTTTTGGTTTTTGGTATATTTTTGTTTTATGTTATATTATAAGAGTTATAATTTTGTGGAAAAGCCATATCAATCGGAATGAATAGACAAAGTTTAGTTACATTTAGCGCTCAATTATAAGCGTTCATGTATTGAAATTAGGCTTAGAGTCATAATTGCGTGGAAAAACTTATTTTTCTTCTTTGGCCAATTGAAAGGCCTCTAACTCATCTTAACTTATCTCATCTAATTATTACATTTTTTTTTTTTAATTTTCACATAAAATATAATAAAAATTTCAAAAATTTCAAATTTTAAAATAATAATAATATTAAAAAAAATAATATTTAAACAATATTTTATTCAATTTTCAATATCCTATCTCATCTCAACTCACTATCTATTTCTCACCTGAGTCATAATTGCATTAGGATTAAGATCTTAAGAAAAAAACTTCTTCCTTTCTGACCAATTGAAATCCTAGAATATCAATATGAAAGAATAGACAAAGTTTAGTTACATTTAGCGCTCAATTATAAGAGTTCATGTATTAAGATTAGGCTTAGGTCATAATTGCGTTAGGATTAGGATCTTAAGGAAAAACTTATTTTTCTTCTTTAGCCAACTGAAAGGCTCCCAACTCATTTCATTTAATTATTAAAATTTTTTAAAATTTTCACACAAAATATAATAAATAATTAAGCTTTTTCAAATTTTAAATAATAATAATATTTTATTCAATTTTCAACTTTCATCTCAACTCACTATCCAAACCTTACCTGTGTCATAATTGTGTTAGGATTAGGATCTTAAGGAAAAGCTTCTTTTTCCTCTTTGGCCAATTGAAATCCTAGAATATTGCCCAATGCGAGCACAAATTATGTCAGGATATATTCATTCGATTAACCATATTAATATTCTTTCTAGAGAGAACAAAGAATTTCTCTTTCTTAAAAGAGGATGGAGCCTTGGCTCCCATTTTCAGCTCCGTTCATTTTCCAATATCTGTTTGTGTATAAATTTTTTAGTTAGTGTTTTTTTTTTCCCTCTTTCTACGAACTACATTTTGGTCAGATCTATTGTACTCCAACTATTGACGACATGCACGTGCCCACCACGCAACCCCACAGTTGCTGATCAATCGGGAAATCTTGGCATGTGAGAAGCACAAGGGTCTTGTTTCGTGCCACTACGACAAAGTGTGTTTGCTGGCTACACGTGCCATACAAGTATATTCACAACCTCCAGACCTGACCCACCCCACCTCACATTCACCGACGTGTGGTCCCCACCCGCTGCTACAGACAAGCATGAAGAAACTCGGTCCGCTGCAATCTAGCCCATACGATGCCAGTCTCCTTACTATGTTTCTGCTTTCCATACTATTTTCCAACCGTTTAATAGTGTATTTTTAGAATTTTCCTTGTAAGAGCACTTTGGAATGGCAACCAACATGTCAAACATTTGTCGTTATATGTCTCAAAATTTAAATAGAATGGGCGATTTATATAAGAGTAATGTTACATACAGTCATGAAGTGCGCAAGTGCATTTGTTTTGAAAAAGAGTAGAGTCCACAAAAAATTAATTTCTTTTCATATGAATCTTATATTTTTTTTAAGTGATTGAGCAGCGCGTCATACTCATGATTACAATTATCATTTCTTTTTATTATAATATATTAATGACTTTCGGTGAACATACGAGGACCAAAAGTTCATTGCACAAAAACAGAGAAAAAAAGCCTTTGTGGATTTGTACAGATCCATAACCAAATATAAAAAGGGTAGTGCTGCATCTATGGATATTGGGTCTCGATTTTGGATGCCAAGATGTGTAATTTTTTTTTCATGCATTTTTTTTTAAAAAATTTACAACATTATTAAAAACTATTTTGTAATCATTAAATAAAAAAAAATACAATCGAGATCCATTGTCAAGGTCTATAGCATTTTCCTTATAAAAATGAATGATCGGGGTTTAAATGAAATCAATAACTAGTTGGTTTTTACTTTTTCAAAGTTTGGGAACACAGTTTCAAAATTTCAGACCATAGTTTTTCAATTTTACAATATCAATATTTGATAATCATATCGCTAGCTATTAGGTATTTTTACAAATCTCTAGTTAGAAACCTAGCAAGAGGATCGACATGTAGCATACTAATTCCATGTTTGTTTTTAATTGCGTGAGGTGTAGCATTAATATGCCACATCAATACTTTAAGAAAGTTTAAAAATATTGGTGCCATGTTAGCTTCAATATTGAGCATATTGATTTGCTTTCTTGTCAACTAGGGGAAAAGTATTTTGATTAAATAGTAAGAATTTGTAAGTAAACAATAAGCATTAAGGGTGGCCAGTGGGGCTCTGCACCCCGCTACCCCAACCTTGCATTGTGGGAGTGGGCAATCTTGTCCACACATTGGGGGCCAGGGCCCCGCTCCGCAGGGAGAAAGCCCAACAGGGTTGGGGGGCCGGTGTGCAACTGCAATACAATACAAGAGTCCCACGTTATATTGCCTTGACTTCCTATATAAATGTTTCATTAGGTTATATTAACTTACACATTATATATACTAACATCTCATCTCACCTCATTATTTAAACCGTGCCTAAAAGTGTAGGCTCATTTGTTTTTACAAATGAGATGAATTGATATGAAAATTAAAAATTGAATAAAATATTGTTAAAATATATTTTTTTAATATTATTTTTGTTTTGAGATTAAAAAAAGTTGAATTGTTTATTTTATTTTGTGTGGAAATTTAAAAAAATTATAATAATCAGATGAACTGAAATGAATTAAAATGAAAAGTTTGTGAAAACATACTAGCTAAGATTGTTAACGGTAATATTGCTAATGTGCGACAATGAGAAGAACAGTGGAGATCATGAGTTCTATACAGAAGCTAGCCATCGAGTTAGGGGTGGTAATATGTCATACGACCCGTTAACCCAACACGAACACGACACAATAATAGCGGGTTAGGGTTTAGCTTTAATGAGTTCGGGTCAAAACGGGTTGACCCGTTAAGACACGATTGCTTAATGGGTTGATAACGGGTTAACCCGTTTTGACCCGTTATGACACGTTAAGAAAGTTAAAGTTACAATTATACCCTTATATCTAAAAATAAAATTGTTAAAATTTCAATTTCGATATTTTTATTATTTGGATTGTAGTTTTGGACTTATAATTAGTTTTATAATTTTTATAGATATTGTAATTTTAACATTTATATAAAATTATGCTAAATTTAATCAAGTTAAAAAGGTTAATTTCAGGCCTATTCAACCTATTTATATAAATAGTTTAAAATGAGTTGTATTGTGTCGTATTAACCTATTTCGTAATATTTTCTTAATTTATTTGTTTACTTATAAAAAAAACATATTTCGTAATATTTATTAATGGGTCATAACGGGTTGACACGACACGACCCGTTATGTTAATGGGTCGTGTTAGGGTTTGAGATTTTGACACGATAAGCTTAACGGATCGGGTTAGGGTTTACCTATATGACCCGTTAACACGATTTGACACGACACGAACACGACCCGTTAACACGATTTGACACCCCTACATCGAGTACTAGTGGTCGACATGAGGAAACTTCCAAGTCTTTGCGGTTAACTCAAAAGTCTTTTTATTATTTTAGTCGTCGTTATTTATGCAAAGCCTAATAAACTAACACGCGTAGGCAAGTCCCACTTTATTTCCATGATATGATCACTAACTTTATGACTAAGTGTGTTAAAGTTGATTCTTGGATCTGCAATGGCTTCAGTAATATGAATGTGATTGATATTTTAGTAATCTTAGAAGTTTGATATTCTCTATGTGTAAATTATTAGCATCAGAATTACCGTCATAGCCATGATATTGTAGTGATAGACATCTTAGCTAGCTAGCTGTCATTTTATTCAAAGAATTATCATGCACACAAGGGCCAAATAATGTGCTGTATTCATTTCTCATAACACCTTAATTAATGAGATTGGATTATGCAAATGTAGTATTAAATTTGAGGCATTCAGTTGGTATAATATGGATGATACTTGTTTTGTTGGTGCACGTAGAATGATCCAGAACACGTTTAAATGGATGTTCTGTTGGATTGAGTACACTTATGATCACATTATTTTTAGTCAAAATCAATGAGTTGTAGCAACAAAATCTGTAGTTATAAAAAATATAAATAAATAAACACAAGTAAAAGAGGGTGTTTTATATGCAATTCCAAATAATGATGGTACCAATATGTGGGAAAAGGATCAAAACTATTCTATTTTATACCCATTGTTTTGGACGTCATGTCCCACTACCATCAATGCAACCGTTCATCTGCATGATGTAAAGAGAATTCGGCGTAATTCACTTGGAAATATTTTGATATTTAAATCAGTATCACACAAATAATTTAAAATTTAAAGATAGATCACTTTCAAGGAATATTTATATAGATTTTTAGTTTAAATCAGATTGAATCACCCCATGATGCTTATCTTGTACAGTGTTTACTGGGGGAAGATTCAGCATGCGCAGCTCCGCTTTTAGTAACTTGTTGACTACTACATCTGAATTTAATGATCATTTTACTGCCCCACATCTTTAGTCCTACAAGAGCTGAGAAGAACAGAAATGAAGAGACCTGAGCTGGAAAGTTCCGAGTAGATCATGCAACAATATCATGATCTGTCCAGTCAAAATTGTCAGGCCATCAAAAGTCTGAATTATTGTAGTCACCAAAAGTCTGAATTCCAATTTCCACATGCAACCATTCTGAAATTGACTCACTCTGTGATTAGCGCTTGGAAGCCACCTGCTAATTACGTACGTACGCGCTAAGCGGTTTTGGTGGTGATGGGGACGTGGACAAATATATTTTTATTGAAGGATGCGGGCGAGGAAAAATATCTGTAATTAGCAATCAATGACAAACGTACGCATACTTTCCCAATTGACTCCCATATCCAATATAATGGGCTTGCTCACAACTAGGGCCAGTTGCCCTATTCATATTGGGCATTGGCCCACGGCCCAATCAGAAATTTAGATTGGCCCACTCCTGTTTAAAAATACTAATGTAAAAAAATAATTCAAAAAATCTAAAATAATGTAAAGTTAAAAAACTAAAATTTAAATACAATGACTACATCAAACTACAAATCGCAAATAATAAAATTAAATTTAAAACTACAAATCAAAATAAATTTAAATTTACAAAATCAAAATATTAATATGAAATAGCCACAATGGTACAATCCCCCGCATCAGTCTTAAGTCTTGACAGTCTATACTCCATGCATTTGAGTTAATGACTCGATAGTGATTTCTAATATTCCTACATGAAGTTTTATTGATCAGATGCATTATCTTTTTCTTTTTCTTATAATAGGTAGTATAATAATGCACTATAGAATTAGGTATTGTACTTTTATGACAACAAAGTGAAAAAGAAAAAGAAATAAAATCTTAATATTACAAATAGTAATCATGACCTCACATCCACATCAAACTGTGACGAGTTTTGCATAATGGTAATCATGGTATTGAGTTTCTCACCAATAAAGAAGCCCTCCCACGGTGCGTCTGTCTAAGTAGTCAGTCACCCACAATTAGTCTAGGCAATTTTTTGTCCTCAGATCTTACTACTATTCACAAAATTCACATCTCATCTCAATTTCTAAACATATTCTAAACTGATATATGTGATTGCAGCTTCCTCTACCCAAGTTCTAGAATTCGGATAAAGGATAATTAATGATAAAAAAAATAATAAGAATAAATAAGTGAATCTAAATAGAAACCATTTAAAACCATATTTCACAAGTAATAGCACTCATTAATTCCTTGTCTTCCACAATGTAAATGGTAAATTACTCACTTACTCATTAAGTGGTGTCACTTGAGCACCATGGTTTGTTTTTACCGGAACAGAGATTCTCAGTCAGCTGCAACTCCTCTTTCTCTGCAACCCCTACTTTTTCCACTAATTTACCTTCATTGAGGATCATAGAGGTTGGCAACTACTATGCATCCCATTCCTCTGCAATAACTTTTAGATTCATCGAATCTCAATTCAGCCACCTTAACCTACAGGGGCATGTTGGAGGGCATTTTCTTAGTGAACTCTCTCAGATGTAAATAATAAAAAAGAACAGAGCATTATACCTTGACTATAAGGTGTTGTTTGGTCTTCCTACTGTACTGATGTTGTGAATAAAAAATAACTCCCACAGCAGATATAATCGGCAAATGCAAATCACCACAGCCAACTTGCCTAGCTCACACGGCTATAAAGAGCTTCCAATACTTAGATTACAACCAATGCATAATCAGAGGGCAGCTCACAATATCTATGTATTAAATGTACCTAGCAATCACCAGCTTCTAGCATGCACAACAAACTTCAAAATGGCTTGAGAAAATAAAATGAATCGACATTTCATTGAACATGGAACTTGGCGTTTACCCTCTGCAGAGATTTTTTTTGAAGGAATGCAATAAAAGGGCTGTCTTGAAAATCTATTTAGAAACTATTGGCTATAAGATCTGTCCCATTTTGCTTCCTTCTCAACCCATCTAAGTATTGATACCGTTACATTGATAAAGCATGAACATTTTTCACAAGACTTATTTTACTCAGCAGCCCTACACATAGATCAATTTAACATCCATACATCCACCACACAAAATTTGGAATAATAGATATGATCTTACACAAATAGTTAGAACATTAATATATACATACAAAAAAAGGATGATGACAATACAAATTTATATCCTCTCATCCTCACTTCAATGAATCCACTAAATTACTTTGATAACGTTTATCAATCTCCATTGTTCAAAAGCAAGAAAAAAAGTAAAAAAGAAAAACAGATATACAAAAACTAGGAGGCAGAAAAATTCATTGCTGATCTTTAAACCCAGACTTAAGTTGTTTAAAAAATCGAAACAGATCCAAGGAAATAGCATTTTTTACGAAACATGTAGAGTTGATGCTTGCATCATCACATATAACGGATCAAAAATAAATAAATAAATCAAGAAAATATCACTCAACAGGTTTTATCTGAGAATAAATATTGGGAGCAGCCCCTGTTTGGGAGCAGCCGGAGGCACACCCTACGTGTCAGCTGTGTAATGACCAAACCCCCACTTTCCTTTCCCTCCCTCAGTAGTACTGTGCTCGATTTGAGTTCGAAAAGAACCTCTCGAGCTCTCCTCTCCCCGGCTTTCCCCCTCCCCGTCGTCGGCATCCCCCCACCAGCAGCACTCTCCCCCTCGTCTCGCTCAACCTCTCCCACTCCCGAATCTCCTCATTCTTTCGTTTCATCTTCTTCGATCTCCCTCCCGAGTTCCATCGTCAACATCCCCCTCTCAGCCCCCGTCTCCCCCACCAGTAAAATAATCGAATCCTTCTGTTGTTAAGAAAACAGAGGAAGCTAATAGAGAAGACAGATTCAAAGTTTGGTAGATTCTGTTCTTTTTTACGACGTATGAAAGGCTTAGTTCAAATCATCCAAAAACCTTTTCAATAGCCTTATGGAGTATACAATTTGAAAATTCCAACAAGAATGATTCAACCATCTAATTGCTAAGAGGATGAATTCCTCGTTCTCCCAAGTCCTAAATATTTAAACTTATAAAACATAATATCTTTCCCGTCTTAGCACAGAAAAATAAAATTCTTCACCCTTTTTCCCATTTTCTCAGCAACCAAACAGTAGATACAGTACTGAAAGCAAAGGTAAAGTAACGTTTTGATAAGGACTTGGGCAAGTTACAATATTTGGGCTGTCATCTCCACTTGGTGTAAAAAAAAAATCAGGTCTCCCATTCTCAGAGCACCGAAATCCTTCATCTAGAAATCTGCAGTTTCTTTTTTCTAATTAAAGTTCTGGTTCAAGGGTTTTTTTGGGTTGTGAGAGTAGGTTTTCAAGCCCAAACAGGCACTTGGGAAAGAACTAAAAATAGAAAGGGTAAGATAAAGCATAAGGAGATGATGGAGTTTTTTTTTTTTTTTACAAGGAGATGATGGAGTTGATGAGATGATGTGCGTTAATGGGTGCTCAAGATCTAAGATCTGGGATAATATTGAAGCTAAACAAGTTTTGGGGATCACCGTTGTCGAAGAAACGGAACATCGAAAACAACTTTGATCACTTGTAAATTTCAGCTGGATTAGATTTCAATCCTGTCGTGGGAGAGGCAAAGAGAAACAGGAGGCTAGCAGAGAGAGAGAGAGAGAGATTTAGGTGTAGGGGAAGATCATGATTAAAAAAATAATATTTAAGGTGTGCTACGGATCAGCCGTGAACAGTGGCTGATCTGTAGCAAAACTCGGTAATTAATAATAAAAAAATAATAAGAATAAATAAGCGAATCTAAACGGAAACTATTTAAAACCATATTTCACAAGTAATAGCACTCATTAATTCCATGTCTTCCAGAATGTTAATAGTAAATTACTCATTTACTCATTAAGTGGTGTCACTTGAGCACTACAGTTTGTTTTCACTAGAACAGAGATTCTCAATCAGCTGCAATTTCTCTTTCTTTCCAACCCCTACTTTTTCCACTAATTTACCTTCATTGAGGATCACAGAGGTTAGCAGCTACTATGCATCCCATTCCTCTTCAATAACTTTTAGATTCATCGAATCTCAATTCAGCCACCTTAACCTACAGGGACATGTTGGAGGGCATTTTCTTAGTGAACTCTCTCAGATGTAAATAATAAAAAAGAACAAAGCATTGTACCTTGACTATAAGGTGTTGTTTGGTCTTCCTACTATACTGATGTTGTGAATAAAAAATAACTCCCACAGCAGATATAATAGGCAAATGCAAATCACCACAGCCAACCTGCCTAGCTCACACGGCTATAAAGAGCTTCCAATACTTGAATTACAGCCAATGCATAATCAGAGGGCAGCTCACAATATCTATGTATTAAATGTACCCAGTAATCACCAGCTTCTAGCATGCACAATAGACTTCAAAATGGCACTTGAAGATACAGCAACCTCAAGACATCTCATGATCATATTGGTTGGTTCTTGTGCTGGCTTGAGAAAATAAAATGACATTTCATTGAACATGGAACTTGGCGTTTACCCTCTGTGGAGATTTTTTTTTTTTTTTAAAGGAATGCAATAAAAGGGCTGTCTTGAAAATCTATATAGAAACTAATGGCTATAAGATCTGTCCCATTTTGCTTCCTTCTCAACCCATCTAAGTATTGATACCGTTACATTGATAAAGCAAGAACATTTTTCATGAGACTTATTTTACTCAGCAGCCGTACACATAGATCAAGCTAACATCCATACATCCACTACACAAAATTTGGACTAATAGATATGATCTTACACAAATAGTTAGAAAATTAATATATACATACAGAAAGGGATGATAACAATACAAATTTATATCTTCTCATCCCCACTTTAATGAATCCATTAAATTACTTTGATAACGTTTACCAATCTCCATCGTTCAAAAGTAGGAAAAAAAGAAAAAAAGAATAACAGATATACAAAAACTAAGAGGCAGAAAAATCCATTGTTGATCTTTAAACCCAGACTTAAGTTGTTTAAAAAATCAAAACAGATCCAAGGAAATAGCATTTTTTATGATACATGGTAATCATACTAACCTGGCTACAACCTCTCTTTCCAACCATGATTACATCACCCACATCCCATTATCCACATTTATATTTTTCATCTTGCAAGTATTTTGCAAAAGCCTTCAAACAATAATAAACAATAAACAAAAAGAATAAAAGACAAACAAGAGAATCTAAACAAAAGCCAATTAAAACCATAATTTACTAGTAATAGCACTCACTAATTCCATGCCTTCCATTATGTAAATAGTAAATTTCTCATTTTGTATGTGGTGTAACTTGAGCATTGTAGTTTGCTTTCAGTGGAATAGAGATTCTCAGTCAGTTGCAACTCCTTTTTCTTTGCACCCCAAACTTTTGAGGATCACAGAGGTTGGCAACTACTATGCATCCCATTACGACGCAACAACTTTTAGATTCATTGACTCTTAATTCAACCACATCAACCTATGGGGACATGTTGGAGGGCATCTTCTAAGGATCTATTTGGGAACACAATTGTTATCAGATGCTCCCATACTACTTCACTACAATTGACAAACTATTTACTATTATTTACAAATTCTTTCACTATTACACACAGATCATTTGAGATATTTTTAATATCCAAATGGAGATTTGGTGAACTCTATTAGATGTGAATAATGAAACAGCTTGCCCACACCTAGAAGCCTTGAAATCCACCAAGATCTATCAAAATTGCTTTCTTCATTTGGTTCAAACTTGTGACAATTCAATATTAATTAGAGCTTCTCCAAACCAGCACATTATGCCTAGATTTGCTTGAAGCTCATTCAGGTCTAAGACTTTTTAGGACCATATGCAGAATTAGAGTCTGATTGATAGGAAAATGAAATATTCAATGTGCATAAATTGGGTTCTTATAATATTCCTTGAGCTAACTACTAGGCTTTTCATCAATTAAAATATTGGAAAAAATTGATTATCATATGTAGTTTTAATGTGTGTCAATACTCTATTAACCGACTATGATAGGGTATTCGAGAGATCCTTGCTCTCCTATAAAGATTTTAGATGAATTTGCAGTCTCTCAAATTAAACAATCTCTTATATAATAATATTTTCTGGCTCCCCTTAACTAAAAACTCGTGGTGCTGAATTGAGCCAACAAACCAATTGGAAAGTTGACACTGCATGAGATCTGACTCCCAACTTGTAAAAAAAATGGCTAACATCTTCTATACCCAAACGAAATAATCCCAAGCCAATACTCAAAAGGACTCAGCTTTAAGAGAATGCTCCTGCTGAATCTGGGGGTACATGCTCATGAGATCAATCGCCGATCCAAATTACATCGTCGGCTTCTTGGATTGGATGGAGTCCAAGTGCCTCGAGCTCCAAGATGAGCAATGTACGTTAGATTTTTCAGTTTCTTGGTACATTCTTTAATCCTTAGGAAGAACCAAGTATTTTAGATTTTTTGAACAATTTCTTGGTATGTTCTCTAATCCTTTGGAGTATTGGATCTTGGAGGACAAGCTTGGTGTCATCTTGAACAGGTCTAAAAGGGGATTTTGGTTAGTGGACTTTCTATGAGCCACTTTGGACATTGCAATCGTTGTTATTGTTAGTGTCGGCGGTTGTTGGTTTCATTGATAGTTCTGAAACTTCCATTAATACTTCTCTCTCTCTCTCTCTCTCTCTCTCTCTCTCTCTCTATATATATATATATATTTATATATATCAACGAAATGTGCACACGACACTCACACCAGCCCTCTATACTCCTCCCTCTGTCACAGCTTTTACAAGATGCATTTGACATTCAAAACTTATTGATTTTCTTGTTGCTATAATGCTGGTGCAAAAGGTATACAAAACAACAAAATAATGAGAGAAAAGTTTGCTTTAAGACGCGTTACAATATCGCTTTCCTTAAGATAATATTCGCTCTCACCAATATCGATATGCATATAAGTTACAAGCGAATTTGCCTTTAAAATATAATAAAGTCCAAAACAAGTTTGTTTGTCTAACTGCATTATGCACATACAAAATTAGTCCCAAATACTTTCAGATTTTACTATTCAACCAAAAGATTAGAAATCTGTTCTTTTCAAAATGAATAGATCTTAATAACAAGTTTTTAAAAAATGAAAACTTTTTGAGATATAGAATTTTGAAATTGCCATGTGAGATTATGTTAATTTGTATGCTATGAGGTATTTTTATAGATGGTAAAGTATGTTGTTTTACTAAAATTGGTTTTGAAGAGATACATATATTAGATCTGCTGCCAATGCATAGTTTGGACTTAGTCCAACGGTCACACCATGCTACACCACCAACCGGTTGGTAGTACTAGTTTGAGTCCCAGACGTGTTCCTTGAAAATAATTTTTAGATTAATTTCCTGGGCGCTTGTGCTGGTTTGGCGCTGTGCATTGCACCTTGGGCTTGTATAAGGCCCTTCTTATCAATAAATCATTAACACTCCTTTCTTGAGATTAGGCCCTTCCACTAAATTAGTGAATGACTTCTGTTATATATATATTGTTTTTTCAAAGCCGCTGCGGGACGGTCGGGCTAATAAACATCTACGAGCAGCCCTCCAATCACTGCTTGCCAGGTAAGAAAATACACTATAAGAAAAATAAGTTCCACCACACAGAAACACTTCTAATCAGAAGCAACGTACTAATTTCGCGCACCTCGTGTTTTCCTCTGCTCGTCTTCCTTGCTACCCCTATTTTCTACTCAATTCCAACCCAAATGAAGATTTCAATTGAAAAAAAAAATCCCCGATGGCAACTCGAACGGCCGGCACGGACTGTGATGGAATTCAACAAATAATAAAAACCTCAGAATATTGCTTTCAGTAAAGAGATGTGATTTCTGTAAATCTGTACATAAAGCTCTATTTCTTCCCCTTTTTGACGGTATTCAGAGAAATTTTTCCATTTTTTGGCAAAAAAAATCACTGGTTTTCTATTGGAGAAAATTTGATCTATGTTTTATTGAATTTGACTGTAAATCAATCGGGTTTACAAAATTTAATTCGTATAAGCCTTCGACGATGGTTGGAGAGAAGCATCATATGGCGTTCAAACTCCAGCAAAAAGCAAGTAAATAAATTTCATATTTAATTTCTAAAAAAAATGAGTAAAGTAAACAGAACAATGGAATTGGATTAGATTAACAAAAGAAAAAAGAAAAAGATGATGGTGGTCTCCTGAAAAATTTCTCAATTTCTCTGTTTCTATTTTGATGGATTGAAGTCTTAGAGTTTATGTTGGAGGTATGAAGGTTGGCTGTTTGTACCAAGGAAAAGGATGATGGAAACGTGGAAGATATGCTGCGATGGAGAACACAGTGTGCATACAAGGTGTTTGCTAAAATGTAGAAGAGAAAATCACAAGTGTATTGTACGTAATGCTATGGGATCTGAAAATGCCATCGATTATCTTCCCCTTCCAATATCACAAGTGTAGAAGCAAGACTTGGTCGTTCTCTTCCCCTTCCAATATTAGTCCCATCGATTATCTTTTCCTTTTGCAGATGATGTAAATGCAAGTTCACAAAGAAGAAAATGAAGTAGAAACAGAACACAGTTAGCCTCTATGTTGCTAGAAGAGACGAAGGCGTATGTGTTTCAACCGTGCTAACTCCAGTTGTGCGAGAGAGAGAAGTGTCGCGCGAGAGGTGGGTGCGAGCAGCCTTGCGACGGGGCAGAGAGGAGATGCGAAGGCAGAGAGGGGGTGAGAAGGATTTCTACTAATATACAATAATCAGATGTAGTGCAACACATGATAGTTTAGATGAAAAGCCTAGGTGTCAGCTGATTAGTAGTGGGTTGCTCTTCTATGTTTATTAGCCTGACCGCTCCCCAGGTTTTTTCTTTTTTTTTTCTTAGTATGAGTGTAGTGTAAAGCTTTTAATTGAGTAGAATTTTTTTATTTGTATGGACCCAAAATAATATAACCATAAGCTAATAAACTTTCCATAAATTCTCTCTTTCCAAAAGAATTTATATATTCTAAATTAAATCCCAAAATAATATTAATAATAAATAATATATATATATATATATATTATTTTGAGATATTTACAACATATAATATATAATTAGCCTTAATTATACCGTTAGGTTAGATATCTTCCCAAAGCGAAACTTTCACCTTGAGACAAGTTTTTGCCTTAATTATTAGCAGTTTAATAGTATATTTTTAGTATTTTTCATCGCCAGAGTACTTTGAAACGACGACCTATTCACTGTTAGGCGTCTCAAAGTTTATTTAACTAAAAAGGGTGGATTTATATAATATATAATATGACTTTTCGGTACTTTTTAATTTGAGAATCAATTCAAACGCAATTAGGTACTTTCACGAATCTCTAGTTAGAAACCTAACACGAGGGTTGACATGTAGCATATATACCAATTCCATGTTAATTTTTGATTGTCTGACTCGTGGCATTAGTACGTCACATCAATAATCTCAGTGGTTTGATTTAGAGCATTGGCATTGGCTTCATCAAAGCCAATGCCAAATTTTGATGAAAAGTACATGTTTTGTTGAATCATAAAATCTTCCTATCCATAATCCCACATTGGATTAGCCATTAGATTCATCAAAATAATAATATAATATTATTTTTTTAATAATAATTTTTTTTTCATATTTTGCAATTAAACCTACTATATGTACATTAATAATTTAATTTGATATTTAAATTATTGATTTACAAGCACTAATTTTTTTTCTCAACCTAATTACCAACAAACACATTTTGTCAATCCTTCTTCTACCTAACAATCAAATATATAATAATTTAAGGAACAACAAACACATATACAATTTGTTCATCCAAAATAAAATATTATGTTTGAAACTAACTACAAACCACCCTTCTTCTCTACCTAAACTTTTACATCTACAATTCTATCCTTGGTCAAACATAGAAATTCCATCATACACAATACCCAACATTCATATCCATAATTCTTCAAACCAACTTGTAGATGTAGCTAACCGTCCTTCCTTTGCCAAGTTTTTTAGATGTAACTAATAGTCTTGGATTAAACCCTATAAATATATCCATTCTTGAACTACTTCCCACTCATCAAAAAACCAATATTTCTTCTTCTAATTCTTCGCATTTTTTTCTCTTATTTCCCTATGGATCCCTATAGCAATACTCTTTATATGTTAGATGAAGATTATTTCGATCATGAGGATCTTATGATAGAAGCAATGGCCGTACATAGACAACAACGTGCAACTCTTGGAGCATCTTCTTCACGTCGTCCTAATTCTCAATCTCGTATGTTCATCCGACGCAATCCATTGGAAGGTCATGAACGCCTTTGGAAGGATTACTTTGCTCAACCGCCAATATATCCGCCAAACGTTTTTAGGAGGCGATTTCGAATGAATCGTGATCTTTTTTTGCGTATACATTCTGCAGTTGTCACTCATGATGATTATTTTATCCAAAAGAGAGACACCAGTGGGAGGCTTGGATTGTCCTCCCTTCAAAAGATGACCGCAGCAATTAGGATGCTCGCATATGGGGTAACAGCAGATCTTATGGATGAGTATGTAAGAATTGGAGAAAGTACTGCACGGTTGAGTATGAAGAAATTTGTAAAGGCGATCGTGTCAATCTTTGGGGGTGAGTACTTGAGGTCTCCAACCAGCAATGATATAGCAAGGTTACTAGAAGTTGGACAAAGGCGTGGATTTCCAGGAATGTTGGGTAGCATTGATTGCATGCACTGGAAATGGAAGAATTGTCCTAGTGCTTGGAAAGGTATGTACTCTGGTCACGTAAATGAACCAACTATTATTTTGGAAGCTGTTGCCTCTTATGATCTTTGGATATGGCATGCTTTTTTTGGTTTACCTGGGTCTCATAACGACATCAACGTACTTGATCGATCTTCTGTTTTTGCTGCGTTGGCCGAAGGCCGTGGTCCTCCATGCAACTATACTATCAATGGTCACGAGTACACAATGGGATATTATCTTGCTGATGGTATATATCCTTCGTGGGCAACATTAGTAAAAACAATTCCTGCTCCACATGGGAAAAAGAAAAAACATTTTGCTGCTTGCCAGGAGTCTGCAAGGAAAGATGTCGAACGTGCGTTCGGAGTACTCCAATCTAGATTTGCAATTGTGCGTGGACCTGCAAGGTATTTCCAACCTGAAGTTCTAAAAGATATTATGTACGCATGCATTATCTTGCATAATATGATTGTTGAAGATGAACGTCATCTATATCTCGGGGCTGACCAATTCAATTATGAAGCCAATGATGATACTCCATCCGAGCCAATTTCACGCGATAATATACCTGAATTCATGGAGTTCATTGCTCAACATCATCGTATTAGAGATAGAGTCACTCATTCTCAACTCCAAGCCGACCTTATCGAGCACTTATGGAATATGCATGGCTCAGCATAATATGGATTTCTTGAAAACTCAACGTCATCTTCGTTGGTGTATTGTAGTGCTCATTAAAATTCAACTTCTTTTTATGACCTCCTTTTTATTATTTTAATGTTGAGAACCTATCACTAGTTTGTTTAATTGAAGGCAGTATCACTTGTTCATCGTATTAACTTATATGGATATATATATATATATATTTATATTGAATCTAGTATATATTATATATTTTAGTAACTTTTTTTGGATATATATATATATATCCATATTTATATTGAAGAACGAACGTGTATATTAGTGAGTATAATTAACTTCTTTTTGGATAAATATATATATATATATTTATAGTCAAGGCAGTATATAAATTGTGCCTTTTATTAACTGTAATGGATAGGAAAATATTTATACTAAACAAGGCAGTTGCACAATATGCTCTTTTGGATATAATGCTCAATGACATACAGCTTTTGGATATAAAGGAAAATGACATACAGCTGCAACATCTTCTTAAATAAAAATACAAATTCAGTGGATTAAAAGCTACACATCTCGTATAAAACCAGCTTCTTACAACAAGGATTTATCTCTACACAACTCTACAAATTATTAGTGTCTAAAACTGGTACACAATATGGAATATACATCTCCTATGGATCTAATAAAACCTACAAACTATACTATTGACTGCAACTATACAGCTGCAACATTTGGAGCCAATAAACCTTCACAAATTCTGCTGCATGACATAAAAAATACAACCTCAAAACAGGAATATACAGCAATCGGAAAAGCATACAAAATCAGCCTAACTAAATGACACCATTATCTGGATATATTGTCCACAAACAGATCCAACAGACAAGTTTAAGAATACAACCTCCATTCACCAAATACTTCCAGCAATTACAAGTTGCATCACATACAAACAGATCCACAAACACTTCCAAAAAGAGGGTTCTTCACAGATTTTCTATCCACAAAACCAAGTCCAAAAACTAAACTAACATTCAGAAATTCCAATGTATTTCCATTCAAAAAAATAGAAAGTCATCCATTATCATAGTGGCTGCCCAGCCACATGCTTCATGTTGAAGTCTTGTGGCTAAGCAGCCACTACAAGCTGGAAATCAGAAAGTCATTCGGATATACCATCTTCATCACTCATTGACTCTTCCCAAATTTTTTTCTGAACTTTACGGAAGTAGGCTTGCTGCATGGCATTCATACCAGAAAGATCCTTGCCCATCATCTCAGCATCAAACTTTCTTTTATCAAGATCCAGTTGTGCACCTCTATCGCGATCAGCCTTCGTCTGCCATTCTCTTCTCTCCGCCATGAACAATCGTCTATCCTCGGTCATTGCTCCTAATGCCGTGTTGAACTCAGCATCAGATTGTTCTTGTGCCTTCCGCTTCTTCAAGCTTTCCTTTTCAGCCTTTTTTCCAGCAGGCCTTTCAACGATTTCCTCCACAACATCGCCCAGAACTTCACTTGACTGCTCATTGGAAGGCTGTCTATCAACAGGCTTTCTCCTCGTAATCAGCGTACTCATGTGTTGATGCCATTTGGGTTGGTGCCTCAAAAGATTCCAAGAATGCTCTAATGTGAAGTTCCCTCGTTCCATCTCTTTGTACAATATCTTTGCTCTTTCAATCTGAAAATTTTTTTAAGAAATAGTGTCAGCTTCTTAAATCTAAGGTAAATAGACCACATTATTAAAGGAAAATGAAACATACCTTAACTTGCTCGGTCGCACCACTCGGGTGCAATGACTCAACTTGTGCTAGATATGCACAAAACTTATTTGTGCATTTTTGAATCATGGACCAACAATTGATCAATGACCCAACCGAATGGTTCACATTATGTGGTTTCTTATATTCATGGTAAAAATCAGAAATCCGCTCCCACATTTGAGTGGATTTCTGATCAGTTCCCCGGATGGCATCAATACTAGCGTTCAGCCAACCAGAGACAAGTACGTTATCCTCCTCAACAGTGAAAGAAGCTCCTCTTTGAACTTTTTTTGTTGGAGGCCTCTTTTCACCGTGAAGGGGAGTTGGGCTGACCAAAGTATTAGAATGGGGTGTGAATGTTGGAGTGGTAATAGGACATTCTCCTCCACTTTGTAAGAGAGTGGTGAAGAATGGGTCCTCCTCCAAAAGATTGTCCATCCTTTAAAAATTACAATTTTTAAGTTGTTAGACACAACCAAATTCAGAAACAATAAACAAGGCATGAAATTCAAAAATTACTGCAATTGAAAAATATAATACCTAAACAAGACAGAACAGCTTACAGAAAAACTGTATAACAAAATCAGAAAATTCGTATAAATAAATGACTGCAAAACTGATAAAAAAAAAAGAACAAAAACAGAAGAACGGCAGCACATACAACGTATTTTGCATTAAACAAGGTCCAGCAAGACAGCTTACAGAAAAACAGTATAAAAAAATAGAAAAACAGTAGACTAACAAGCACTTATTTAAGGCCTATCAAATTCAGGTCATATATTGTTTGCAAGTTTTCCATAGACAGAAAGACAGTATAAAAATTCAGCTTACAATTTAATTGAATATGAGACTGTAATTTATTAGTGACTATAAAACTCCAATATTGCTGTGTGAATGACCTACTGTTCTCCTTGCAAACAAGCAACATTCTTAGGTTTGCTTTGTTTCAGTAAGAGTTATGTAAACCTTCTCTGTATTTATTAAGGAATGGAATAACCTGCTCTATCATATGGGGGATTAACAAAAACCTCACACAAGAACTTCCAAGATCGAATAGTGCAACTAAAAACAAAACAATTGGAAGACTCCATCAATTTTTTAATGGAAGAATCAGTTGAGGAAGCACAACTTCTAAAAGCTTATTTGTTGAAGTGCTTTCACACAATATTGACACGATGATATTAGGAACCTCTAAGTTATAAAACAGTAGATCCACAAGCAATAAAACCAAATGGGTCCTTACAAAAACAGTAGATCCACAAGCACTTTTCCAAATGGGTCCCCACAATTTAATCGACCTCTTTGAACTAACATATTGGATGTTTTATACTAATCATGCATCATGGCATCCTTTACATTACCAACCTCACCAAGTTTTAAAAATAGATGCTGCATGTTGGATTGTTCATGAGGAAAAACTCCAAACACAAACAAGAACAAACCAAATTCTTCCAAACAAAAACAAACAAGAACACAAGCATGTCATCCTTCTTTTTATCAAATCTGGGATGATCCAATTCAAATCAGTTACATCCAATTGATCTGCATGTTGGATGTAGTTTCCAATAGTAACAAACCAAAGATGATAGTCAAATCTACCCACTCACACACAAGAACAACAGACTCCAAAATATTCATCAATGGGAAAAATAAAAATTTATGAACAACAGACTCAACAGTATCACTTGCTCATCATCCCGAAGCAAATATACCACCATACACATAACCATATTCATCAATTGCTAGGGAAGAACTCCATATAACCGAGTGCATACAAAACCAATTCACACACACCCACACAAATCTTCCTATAGGCAACAATACATTACAGTTTTAGTAACTACAATACCAGAATGAGTGTGGTTGCTTGAGCCGAAGGGACTGACTGGTGAAGAAAATCTGCAAGAAATTCACAAAATCAATGACCCAACTTCAGTTGAATGCTCAGTAACCATTTATTTTTTCCACCCAAACAACCGAAAGCAAAAGCCCCAATCGGGGCTGAATGGAAATAAAAAACAGATCCAAGATTAGGGTTCAAAAAGAAAAGCAATCGGCCGAACCTGAAATCGGATGCCTTCCGCACGAATCTGATCTACTTGAAACCGGTAGAAGAAACCCCCGAATGATTCTGCACCAAGAATCCAAGGAAGAATCAAAAAAACCTTAAAAACGAGAGAAAGAGAGAAAGTGGGAGAGAAAACAAACCGGCTTCCTTTGGAGAAGAAGATCGTGTAGAGCCGAGTGTTCTTGCTGTTGAAGAATCGAATGGCTGCGAAGATTTGAAGTGGAGAGCCGAAGTGATTGGGAGAAATGAAAATGAGAGAAATGGGGAGAGAAAACGCGGGGAGGAAACGGGGAGAGAGGGAAACGAAAAGTGACCGGTAGAATGATAAAATAGACTAAAATAATGTGAAGATGAGTGCACAGTAGCACTTCATATATGAAAGACCCGATACATTTACTGTAGGTCAAAGTTACCCATTTCTGGGTTTGACTAATCCAATGCGGCATATTTTTCGTAAAATCATCTAATTTTGCATTTGGCATTGGCTTTGATGAAGCCAATGCCAATGCTCTTATGAAGGTTACGAGAGAATCCTCATTGGATTATTCAAATGCAAATATACAATTTATACAATATGACATAATTTTATATTTAATTATTTTATTCAAAATTTATTTTTATATTAGATTATCTATTTATTAGTTAAAATAATAATAAAATATTATAAATTTAATAATTTTTTTAAATTCTTTTCTATTAATTTTTTTTCCTAAATTAAGAACTTATATGAAAATACATTATAATTTTTTATTAAATAATATGGTGAAATAATGTAGGAGAAAGAATGAGAATGAGGAGGAAAAATAGAGGGAAGAGAGAGTGTGTATAAAGATATTATTTTTTATTCATTTGGATGTGAAATAGTAACAATCAAATTTAGTTATAAACTTAATTTACTGTAACTAAAAGTAAAAAATTTTGAAGTTAGATAATCTAATGTAGAGTATTTTTAAGTCTTATTAGTTAAATGTCTCATTGGATTTGCATTTACATAATCCAATGAGAATGCTTTGACATTATGATAAACATGCCAATGGAGCCTAGGCAGATTGCTAGTATGAGAGTACTAAATTCCACGATCACATAATTCCAAATGAATGAGTTATATATATATATATATATATATTGGTACCGTATTCATGTTTATCTTATGGCTGCTTATATCGCCTACACAATATGATATGTGGATTATGTAAGTTTAAAAGATATCACTTATAATTTAATATTTGAAATAAATTTACTACTTGATAGAATTGAAGAGTATAAAAAGAAGCAATTAATAATGATAAAAAAGATACTGACACAATGTTTGCTAGGTATCATATCTTTAGAAGCCTAGGAGAATCTGTAATTGCATTAGAAGATCATGTTAAAGATGGACAGATTCTACGTAACAAATATTAAAGTTATTTGAACTAGTTCCTCTCTTATTAAAAGAAAAAACAGGTATTTTAATAATAGAATTGTGAAAAAATATTCTAATGAAAGTATCAATAGTGTTTATCAGAGTCTTGTGTTGGTAAGTTAAAGAAAATTCATTGGTTAGTCCGTCAATGCTTGGAAGCTTTAGGTTGGTCTTGGTGGACTTCCCTCAAGACTTGATTTACCTATATTCCCCATGAAATAGGTATCTTTCCCTAATCTATCTATCAATTAATTCCTTATTCAAATCAAATTCAGTTAGATCTTCAATAAGTACACCTGTACAACCAAATTATTTTAATTAGGAAGATTATAATATAATAAATATTGAAAGAAACTTACAAGATTAGACAATTCCCCATGTTCCAAAAAGTATAATTTTTAAACAAGCTACATTTTCCTCTAAATTATCATTTCTTACCATTTTTTTCGATCAAAACTGTAGAGAAAACTATTAGTTTGAATAATGATTATGAATCATTACAGCCGTTAACTAAGGAAGCTATTAAGCGACATATTGAGAAAAAATATTCATTCATACATATTGGATTAGTACAAATTGCCATTAAACCACTTATAAGAATGGACTAAATGCTTCAGTATTGCTTTTCTTAAGAGATGGATGCCATTATAAGTTTCATAATTCATTACTTGGTATGGTAAAATCCAGTTTGGACCAAGACCCTGTTTAATTTAACTATTATCTTAATTATTCTCTTTCCTTGTTTGATGCTAATATATTGCGACATTGAGATGCAGGAGGATCTAAGTCAGATGATGTTGAGTTGTCAGATGGTACGTTGATGACGTTGAGATACCTTGAGTTGGCAAATTAGCACAAAGATAGCAAGCAATCGTGATCTTTTCCTAATTGGGACAATTTTGGGTGCGTTTTGATATTTTGACCATAACTTTGGCTATGGGTATTTTCACGGTGAGGGAGTGGAAAGGAGTTGCTGGTGCCGCCATTGTGCAAGGTAGCGACCGAACAGGGAGGGTCTTTCAGTTTGTGTAGAGCTGGGCGGCTTGAAGAGGCTGAGAGGGGGAGGGATGCCCACGGTGGTCTTGGTTTGTCCGTGTGTCTCCATGTAGCGCAGGACAATTATGAGAGCCTTCTGTTGATGATTGGGCTAATTTTTGCACGTTGGAGGACTAAGTCCCGAACAAAAACTTGCTCTATTTCAACTTCCTAAAACAGAGGCTCTCGATTTAGGCGTGGTGATGGTGCAATGGTTTGCGGCTATGTGTTTCCAAAACTAGAAGCTAACCTATGGTGGCTTTATGGCTAAGGAGGGCTATGACAATGGTGCAGTGGCTTAGACCTAGGTGATAGAAGGACTGAGGGAGAGAGGTTGATGATGGAGAGCTACGATGGTTGGGCACAGTTGGGCTTCGTTTTTGGTGGTTTATGGTTGGGTGTGTGATAGGTGGGGTGGTGCAGCAACTAATAACGCTGAGATGTGGCTTTGTGGATTTTTCATGGGATGAGGTGGTGGCCAGCATTGTATGGTAGACAAACAGTGGGGTTCACGCAGGTCCAAAGAGGTTGTTTCATGAGATGGAGGCTTGACGACAACAAAAAATCTACAGACCCACCGAATTGCAGCACCATACAACCAAAATAAAAATCATAAAAGAGGGAGGAGTGTAAGGGGATTTGTTGAGAGCAAAATGGTGAGAAAACCCAACTACAAAGACGTGGGAAAGATGGAAATGGGGGAGAAAATGACGGGGACGAGGAAATGTGTGTAGTGGGAGAAGAGAAACTGACTGTTGGGAGGGAGGGGAAAAAATGTTGAGATGGCTTGTGAAAAATCTTGGTTGACAGTATTCATCCATCAATATAAGTGAGGGCTAATTAATAAAATTAATGTACTATACTCTTCTAAAAAAAGATTACGTAATTTATTAAGGGAAGGTTCTGTGCAGCACCACTTCCAGCCATTTTGGCCGTGTTTTTGGTCACCAAGAGAAAACTAATTTCAAAGAACTTTTCATAAGAAAAAGCACTTCAGCACTTAGCCACAACCTTCAAATTTACTATAGAATTAATTTATTACAATCAAATTTAGAGACCCTTAATTGATAAGTATGGTGCTTAAATGATAATAAATTTTTTGTAATAATAATAATATTGATCTCCCTTGAATTGATAAGTCACGGTGCTTAAATGAGGCAACAAACCAATTGAAAAGCCGACATTACATGAGACTCGACTCCTAACTCGTAAACAAAATGGTCAAGATCTTCTATTCCCAAAAGAAACAATGCCAAGCCAATGCTCAAAAGGACTCAACCTTAAAAAGAGGACTCTTGCTGAATCTAATCTTGTTTTCTAGTCATGTAGGACTTCCATGTCAAATATTCTCTCATGAATATGCATCCGAAGGTTCCCTTATCACTTCCATGCACATAACATTGATTATATATTATACAGATAGAATCAGAAATGACTATACTACATGCTTTATGGAGATGTAGTAAGCTTACGATGAAGGGCAAAGGTAGCATAACGTACCAAATACATGATAAAGAAGAAAAGCTTGGGTTGTCGATAGACTTCATTCCCTTAAATCAATCTAGGATTTTATGAACACTTTGAGCTCGTTGCTAAAATCGGGAGGTTTCTGGTACAAAGACAAATAAAATCATCGATAGAAATTTAAATTTGAAGACCCCAAACCCAGAGGAGTAATGCTATTATTGAACCTTGAATTAGCATCATTTGGACAAACTAAATGCACCCCGCATTCTTTCACTTCTATTGGAGGACGAGAGCAGAAGCTATCCATTTTTGCTATAATTAAAATCTTAATGAAGCTTAGTTGATCCAAATTAATCGATTTGGAGCATTCCAAAAACCTTAGAGCCGGTATATACACCCATAATCCAATTGGCTTAAAGAAAGAGACTTCTAGGGAAGGAAATGTAAGGGAGTAGTAAAAATGTTCTACATAACCTGCATCCGTCTTAAAACAAAATGTAAACTTGATATGTGAAGAATAAAAAAATGATTCCTTAAATAACAAAGAAATTGAACTCCCTCATGGGGAATGGAATTGCTGATAATCACAAATAATAAAGATAGCACACCCCATCCCTTCATATTGGGGTGGGTAGTGGGGCCCCGCATCCCGCTAACCCTGGCGGGCATGGCCTAACCTCGGCCCGCATTTTATAAATATATATTTATATATATATATATATATATATTTTATAGTTTACAAATTGTATATATAAATATATATTATAATTTGTTAGACTTGTGAGCAAGAGTGTGCAATGAATTGGCATAGGAGGCCAACCATATATAGGACTCAAAGACTATCCAAGAGTCTTACTTGAGCAATATGAGACTTAGTTTTAAGTATATTCATAATTTCTTTATTAGAAATTGCTTCTAGTTGATCCCTAGCACTTTTCCAGTTGACTGACTTGACTACAAGAAGAAGAAATTCATTTGCTGCCTTGCCTTGTCTTTGAGCCGAAGAGGCAATCATGTTGCCTGGCTAGACTTGTTGAAAATAATTAAGTTCTAGTTAGGCTGGTGGAAACATACGCCCTCTAGTCCATTAGCTCTGCTTGTGGAAAATAATTGAGCACCTCAAACTTTGTATCCTTTGCGTAAGAATTGGTCTAGCTCTCTTGTCAAAACGACCATAAATCTCTAAAGAGTAAATCATGCAGCAGGTAGAACAAAAGATACACGTAGAGTTAGTTTGATTTTGCCCTTCTATCATGAATTGCTTGTTTAAAATTAGCAAATTGGAGTTGAAACATCATCCATCAACATGGCGGTCTACTCACAAGTCGTTGCTGGTTTTCCTTTCATAGTCATCGTCATTGTTTGAATAATGCATAAAGGAAGAAATTAAAACGCGTAGTATATAGAGAACAAAATGGAAGTGCAAAGATCAGTTTATCCTCCTTTCTTCGTAATCACACTAAATCATATCTACCTACACCCCCTCTTTTCAAATCATGAATAGAACCAAGTTCATCCTTTGTGATTCCAGTAGTATTTACATTATTAACAACATTCTCCCAATCAACCACGATCAAGATGCAACGGCTACAAACTCATGTATGGAAAGAAATCATCCAGCAACGACTACATGCACACCTATGGAAATAGACAATTCAACGCCTGTCCAATGGCTACAAATGCAAAATATGGCAACTTCATATTGTATATATACTAGAAGAAAAATGCTAGAACTCACGACACTTTTAAAACGCCAAATAGTACACCTTATGAAATGTCCAATTTACCTTCCTTTAAAGACACAATCTCGTGTATTTTCAGACTATCCTGGGTGTGTTTTCAGACCATTCTCACCCAGGGATGCTATCACTTTAGTTAAAAATCACTAAGTATACATACAAATAAAGATAAAAGGCTATTTTATTGAGAAATATTCTCAATCTATCTCATCTTATGATTACAACTTTATTAAATTTTAACATAAAATATAATAAATAATTCAACTTTTTTAAATTTTAAAATAATAATAATATTAAAAAATAATATTTTATTCAATTTTTAACTTTCATATAAAACATCTCATCTCATCTCACTATTCAAATAACCTCAAAATGCAAAAAAGGTAATCTCGGATTATAAAAATAAAAAATGTTTACAACTCACTTACACACGTTAGTGTAGGAGAAGTTTTTATTTTTAAAGCAATGTTACGTATAAACAATTCAACACATGTCCAACGGCCACGAAAGCAAAATATGGCATCTTCACGTTGTATATTATATATATACCAGAAGAAATAGCGCACTTCATTGGCAATGGATTCTTTATCTTCATATGTAAAATTATATGTTTTGAAGATTGATTTTGAATATAAAGAAAAATTCCTACATTGGATTATGTATTTTTTGATCAAATAATAATAAAATAATAAAGAGAGAGAAGAGAAAAAAAAGAGAGAAAAAGAGAGAAAAGAGGATTTGGGAGGAGAGAGAAAAAACAATAAAATAATGTTTGAAGAATGAAAATGACATCTTCAAAGATGAATAATCACTGTTCATAGTTATTTAAAATTATAAAGATAGATAAGCTAATGTAGGTGATTTTAAGGCAACTTTATTCAAATTTGAGAATAAAAATGAAGATGAATAAACCATTGCTAGTGCAGACACGAAATAGCGCACTTTTAATACACGAAATAGAAGACTCTGAATGCTCTCTCGTTGTGTGAGACATTTCCACATAAAGTTGGTTCCCAATTGTATTTATGGCATCTAGAGCCATTGGGAGAGTGCGAGAGTCCTACTCCTATGGCAGCCATTTCACTATCTGTCAATAACTTTTACGGTTGAACAAGGGACATTATCCCCTATGGAGAGAACAAGTCGTGGCCTTGGCTGAGAGCCAAGATCTCATGAACCACCTCACCAATTATGTTCCTCCACCCCAATATGAGTCCTCCACCGATTACTTAACAACAATCAACCACAAAGAAATCAACCCCACTTACCCGCAATGGCGGAATGAGGATCGATTGCATTGGGGTTGGATCATCGGTACACTATCTGAGGAATCATTCAGCTTAGTTGTAGGGCTTGAAACTTCCTACCAAGTTTGGCATGCTCTTCAAGATACCTATGCTCAGGAGTCCCAAGAAAGAGAATTTCAACTTACTCAGCAACTCACCTACATGCGGAAGGAGGCGTCGGTTTCGCTACATGATCATCTTAGAAATTTCGAAACCGTATGTGATAATCTAGCTGCAATTGATCACCCGGTGAGTGACAAATTGAAGGTGTTCGCCCTTCTCAATGGCCTCGGACCGAAGTACGAACCCTTCACCACCACCATGCTCAAGCCGCCAATGCCCTCTTATGCTGAGGTTGTGCCGCTGCTACAGGGGTTTGAGACACAAACCCAACTTCATGAGACCTACAACGCACAAAGTTACGTGTTTTATGGTCAAAACCCAAGGAATGGAAATTCTAAACCGAAGTACTTCTCTAAGTTCTCTTCCCGCGGACATGGCTTCTCCCAAGCCAATCATGTGTCACACCCAAATCCCTCTACTAGTGGGACACAACACACCTCTGCCCCAAATAATGTACGTGACTCTTCTCTAGAAAATACTCGCATGGAGACTTGTCAAATTTGCGGAAAAAATGGGCATATTGCGTTAAAGTGCTGGCACCGGTTTGATCACGCTCTTAAGCCCGATGACATTCCTCAAGCATTGGCTACCATGAAACTTGAAAATGGCACTCATGATGCTGAGTGATTGTACCACACTTGAAAATGGGATACTCAGGTAGCTCTGAAATTCGAGCATAGAAAGAGTAAAGGCAGCAACTATGGTCCACCATATGAGTGGAAAGTGTACAAGTACGTCCTTTTTCTAGGTTAATTTTTTATAAGGATTGTGGATGATTGTACCATATATATGTGTGTGTCTGTTTATATGCATTTATTTATGATTTTTTCTTTCATTTTGTTTGACAGCACTCTTGGTGGTAGTCATGGACTGCCAAAAGTATACTATAAATGGAGGCAAGGAGACTATTATGTTATGGTATGATCCACACAAACTGCATCTTTATCATCTCTCCATTATAACTTGTTGGTTTAACTTTTATACTTGTTTATATGCAGGTTATGGACATGCTAGGTCCCAGCTTGTGGGATGTTTGGAATACTACAAGGCAGGCGTGAATGTCCCATGCTTGTATCTTTCTTTACCTCCTATAGTGTCATAATTTTTATTGTTCTACTGTCCTGTGTTGTCTTGAAATCTTAAACTTGAGTTTGTTATAGATGGCTATTGTGGGCTTGGTTGGAGGAAAAGCTCAATTAAGTTATTTAAAGGAAAGACTTTTAAACTTTAGTAGACTAAGTATCATGCCTTCAAAGTCCCAGGTTTATAATATTTGAAAGTACACGTAGCTTTGGGTCTGACTTCAAAAGAAAATAAGGGGAAAAAAGGATGTAATTATGCAGAAAAAAGAGTCTTTAAAAGTAGGAATCGTTGGTATCCACAACTCTGATCTACCAAAACTCCTGATTTTATACCTTAAAACAATTAAAGAACATCTGTCAAATTAGCACGATTCAAATTATACTGCAAAAACCCGTGATTTAAATTCCACTGCTTATATGCTCTATTGGCGAAGAATGCTGCAGCCAGCCACAAGGTGTTTCACGAAAATATATGACTTTGAACTTTTTTGATTAGTAAACAAAGAGTTTTATTGATGATATAGGTAGACACAGCCCTAGTACACAAGACGTATACAAGAGTGGCAACCAAGCATATGAGTGTCCGGCCAGTGATACAACTAGGAACTAAAGATCACCACGACCTTTATAGGCTAACACTATAATGAAGTAGCAAAGAGCGATTTGTACTCTTCTTTTAACTGTATTTTCTTCCTGGTTTCTGAAAAAAACAAAAATGTGGTTAATAGTGGTGATATTTTCAGTTTAAGATTATAGTTTGGAGCTTGTACAGGCTTGTTGTTAGGACCCTGTAGTAAATGACCGTTGTAAATGCTACTGTGAATTGGAATGATGCTGTTGTGACAATGGAATGTAAACAGGAAGTGAAATGGATTACAAATGAATGTTGTATGAAGAAGGAATGGGAATGCACGGGAAGTGTTTGATAGAAAGCTCAAAAGAGCCACTGATTCAGAGCTACGGGTTCTTCGAGGGACCCAACCTCCATTACAGAAAAGATCAATAACCAAATATTCCAAAATGAATCTCCCTCCCCACAGTCCCTTCTCATATGCTCATGCAGAATAACAAACCATACAAATAAAAGGCTGACACGTATACGTATAGTAACTAACTATTACAAGGAGACAAAATACAATAATAAGCTAAAATTCTCTCATGATGCCAAACGATGCGTATAGCACCGATTATTGAAGCTGTGTGTTTAATCTCATTTCTCCAAATGGTGCGCTGCATCAGGTTCCTAACACTTGTTTTATGGATTCTCTTTGAAAATCAAGAAATCTTGTATTCAGGTGGTTGTCATCTTAAATAATCGTTGCCAGACAATCAATATAAAAATGTCCTATGCCATTTTGGTTATAAAATATTTAGCATCCTACTTTTGTTGATGTAATCCTTTTTGAGAAGTAATATAAATTTGATAAAAAAATGCAAAAGACTCAATCCAAGTACACAGACGTAAACAAGAAAGACACTTGTCTAGCTAGTTGATCTTCAACTGTTAATCTTGAACTGTTATAAAATTGCAATTTTTTTCTATATATCTTGAAAAAGTGAAATGATGATCCACCATTCATTCCTGCCTACACCCACCCATATAAAAAGGAGGGGTGGGGGTGATGGAAATCTTGTCCACGCTTTTTTAGGGTGCACCTGTGATAGGCAAAGATCTCAACATATTTTAGCTTGTACAAATGAAGATAATTTGGTCAATTCGTTTTGGGGAATATTTTATGTTTGGTTTTTCACCTTATTTACATTTTTCCTTATTTTTTTTCTTTGTAATTTGTGTTTGTGGGCTAAGACTCGTGTACTGAATGATGATAATTTTCTGATTTGTATTAGCCTTCTTTTTTCTGCTTTCTAGAGTGTAATAGGTATTTCCTTTGTATACGTCCTGTGTACTTGAGCTTTGCCTATTCTTGGTAATAAAATTTCTTATTAATTATATAAAAAAAAATACATTTGTTTGTGTTCACCTACACACTTGAGCTTGTGTTTTCTGGGTGTCTTATTTTAGTTTCTTTTGTTTTTCTGGCCACAATTACTAGAGTAAGCTACTTCAATTTTGATTGTTGTTAAATGCATCTCTTGAACATGAATTTTGTTTAGAGTGTAATATTGTTTTTCTTTATTTTAGAAGTATATGTTATTGGTCTAACAATGTTTCTTCTTCCTCTCTTCATTCCTTGTCTGCCAAAATGTATGCCTTGTTTCTAAATCTTTCACACAATGATATATACACACTGGATGTCCTCAGAAATGGTTGCTTGTATAGCAGTTGAGTCCTTATCAATTCAAGAGAAGATGCATGCAAGAGGGTATGTGATTGTAATAGTTTTTCTTGACTTTGTAAGGTTCGGTTGCCGCTTTTATTTTTATTTAAAAAAAAAAATTTATGCTGGCAATGCTACATCAAATAGCTTTGTTTCATGGTCCTTTTATTGTGAAATATTGAATCTCCATAATAAGTAATCATGTATCTATTTGATACTAGTTATGTCCATGGTGATGTCAATCCAGAGAACTTTTTACTAGGGCAGCCATCTTCACCACAAGAGAAGTTGTTTCTTGTTGACCTTGGATTAGGCGAGTAAATTTCATGTAATTATTACACACTCAAATTAATTTATTCTACACATTTTCTTACGTTGTCATTATCAATACATGATTGCAGCAATAAAGTGGAGAGATGGCTCTAATGGACAACATGTTGAATATGATCAACGTCCTGGTATGTTTAGGTGAATGAATCTTTTGGTCATTAGGGCGTGAGCGGAAGATGCAGCCATGAAAAGCAAGAGGTTTTGCCCTTCTATCATGAATTGCTTGTTTAAAATTAGCAAATTGGAATTGAAACATCATCCATCAACATGGCCATCTACTCACAAGTTGTCGACCGTTTTCTTTTCATTGTCATCGTTTTTGAATAATGCATAAAGGAAGAAATTAAAACACGTAGTTTATAGATCATAGCACAAGATTTCAAAATCCACATCATAATGCAACCACGTAATCAATATTGTTGGGAAAACTTTTCACAAAAGAGCAAAATGGAAGTGCAATGATAAGTTTATCCTTCTTACTTCGTAATCATACTTAATCATATCTACCTACACCTTCTCTTTCCAAATCATGAATAGAACCAAGTTAATCCTTTGTGATTCCAGTAGTATTTACATTATTAACAATATTCACCCAATCAACCAAGATCAAGATGCAATGGCTATAGACTCATGTATGGAAATAAATCATCCAACAACATACGGCAACATGCACACCTATGGAAATAAAAAATTCAACACATGTCCAACGGCTACAAATACAAAATATGGCGACTTCATCCTAAGCATCGAATCGTGCTGTATTACATTTATAATATTATATCCCGTAATTAAATCCTTCCCTTTGTAACATTCACTACTTTTTGTACATAGACTACATATTGTACATATATTAGAAGACTCAAATTCTCAATACTCTCACGTTGTGTGAGAGATTTCCACATACATAAATGCTATTTCACCTGAATAAAGCTCCCGACAATTTCTTCGGAAGACAAAAAAATTTATTTTTTTATTTTATTTTTTACTTAGTGATTAAGGAAGTGTTTTTTTAGTGATGTTGTGAATTTTTTATTTAAAAAAATATTTAAAAATATAAAAAAATGAATGCAAAAAAATTAAAAAAAGTAAAAAAAAAAAATTCTGTGTTTGGTGGCTTCTCGGGCTGCATCCCCCAAGGGATGTACCAGTGCTCTTACACATACAGTTGGTTCACAATTGTCTTTAAGGCATCTAGAGACGTTGTGAGAGCAAGAGAGTCCTACTCCCATGGCAGCGACTTCACTATCTATCAATAACTTTTACGGTTGAACCAAGGAAATTATCCCCTATGGAGAGAACAAGTCGTGGCCTTGGCTGAGAGCCAAGACATCATGAACCACCTCATCAATTCTATTCCTCCACCCCAGTATGATTCCTCCACCGATGACTTAACAACAATCACCCACAAAGAAATTAGCCCCACTTACCTACAATGGTGGAAGGTGGATTGATTACTTCGGGGTTAGATCATCGGTACATTGTCCGAGGAATCATTCGGCTTAGTTGTAGGGCTTGAAACTTCCTACCAAGTTTGGCACGCTCTTCAAGAGGCCTATGCTTAGTGAAATGATGATCCACCCTTCATTCCTGCCCTACACCCACCCATATAAAAAGGAGGGGGTGGAGGTGATGGAAATCTTGTCCACACTTCTCAACATATTTTAGCTTGCTACAAATGTAGATAATTTGGTCAATTCGTTAAGGGGAATATTTTATGTTTGGTTTTTCACCTTATTTACATTTCACCTTATTTTTTCTATAGTAATTTGTGTTTGTGGGCAAAGACTCTTGTACTGAATGATGATAATTTTCTGATTTGTATTGGCCTTCTTTTTTCTGCTTTCTAGAGTGTAGTAGGTATTTCCTTTGTATACATCTTGTATACTCGGGATTTGCCTATTTGTGTTAATAAAATTTCTTATTAATTATCAAAAAAAATTTAATTTACATTTGTTTGTGTTCGCCTACACACTTGAGCTTGTGTTTTATGTGTGTCTTATTTTAGTTTCTTTTGTTTTTCTGGCCACAATTACTAGAGTAAGCTACTTCAATTTTGATTGTTGTTAAATGCATCTTTTGAACATGAATTTTGTTTAGAGTCTAACATTGTTTTTCTTTATTTTAGAAGTATATGTTATTGGTCTAACAATGTTTCTTCCTCCTCTCTTCATTCCTTGTCTGCCAAAATGTTATATGCCTTGTTTCTAAATCTTTCACACAATGATATATACACACAGGAGGTCCTCAGAAATGGTTGCTTGTATAGCAGTTGAGTCCTTATCAATTCTAGAGAAGATGCATGCAAGAGGGTATGCGATTGTAGTAGTTTTTCTCGACTTTGTAAGGTTTGGTGGCCGCTTTTGTATTTTAAAAAAAAATTATGTTGGCAATGTTGCATCAAATAGCTTTGTTTGATGGTCATTTTATTGTGAAATATTGAATCTCCATAATTAGTAATCATGTATCTGTTTGATACTAGTTATGCCCATGGTGATGTCAAGCCCGAGAACTTTTTACATGAGTCTTGGGCAGCCATCTTCACCACAAGAGAAGAATTTGTTTCTTGTTGACCTTGGTTTAGGCGAGTAAATTTCATGTAATTATTACACACTCAAATTAACTTATTCTACATATTTTATTACGTTGTTATTATCAATTCGTGATTGCAGTAGCAAAGTGGAGAGATAGCTCTAATTGACAACATGTTGAATATGATCAATGTCCTGATATGTTTAGGTGAATGAATCTTTTTGTCATTAGGCTACTGGTTTGCAATACAACTATTTTACAGATGGTCTTGATACCTTTTCTTCTCTGTGCTAGAGGAACCGTTCGATATGCTAGTGTTCACGCTCACCTGGGAAGAACTGCTAGTAGAAGAGATGATCTTGAGTTTCTTGCATATACGCTCATCTTTCTCCATCGAGGCAGGATGCCTTGGCAAGGCTCTCAGGTACTAACACATATACCATGGGTTTAGAGTATTTGTTGTTGTCTTTGGAGTTACTTTTGGGACTGTTTTGAATTCTTTATTTCTGTCCATTTTTCCCTGATAGGGAGATAACAAATCATTTCTAGTTTGCAAAAAAAAAATGGCAACCTCTCCTGAAATGGTATGTTGCTTCTGCCCGCCAACCTCTCTCTCTCTCTCTCTCTCACACACACACACACACTCAATTAAACACCACCCCTCTGGCGGGCAGAGAAACTAATAGAGTTTCAGCAAGTCCAAATATGCATTAGAAATTTAAGACTCAGAAGATTTATTAATTGAATAATTATAAAAAAAAGTATTAATTGAATAATCTGTTGAAAAGAGTGCATGGTTTTGACTGGGTATTGGAATCACGTCACTAGCCTAAACTCGGTTGGTTCTCTTTCTGGGAGTTTTGCTAAATTATCAATAAGTCATTCAATATCAGCTACTAAATGTGACATCATATATTAGCATTAGTGAGCAAGAGTCAATCGGCTAGTGCTTCTGCCAAGTGGCCAATTTATGTAGATGAAACAATTCTCTAGCATCCTTGAATGTGAATGGCAGGATGATCACATAGTTCAGTATTTCTAGAATTACTTATTGAACAATTCAATGTTTTTAATTCTTTTGGCTTATTGGAAGGGGTGGCTTGAGAACAAACACACTGAGATATTGTGGAAAGCAATGGAGAAGTTTTGAGGATACCCAATGCAACATCGAAGACCTCCGGGCTGTTCTTTTTATCAATCTACTATTTGATGGCAGCCAAACTTTGTCTCTCTAGCTTTACTCTCTATGTTCTTCTCTCTCTATCTCACTAGGTGTATTTTTTGGATAACTTCATGTACTTCAATTATGCCGTCCGCTCTTTTCTTGGTCATTAATGAAATAATCTTACAAAAAATAGTATTAGTGTGGTTGAAAAAAGGACTTAAGTCTAACAATTACAATAATTGAGGCTAGGGCTGAGAATCGGACGGTCCGGACCGGATAAACCGGCCGGACCCATCCAATTTTCAAGGGACCGAAGGAGTTCGGTCCGGTCCCGGTTCAGGGGTTTTTCACCCCAGACCGGACCGGACCGAATGGAAATTAAAAAAAAATTATTATTTATATATATTATTTATATAATAGTTGTATATAATTAATTATATAATTATATATGGTATAAAAAAAATATTAATAGTCTAATATAGACTATAGTTATACTAATATAGTTATACTAAATCACTATAACTAATACTTCAACAATAGCTATAGTGCCCTTCAAAAAAAAAAAAAAAAAAAAAAAAAAAAAAAGAAAAAAACAATAGCTATAGTGACCTATACTAATAGTCTACTATTAATACTAATATACTATTATGTAATTTATATAGTTATACTAATCACTATAATTAATATTATGTATAGCTATATAGTCTACTATTATATAGTTATACTAATCACTATGATTAAAACTAATATATAGCTATACAATATACTTATATAGTTGTACTAATACTATTAGTTTATTATATAGTCTAAGACTCTCAATTCTAATATAGGCTATATAGTTATAACTAATACTAATATTTATATTAATACTAATAATGTAGAATATAGTTATACTAACTAACTGATTCAACATAACTAATATTACTAATATAATATAGCCAAATTGAATTACTAATAGTCTAATACTAGTACAATTATATAGTTATACTAATCATAAATTCATAATAACTAAATCATTATAAGTCTATAACTATATATATTTAGTATGAATGTATTACTATATTCTTTAATGTATAACTATTAACTATAATATATAGTACTAGTATAACCGATCAAAAAATATATATAGTACTAGTATATATATTACTGTATTAACATATTATAAAAGTTATAGTATAAATTATAATATATCATATATTTGTAAATTTATAATAGTATTAGTATAGTTAGCTTAATATGTAATATGTTAGTATTAAATCACTATAACTACATAGAGTAATAGTAATAAGAGTATTACTATTATTATTATTAAATCACTATAACTACATAGAGTATTAGTAATAAGAGCATTACTATTATTACTAGTATTAGTAATATGCAAATGGTAAAGTCGAAAAGGTTGTCGATGGAGAGTAGCTTCTGGATTGAAGCGAAATTCTTTGTATTCAGAAGATTAGATGGAAACCTTTTCTGCATTGTTGAGAGATGTAACAATTTCACCAAGGCCCTTTATCTGAGTAGGGAGGTGGTGATTTGGTTGGCCAAGGTGCTTGAGGAAAGTTGGAAGTTAGTGAATAGCAGGACCCCTTTTCAGACTAAAAGGGATGGTAGTAGAGTCCTCTTGGTTCAAGCATGTCACAATTCGTATGGCAGATTCCTTAAACTCTTAGAGCTGGGCACTGGTAAGGGGAATAGGATTGTTGTCATTCTTGAAGGGAGGAATGGAAGCGGATGGTCATGTTTTGCTAGAAAAGTAATGGAGGCTGTTAGCTCTACTCCATCTGCTCCTGCCCCTGGATACAGAGTTGTTTGTAACAATAGCAGTAGAGGAGAGGCTTCCATGGTTAACCAACATACATTGCCGACGTACAGGGAAGTTCTTCAACAGAAGACAGCACCAGTGCAGCATGGGGGAAGAAAGTTTGAATCTGGGAAGGCTAACCCCGTAGAGGGTATAGGCCAAGTCATGAGGAAGGATAGCTCAGCGGCGGGATGTGACTTTGGCTCTGACAGATGGGTTGGTGGTGTGTCTGACCAAGAAGTGTTGAATTCGATGCTAGACATGAGAAAACAAATTGCAGAATTGCAGGAGAAGATGGAGTGTTTAATACGGGGCGTAAAAGGGAAAAAAGAAGTTGAAATGGGCTTGGGCTTGGGCTCAGTCTGTTTGGGAGTTGAAGGGACTTGGTCTGAAGGGGATGGGTTTTTAGGCCCAGGGGGGGCCCGAAACAAATGGCCTCTGCCTACAGCCCGTGGTGGGTTTAAAACCTACACACGCCGTGGTGGACTTACGCCCACGGGCCCAACCCAAGGAAAAAAATATGAGGCTCGTTGTGAATGGAAGTTACAACCTGGTGGTTTGGTTGGGCCCTCGTCCGGCGAGAACTAGTGCACGGCAACGGCGCCAACTCAGACGGACTCGCCTCAGGTTGAGGTGGAAAAAGATATGTCTATCTCGGCAGAAGTGGGGGTTGTTGGGGGAATGCAAGCGAAGGAGATGGCACCGATGCAGGTTGTATTGCACTCGGTAGAGTCCGAACCCGTTACAGAGAAGGGTTGTCACCTCTCCCTATTGCCAGCGATAGATACAGACAACGCCGGCGAGATGGTTTCATCATCGGCGAAGGTCCTTAACGACACAGACAACGCCGGCGAGTTGTTTTCATCACCGGCGAAGGTCCCCCAGGACATAGACAACGCCGGCGAGTTGTTCTCATCACCAGCGAAGGTCCCCCAATACACAGACAACGTCGGCAAGATGTTCTCATCTCCGGCGAAGGTCCCCCAGGACACAGAACACGCCGATATGCCTCCCCCAATGCTCGGGAGCAACTCTTCGTTGGTGATTTTTGAATAGAACAGGTCGAAGATTAGTAGGGAGGTTGGGGATGGGGATTTCCAGCTTGTGAAATACACAAAAAGTAGGGAGGAGGATCTGAGTTTACCTTCTCCAGTGACTAAGGAACGTGGGGAGGAGGATCTGAGTCTACCCCCAGGTGAGGGGGTAGATCATATGCAACCCTTTCTTCAGTTAACTCAGAGGGAGCATGAGGTGGAGCCTTTACGCACATTATCTCCCTTGATTGCTATGGGAGGCTCTCATTCGAATTGGATGGTTCAGAAAGTGAATGATCTTCAGGAGTGTATGGGCCTCCGGGGGTATTCTTATTATGTGGGATTCAAGGGTGGTTGAGTCTATTGAGGAGTGTGTTGGAAGCTTTATGGCTGCGTGTTCGTTTAGAAATATGGAGGATGGTTTTCGTTGGGCTTTTGTTGGTGTGTATGGGCCGAACATGGACACTCATAGGAAGGTTCTCTGGGAGGAGTTAGCTGGTTTGGGCAGTTGGTGGAACTTACCATGGTGCATTGGAGGTGATTTTAATGCCACTAGGTTTCCTAGTGAACGATCGGGTGATGTAAGGCTTAACCAAGCAATGCAGGAATTTTATGATTTTATCTTTGATATGGATTTGGTGGACTTACCACTTGTTGGTGGTGAATATATTTGGTCTAATAATCGGTCGTGGTCTCGTTTAGACAGATTTTTGGTGCCCCCCTCTTGGGAGATACATTACCCTACAATACTGTAGAAAAGAATGGACAGAATTTGTTCAGACCATTTCCCCATTGTTCTAGATTGTGGCGGTATTCAGGAGGGTAAACGATACTTTAAGTTTGAAAATATGTGGTTGAAAGTTGAGGGTTTTGTGGATAAAGTGAGGTCGTGGTGGACTTCTTACTCGTTCGAGGGTTGACTAAGCTTCATATTGGCTAGAAAATTGAAAACCTTGAAGGGAGATTTGAAGAGGTGGAATGCAGAAGTTTTTGGGCTTATTAATGATCAAAAAAGGTCTCTTATGGAGGAGTTAAAGGTTTTGGAGGAAAGGGAGGTGAGTGCGCCTCTTTCTGAAGAAGACTCTCGCAAGAAATTAGCCACCTCTTCGAAATTGGAAAGGGTGTTACTAATGGAGGAAATATCATGGAGACAAAAGTCGAGAGCCCTTTGGCTGAAGGAAGGAGACCGTTGTACGAAAATTTTCCATCGGGTGGCTAATTCACACCGTAGGAATAATGCTATCGATGTGATTCAGGTTGAGGTCCAAGTTTTCTCCAATCATGCGGACATTAAGAACCACATTGTCAAATATTATGAAGCACTACTCACGGAAAAATTCATGTGGCGGCCCAAATTGGATGGTATGCATTTTGAGAATATTGATCATGCTAGCTCGGAGTGGTTGGAAAGACCTTTTGAAGCTGATGAGATTCTTTGGGTGCTTCGTGGAATGGCTAAGGACAAAGCACCGGGGCCGGATGGGTTCTCAATGGCTTTCTATTATGAATGTTGGGATGTGCTGGGGGAGGATGTTATGAAGGTTTTTCAGGAGCTATACACTTTTGGTAAGTTTGAAAAAAGTCTCAACGCATCCTTCATTGCTCTAATCCCTAAGAAAGTTGGGGTAATGGAGATGAAAGACTTTAGACCGATTAGCCTCATTAATGGGATATACAAGATTATTGCGAAGGTGTTGGCCAATCGTATGAGCAAGGTTCTGAACAGTATTATAACAAAACCTCAAAATGCATTTGTAAAGGGGAGACAAATTCTGGATTCAGTGCTAATTGCCAATGAATGTTTGGATTGTAGACTCAAGGAGGGTAAACCAGGCCTCTTGTGTAAGCTGGACATTGAGAAGGCCTACGACCATGTAAATTGGGATTTTTTGTGTTATTTACTTGCGAGATGTGGTTTTGGGGAGAGATGGTTATCTTGGATTCGACATTGTATAACTACGGTCCGCTATTCGGTTTTGGTGAATGGAACACCGGAGGGTTTCTTTACCAGCTCTAGGGGATTAAGACAAGGGGATCCCCTATCTCCTCTATTGTTTGTATTTTTTATGGATGCCTTGAGTCGCATGTTGAGTGCAGATGTTAGTAGAGGTTTCATTGTTGGCTTCTCGGTTGGAGGGATGACTATATCTCATCTTTTATTTGCCGATGATACACTGCTGTTTTGTGAGCCAGACCGTGTCCATATGCAGTATTTGAGAGCTGTTCTGCTTTGTTTTGAAGCGGTTTCAGGTTTGAAGGTAAACCTTTCAAAGTCTGAAATGGTCCCTGTGGGTAGTGTGAACAATATTCAAGGCTTGGCATCTATTTTGGGCTGTCAGATTTCTTCATTGCCTTTGCAATATCTTGGTCTTCCATTGGGGGCAGCGTTCAAGACCAAATCTATTTGGGATGGAGTGGTAGAAAAAATTGAAAGAAGATTGGCTGGATGGAAACGATTATATTTGTCCAAGGGTGGTAAATGGACTCTCATTAAGAGTACACTATCTAACCTCCCTACGTATTTTCTTTCCTTATTTCCGATACCCGCAAGTGTGGCTTCTCGCATCGAGAAAATTTTTCGCAATTTTCTTTGGGGAGGAATGGGAGATGAAGCTAAAATCCATCTTGTGGGTTGGGATAAAGTTTGTTCTCCAATTCAATGGGGAGGTTTGGGGGTGCGTAATGTAAGGGTCTTCAACAAAGCATTATTGGGGAAATGGTTGTAGAGGTATCATAGTGAAGGAGAGGGCTTGTGGAGAGAAGTGATAAGAGTCTAAGTATGGGAGTCTTCGGGGGGGTTGGTGTTCGAACGAAGTCAGGGGTGCACATGGAGTGGGATTGTGGAAAAACATAAGAGCTGGTTGGGACAGATTTTCTCATTTTTTCAGAGTTACAATTGGCAGCGGCAACAATGTTTTGTTTTGGCATGATGTTTGGTGCGGGGACATGGCTCTTAAGTAGGCTTTTCCTATGCTTTACCAAATCGCATGTGATAAAGAGGTTGTTGTGGCTGATTTATTGATACGCTCTAATGGTGCTGTTCATTGGAATGTGAGTTTTTCAAGAGCGGCTCAAGATTGGGAGCTGGACATGTTATCTGGTTTTTTTGACTCTCTATATGCTATATCTCTTGGAAATGAGGTGAGGGATTGGATGTTGTGGAATCCAAGTGGAAATAAAAAATTCTCAATGCGGTCCTTCTATTCGGCTCTTGTGGGCCTACACCATGGTCATAGCTATCCTTGGAAAGCTATTTGGAAGTGCAAGGTACCTTCCAAAACTGCTTTCTTTGTCTGGACAGCATCTATTAGGCGGATTCTTACCTCGGATAATTTGAGAAAATGTGGGTTCTATATTTCAGATTGGTGTTTTATGTGTAAGTGTGATGGGGAATCAGTTGATCATCTCCTATTACACTGTAAAGTGGCCCAATGCCTATGGGATGAAGTTTTTAGTAGGGTAGGGGTGGCATGGATCATGCCTAGAAGTGTCCGGGATCTTATGTGCTGTTGGAAAGGTCTATGGGGAAATGTTCAAATCGCTGCTGTGTGGAAAATGATACCTCACTGCATTATGTGGTGTGTGTGGATGGAGAGGAACAAGAGGTGCTTTGAAGATATGGAGCACTCTATGGCTGAACTAAAACGTTTTTTCTACTGTACCCTGCTTTCCTGGGCTTCGGCCATTATTTGTAATACAGATGATCTCCATACTTTGCTTGTAACTCTCACTAGTTCTTAGTTGTAACCTAGCATGATCTTTGTATACCTCTAATGTACTCAGGCTATGCCTTTTTCATTAATAAAATTTACTTTTACCTATCAAAAAAAAAATTAAACAAAGCTTGGAGAAGGTGAGTTGGTAGCTGTCAAATTGTCGCATTGTGGAAAATGGTTCCTACTTGCCCCATATCGTGTATTTGGAGGGAAAGAAAGCAAAAGAAGTTTTGATGGATTGTGGACGGATAATGGAGGAGCTAAAGACTTTCTTTCTCAAAACTATACTCCTTTTAGACAATTTCTATAGACTTCAATAGGCTTAATTTACATGATTTTTTTTTTGTATATTTTTTTTCTTTATAGATAGGTGAATGATTTGTATGTCACGTGTACTTAGACTATGTCTTTTGCGCTTTTATGATAGTTCTCTTATTACTTGTGAAAAAAAAAAAAAGTTAAGATAAGCATGACTTTTAATAATGTCTAAGAGTAGTGTTATAAACAGCCTAAAAAGGGGGACAGTAGCTAGATCTGTGGCTCCTTAGGTAACATAGGATAAACCGTTAGGCAGTGTTACACCCTTGCCCGAAAATGATAAAGGAGATGTAGGATGTCAAAGTATTGTGTGAATGGCCGAATTAATTGGCCTTGAGTAATCTGTATATTATATATAAGCTTACAAGAGTTTCTATACATGGAAAGAATGTAATTTCCTGAATGATTCTAGCCCTATATGGAAACTATACTCTGTCAAATATGCTAACTGTACAAGCCTAAGTAAATTAAGGAAGATGAAAATAAGGAAAGAAGAATAATTATGGACATCAAAGCTATCCATTGACAGCCCCCCTCAAATTGATGCAAGTTGATCAACAAGCATCAATTTGCTACATAAGTATCAATGTTGATGGCGAGTAAGAGCTTTGGTGAAGATATCAGCAATTTGTAGTTCAGTGGAAACATGTAGAAGAGTGATAACACGAGCTTCAAATGCTTCATGGATAGAGTGACAATCGACTTCAATATGTTTTGTGCGCTCATGATAGACAGGATTGGCCATGATTTGAATAGCACTCGTATTATTGACATGTAGGGGTGTAGGATCAGTCTCAAAAAAATCTAGCTCAACAAGCAAACCTTGAAGCCAAATAATTTCAGAATAAACAAGAGACATCGATCGGTACTCAAATTCCGTAGATGACTTAGAAAATCTGTCTTACTTCTTACTCTTCCAAGAGATCAATGCATCACCTAATAACACACTAACCAGTGATGGAGTGTCGTGTATCCACACAACCAGCCCAATCAGCATTGCCACAAGCAACAAGGATAGTAGAATTGTCGGCAGGGAAGAATAAACCACGGGAAGAAGTGCCTTGAACATAGCGTATGATCCTACGGACAGTAGCCAAATGAAGATGACGAGGAGTATGAAGAAACTGGCTAACTTGCTGTACAAGAAAAGAATTGTCTGGTTTAGTAATGGTGAGATAAACAAGGTTACCCACCAACTTCCGGTAGGGGTGGGCAGCGAGGGCCCCGCCCCGCTGCCACCCCGCCCCGCCCCCTTGTGGCGGGGTGGATTACACTGCTCGGCAACACGGGGGCTGGGTTTACCCCGCCCGTATGTAGGGCCCTGGGAGGGGTCGGGGGCGGGATGGGGTGGACCCTCGCCTCGGAAATCCCCCGCCCCACCCCGGCAATATATATATAAAATTAATAATTATATATATTATATAAAAAAAATCCATTCAGGTCCAAAACGGCATCGTTTTGGCACCTGAAGGTTTTTTTTTTTTTTTTAAACCAGCAAACCCAAAACGACGCCGTTTTGGGTGCCGGTTGCCTAAAGCCCCCCCCCCCCCCCCCGCGATACACTGCCCAGAAGTTCCCCCCCCCCCCCAGATTCCAGAAACTTGAAACGGCGCCCCCCCCCCCCCCGCGCCCAGAGGCCAGAACGGCAGAACCCCCTCCTCCCCCGCCGCACCTCCCAGTCGCCGCACCCCCCTTCCCATTGTCGCCGCACTCCCCCCCCCCTTCCCGAGTTCTTTTTCTTCCCCCCTCTCCCATCGTTGCCGCACCCCCCCTCCCTCCCATTGTCGCCGCACCTTCCCGTCGCCATCGGCCCACCGCAGGTCCGCATCTACCTCGCAGGCCGGTACATCTCTCTATTTTTTTTCTTTTTTTTTTGTTTTACATTTAAATTTTTTGTTTATTTAGTGGAGGATGGGATTAATGGATATGGAGGATGGGATTTGGAATTGTGTGCTGTGGAGGATTGAATGTGCATGTGTGTGAATCTGTGATGATTGTTCGTGTGTTTTGATTTTGTGCTGTGGAGTGTGGAGCGTGGAGGATCCGATTGTTGATTTTGATTTTGTTTGAGTTTGATTTTGATTTTGTTCGTGTGGTTGATTTTGATTTTAATGGAAGAAGTTGAAGAACCCATAATCAGCAAACTTGTCTCTGCCTCTATTGTTTTTTTTTTTAACGGTTTTTTTTTTCAGTTGTTGTAGTTCATTAGTCAAATTGAAAAAAAATAAAAAAATACCATCTTCAATTAATTTCTAAAAGCTTGATTTTCGAAAAAACTAAAATATTAATATTTCTAATAATTAAAAATATCTGAAGAAACAAATTACAACCAAGATGATCAGAAATTCATGCCTTTTATTTTAAATTTAAATTTATTTTTGAAGATTTTTTGTTTTTCAAATTCTTTGAATTCAATTTGTTTATAAAGGGAATTTATTGTTGCGGGTATATATGGGGGTACGTAATTGTAAATTGGTGGTACGACGTAGTTTGAGGGAGGTTTGTGTATTTTTTTTTTTTTTCAATTCTTACTATAAAAAGCCGTATAGATCATGTGTGTATGGAATTGCCTACGTAGTCGTAATGTATTTACGATGAATACAGGATATATATTTTAGAAATAATATTGTTAGAATAGCATTGAATAATTGGTTCATCTCGACTCTAAATATTGTTCACAGTTCACACGACGCTCATTTTAGTTGAAAACCATTCGATCTTTTCACGTGTAGTCATTTTCGAGCATGATATTCTAATATTTCAATGACCTCATATAATTGACTGCATTATTTTTTTAATATAAAAGAATTATTTTAAAAAAATTTCAATTTAAAGATTGGATTAAATTAAACAAAACAAAATTCTTACACTAACGTGTTTATTTGGTTGTTGCTGTTGGATGTTAATACTTTTCATGTTTGCTATAATTTCAGATCTATTGTTTGCTTGAGTTCATGGAATTGCTGACAGATTCTAGTGCGAGCTCCCCTATTGAGGGTAGCAATGCCTCTACCCCTACCCCAATTGAGGGTAGCTTTGCCTCTACCCCTACCCCTACCCCTTGCCCCGCCCCTAAGCCTAACAAAAAACCTGCTTCCATAGTTTGGTCTCACTTCACCAAACTAGAGGGTGGTGATCCTAATAACCCTCAAGCCAAATGTAACCATTGCGGGAAAATTTATGGATGCCATTATAGGAGACATGGCATCTCGCAATTAAAGGTGCACTTAGAAGAGCAATGTAAAAAAAGTCCAATTCTAAAATCTTTGCTAGAGAAGAGTCAATCTAGGCTAGAAATTGGACTTAAAAAAATGGAGGATGGGAGTAAAGGGGGTATTGAGTTGAAGGGGTACACGAAATATGATCCTGAGGAGTGTAGGTTACACTTAGCCCGTATGATAATCATGGATGAGTTACCTTTTCCGGTAGTGGATGGGTTAGGGTTCCAAGCGCTTTGTCACTACATGGAACCAAGGTTTCAACTTCCTTCTCGTCACACGGTGGCAAGGGATGTAAAAAAATATTATCGATCTGAAAAAGAGAGGTTGAGGGTTTTTTTGGCGGGTCAGTTTGTTTGCCTGACCACTGATTGTTGGACATCGGTCCAAAATGTTAATTATATGTCTATGACTTGTCATTTTGTTGATGAGAAATGGACATTGCATAAGAAAATTCTCAAATTTTGTCAAATCACCGATCACAAGGGTGAGACGATTGGGAGGGCCTTGGAGGCCGCTATAAAGGAGTGGGGGTTGACACGCGTTGTGACATGCACAGTTGATAATGCATCGTCCAATGATACCGCATTGGGATATCTTAAGACCTTTCTTAGATAGGCAAATAATACAATCTTGGGTGATCAGTATTTGCATATGAGGTGTGCGGCACATATTCTTAATCTTATTGTCGGTGACGGTATGAAAAATCTTGATGACTCTATTGCTCGGGTCAGGACTGCTGTGAGATGGGTGAGATCTTCTCCTGCTAGATTGGAGAAATTCAAGGTTGTTGTGCGGTCTGCGGGAATAACATCAAAGAAGGGGTTTTGTACTGATTTGGCTACGTGATAGAACTCAACATTTTTTATGTTGGAGGCAGCCCAGGAGTATAAGTTGTCATTTGCCTTATTGGGTGAGAAAGACATCCAATATGTAAAATATTTTGAAGATCAACCAGGATTGGGGAAGCCGATGACTGAGGACTGGGATGTTGTATTTACTTTCGTAGATTTTTTAAGGCTTTTCTACGAGGTTATGACGATTTTATCTGGTTCTTTGTATCCTACATCCCATCATTTCTGTCAACAAATATGTAAGGTAAAAGAAGAATTAGATGAGATTATTGCAAGCGGTCACACTAGGTTGCGGGAGATGGCATTATTGATGAGGGCGAAGTACGACAAATATTGGGGAGGAAATTTCGATAGGGCTAATATGTTGTTATATGTAGCTATTGCCATTGACCCCCGGTTTAAGATGGATGGCATGGTATATGGATTGGGTATTGCCTATGGGCAAGTATGGGCAGAGCATATTGCATCAAGGGTTAGGGAAACCCTTGATAGATTATTTGATGAGTTTACCATCTTGCGGGGTGGTAATATTACGGCACCTACTGCTATCCCCCCACCAGTTCCAGATGCTAGGGGTGAGAAAAAACGTAGAATGGACTGGGGTGATAGGATGGAAGGGAACCCATTCACGAGGAGTACTACAGAGGCTAAGTCAGAGATAGACAGATACTTTGGTCTAGATCTTGAACCATATGTACGAGACTTTGATATCCTGACTTGGTGGAAGATACATGCCCCCAAGTATCCCGTCCTTGCACAAATAGCCCGCAGTATTTTGGTCATCCCTATTAGTACCGTAGCATCGGAGTCGGCCTTTAGCACTGGAGGGCGCGTATTGGATCCATTCCGAAGCTCATTAGATCCTGACACTGTTGAGTCTTTGATTTGCACCTCAAATTGGATCACAGGGAGTTCAATTCATGTTCCGGATGTTATTGATTATGATCATGTCAACGCCGACGATGAGGGTGATGATGCACTTGGATCTGGTAATTGCCTATGAATTCAATTATATTATTTTTATTTATTTATTTAAAATTAATTTATGTTAATTTCTGCTTTTAATTGTTGTAGTGATGCTTGCATTACCTGGTGCTGGGATGGCGTCTACAGCTACATCCTCTGCTGCAGTATGAATTCTTTTATATTAGACTCTACACCCACCATTGCTCATGGTTTGCAGAATTGATCCCTTACTTTATAAGTTAAAACTTTATATTGATAATTTTAATTCGTTTTATTTTTAATTTATTATTATTGCAGGATTTATGATCTTCAATTTGTCTGCCCATATCTCAACACAATGGAATGTCTCAGTAAATTCACCGCCACCAAAAATTGATCAAATTTCCGAATGTTATGATTATGTTAATTTATAATTAGTTGTAATGTTAATTATTAATGGTACAATTTGTAGTATTTATTATTTTTATGTCTTTATAATTTTGTAATTGTTTATTAGTTGACATGATTTTGTAATTTCTATCATTGTAATTTTGTAATAGCTTAGTGCATGCCTTAGTTACTTAATAATTAATAGGCTAATAGTATATGACTATAAGGTTGATCGTTGAAGGTTTTGAACTTGGAATTTAGTAATTAATATTTGTATTTGTATTCTTATTTTTTTTAAGTTTTTTTTAATATAGAAATATAGTTGTAGTTAAATTTTTCGTCTATAAACAAATTTGGATTGTGTTTCTGGGTTATTTTGAGCCCAAAAAACTTATTTGGGCTCAAAATGGTTTCAATGGGCCAAGGGCCCATCACCAAAGTCGAGGGCCGGACGGGGGGAGGGGCTCCCCAGCACCCCCGCTACCGGACGAGGTACCCCGCCCCGTCCATGCGGGGGCCGGGGAAAAAAAAGCCCCCCGCATGGGCTGGGGGCGGGATGGGGGTGGCCCCGCCCCGGGGGGGGGGGGGGCGGGTAGCACCCCTAACTTCCGGTATAAACTGGGATCAGCAAGTAAGTCACCCTCCTCTTTACAAAGCTGAACATTTAATTCCATGGGAGTATCAACAGAAGTAGCCTCTTGTTGGCTAGTTGTAGCCACCAAGTCACTAGCATACTTATGTTGATTAAGTGAAATACCAAAGGGGCTACGATATACCTTAAGACCAAGAAAATATGTGAGAGACCCAAGATCTTTCCTATGAAATGACTCTGAGAGATGAGTCTTGAGCATACCAAATAAAGCATAATCGGAACCAGTGATCATAATATCATCAACATAAACCAAAAGAACAACAATATCCATGTCTGATTTCCAAAGAAACAATGAAGTGTCATACTTGCTCTACTTGAATGAAAATTGTAATAACGTAGTGTAGAATTTATCAAACCAGGCCCTCAGAGCTTGTTTGAGATCATAAAGAGCGCGTCAAAACTTACACACGTGAAGTCGGAGAAGGAAACAATCCCGGGGGTGGCTTCATATAAATACACTCTTTACGATCCCCATGAAGAAAAGCATTCTTGACATTCATCTGATGTAGTGGCCAATCATTGGAAGCAGCAAGAGCTAGAATCGTACGAACAATAGTCATCTTCGCCATAGGAGCAAGGGTCTCTTCGTAATTGACACTGTATTCCTAGTTATTCCCAAGTGTAACAAGGCGAGCTTTGAAACGAGCCAACTTCCATCAGATCTGACCTTGACTAAGTAAATCCATTTGCAACCCAAATGAACAATGGTGGGAGGACAAGGGTCAATGTCCCAGGTGTGATTGGCCTCTAGAGCGGCAATTTCTTCTTGCATAACTTGTCGCCAACAATCGTGCTTGGCAACATGTGAGTAGGATGTGGGAATATCAAAATTGGACAATGTAGCAGTAAGAGCTGAAATAGAATTGCCAAAACTGGAAGAGGGAAAGCCATACCTATCTGGGGATACAGACACTAGAGGAGAGCATCATACCAAAGGCTCTGGAGGTCTTGCAACGGACTGAATCTGGAGCATGGTAGGATAAGATATCGGATGAGTCGACAAATCCCTAGCAAACAAATCCCTTTTGACACACATTATATTCGAAGAATGCACATCGAACAAATTGAGCAGATAATTTATGTCGCTCATGAGGAGGTAAATGAACAAAATATACACAACCAAAGGTATGGAGGTTATTGTAACTAGGTTGCTTAGCAAATAAACGGAAATAGGGAGACTCCATGAGTAGGACTTGAGAATGTAAACGAATAATCAAGTGAGTAGCAATTTTTAGAGCATCAACCTAGAACATGGATGGAATAGAAGATTCTAACAAGAGAGTATGTACCACATCTCGAAGATGACGATTTTTGCGTTCGGCTACTCCATTCTGTTGGGGAGTAGTGGGACATGAACGTTGATGAATAATACCTTTAGAAGCCAAGAATGCCTGAAACTCAGTAGACAAATATTCACCACCTAAATCTGTGCATAATGTCTTAATAGAAGCATAAAATTGATTGTCAACATACGCTAAAAACTTGGTGAAAGTACAAAAAACCTCATATTTAGAGCAAAGAAAGTAGATTCAGGTAAATCTGCTATGATCATCAATGAAAGTCACATAGTATTTAAATTTTTCATGTGAACTAATTGGGGAAGGTCTCCAAACATCCCTATGAATAAGATCAAAGCAATGAAAGGCTCTAATAGCATGCAAAGGGAAGGGAAGAGTTTTGTTTTTACCAAGTTTGCAAGAAGCAGACTCAAGAGATAAAGAAGAACGTTCTTTATTACCAAGTAAACTATAGTTCAATACACGAGATAAGATCTGAGTATTGGGATGGCCTAAACGACAATGCCACACCATACTAAGATCTGAAACATTATTACAAGCAAAAGACTTAGTAGAAGAAATTGAAGAAAGTACTGGAACAGGCAAAAGTAGTGGTAACAAGCACCCCACTTTAGGTCCCTTCGCTATTGGCTCCCCCGTTGCCTGGTCCTGCACAACACAACCATCACCAAAAAAATTAATAGCACAATTGTTATCAACTAATTGACCAATAGAAATAAGATTCGTGGAAAGCTGAGGAGCAAGAAACACATCAGTGAACTTAATAGTGGCATCTTCGACAATAGCTATTGGCATAGAACTGCCATTGGCAGTTTGAATAGCAGATTGACCAGCGTAGGGCCGAACATGACATAGAGCATTGGGGTTATTTTTCATGTGATTAGAGGCACCCAAGTCCATGTACTAGATTTTAGTAGAATTGTTACCTTGGAACCCCATTGTTGATAATGCCGAAATTAGCATTTGTTGCACCATTTCAGGTGTGCAGGAATAGAGGAGTCACTTGAAGAATAGCCAGGTGCCGCAAAAGTCACTGCATACAATAATAGAAGTCTGAAATGCCTGGGCTTGACGATTCTGGGGGTGGATACGACAGTCTTTGATAATGTGACCCTTCTTCTTGAAATAAGAGCAATATTTCTTGTAACAATTAGCAACGATATGCCCAAATTCTTTGCAGCAAAAACACTGCAAGGTGCTAGAATGCGCATGCGATTCTCATCGTTGAGTAGCATAATCCATAGGGATGGACCCTGAACTACCATGAGATTGCTCCAGAATAACTTGAGTACTAAGCCGTTGTTCTTCACGAAGTAACTCACCAAAACAAACATTTAAGAGAAGGAACATGAGAGCGATTTGGCAGAGAAGAGCGAACGAATTCATACTTAGGGTGGAGTTTCATAAGAAATTGATCACAACGACTAGTCTCGTGAAGATATTTAATAATGGAAAGAGAGGAAGCAGGAACATCTGCGGTAACCAAATCAGAATATTCATTCCAAAGAGTTAGAAACGCCGAATAATAGTCTTGGATGGAACGATTGTTATGTTGAAACATGGGAATCGCATGCTCTAACTGAAACGATGGGCACCATTATCTTGATGATATACTTTCTTTAAATAAGTCCACATGGATCGAGTAGTGCAATGGGGCCGCAAATTGGAGACAATATGTGGCTCAACTGAGCCAAGAAGCCAAGGCATAATCCAAGCATCAAGCACAACCCATGAAAGAGAAGACGTTGAATCCTTGAATTTATCAGAATTGGGTGCACAATCTGTGCCATCAATATGACCCCAAAAATCTTTTCCCTTGAGGAAAAGTTCAAATTGAAAAGCCCACGTAGAGTAATTTTTTCCTGTAAACTTGGCAAACACATGTGTAGAGTCCATCGTAAATAAATGAAAAATCGAGACAAGAAATAACCAAAAAAGAAACTACCGAGAAGTAAACAGCACCAGAAAATACCCACAAAACCGAAACCTAGGAAGAAAAAAAAATAGACGAAAGCCAAGACCTGTAGACTACTGTTCCAAAAATTCTGTTTGAAAATACTATTCTGAGACTACTGTTTCGAAAGGTATAGAGCACTGTTCTGAGAGGCTCTTGATACCATGTCAAAGTATTGTGTGAATGGCCAAATTAATTGGCATTGAGTAATCTGTAGATTATATATAAGCTTTACAAGAGTTCTATACATGGAAAGAATGTAATTCCATGAATGATTCTAGCCCTATATGGAAACTATACTCTATCAAATATGCTAATTGTACAAGCCTAAGTAAATTAAGGAAGATGAAAATAAGGAAAGAAGGATAATTAATGGACAGCCATTGACATAGGATCTGCTGAAGTTGCACGTATGGGGTCGCCTGAGGTGAAGGGACTTACTGTCACTCCAGAAGCTCCAATGGGGATGGAAAGAAACAATGGAGTTGATGAGGAGGTATGAGACTTGTCGTTGGTGCCTTGCGTAGAAGAAAGTTCAGAATGGGAATGCAGTTGGTAAATGTGTCTGAGGATAATGTTGCTCCCCTGGTCTCTTTTCCTCCGATAGCGAATTGGATTTTGCCTAAAGTTAACGAGATCCTGCCTTTCGTGGGGATTTCACATGGAGGATGCGAAGACCAGTTCAATGAACTAATCATCGCGATCAAGGCAAGCCACGCACTTGAAACCAAAACTTTCTAGAAAAGTAGGGAGTTATAGCATCCTTCTTGGGCAATTAACTACGACACTAAGGGAGGTAGCTCAAGTAGAGGGAAGTCTAAAGGGAGGGCAATGTGAATACGGGAAACACAAGGGGGTGGGGTTGGGGTTTGGCTTGGGTATTAGTTCTACGGGAAACAAGGGTTGAGGTTCAGTGTAACTTTTTGGGTATTTTGGGGTGTTTTTCACGGGTCTTTTTTGGGTCATTAGGGGCTCTTTATTATGGGTTAGTTGTTTTCTTGTATACGTTCAGTGTACTTGATTCCTCTTTTTGATATATAAAATATTTTTACTTAACAAAAAAAAAGGAGTGATTTTTTGGTGATACAAGAAATTCATGAATGGTCATACCATTAAAATTTATTACAATCGACCATTGGAACCAAGTGTTAAAAACAAGTTTCTAAGTTCATCCATCTTCGAAGCTACACTTGTTCCTCTCTCCAAAGACCCCACCATGGGCATATCAGTACCATCTTCCAAATTACGGCAATCTGAGAAGTGCCTTGGAGGCCTCTCCATGAAGCTAAGAGGTTGATCACCCTTCTTGGCATCATCCAAGCTACCCACCCTAGCAAAAAAGTCATTCCACAAAGTCATGGCAATCTCATAATGTATTAGTAGATGATCGACGGATTCTCTTTTCTTTTAACCCAAACAACACCAATCCAAGACTATAATTCACATTGTCTTGGAAAACGTGGCACATCTTATGTCATTTCTAATGAGAACTTTGTGAGAGGCATACTGCTTGGTGGCTTGTTTTGGTCAAAAGATTCTTTTCTTGTGTGTTAAAAAGTTTTGGGACATCTGCGGTATTATGTTGGTTTTACTTGATGGTATTCATCCTCAGCTGACTAAGTTTTGAAGTTATGACCTAAATTTTTGTAGGCACCCAATACACTCAGCAGTCTTACAAAGTGAGTGACTCTTTCCCCTTCAAGTGAATAAACAAGTGGAGGGAAGGGTTCCATGTGACCTCAATGGCAACTGCCAGGAGCCACTGGGGTGTTGTCATGTCTCGTAATGCTGGCTTCAGTGATCAAGTTGAATTTTGCTTGTTCTATGTACAACATATTTTGTTCTCACTTCAATTTTTCTATTTTCCTACAAAAATGTGGTGAAAGTGTAGATGAGATAAGATAAGATAAAATCTTTTAAGATATGTTGAGATGAGATAAGATAAGATGAGATTAGATGAAATATGTGTTTGTTTTTAGAGATGAGATGAGATAAAAAATTTTGAGATATGTTGAGATGAGATGAGATAAGATGAAATATGTGTTTGTTTTTAGAGATGAGATGAGATTAGTTTGACTTTGTTATAGTTAGTAATATGATGGGACCCACAAGTACTTGTAGTACTTCTTATAATATTTTATTTATTTACCAATGCTGCAATTTTTATTTTTATTTTTCTACTTCTTTTTTTTTTACTGCTTTCTTTATTTATTTATTTACCAATGATGATTTTTTTTTTGCTGCTTCCTTTTTTATTAACCATTTGGTCATTTTTTTTCTGCTTATTTTGTTTATTTATTTACCAATGGTGAATTTGTTTTAACCATTTTGTCTTTTTTTTTTTTGGCTACTTCCTTTATTTATTTATTTACCAATGGTGTAATTTTTTTAGATGAAAACTTGAGATCTTTTTTTTGAGATGAAAACCTGAAAAGAAACTTGAGATATTTTGAGATGAAAACCTGATAAGAAAACCTGAGAAGAAACTTGAGATCTTTTGAGATGAAAACCTGAGAAGAAACTTGAGATCTTTTGAGATGAAAACTAGTAGATCAAAATGTGTGTTTGTTTTTATAAAACTTCTGACAGTACAAAAACTTTGAGAAGCTTTCAAAGTTTTGGTTTTTAGTCACGAAAACAAACAAGACCTAAGACCAGCTGCCCTTTTGTTTTCATAGTGTTTCTTTGGTTTTTTTTTTTTTTTTTAATTTGTGGGGGCACTACAAGAAAAATGGTCTTTTGCAGTGATTTAAGTATTGTTGGGAATAAAATCGCTGCAATAAATTATTAATTCCAGCAATTTTGATGTCACTGTGGACTTTTAATATCAAGTTTTAGAACTGAACTTTTGCAGTGCTGTTTTGACTTTTTGCGATGAAAAATTTCGCCGTAATATAAAAACACAGCATAAAGTTTTGAAATGGACATTTGTAGCAATTTTTTTTTGTTTTTTTTATTTTTTTTTTGCGATGTAAAATTTGCTGCATAATGTGAAAAAACTGGTTTCGGTGATAAGTGACCCAATGGAATTGGTGTTTTTTTAAGAGCAAGTCACTCGGGCACCAAAACGTACCAAAATGCCCTTTCCCCCCAGAACACCATTTCACATTTGAGAAATCCCGCCCGCGTTGCCCTCTCTAGTCTTTCGTCGCCCAGCACCGAGTCTTTGAAATCGCCGTCCCTTTCGTCGTCCAGCACTTGAGAGTCTTTGAAATCGCCGTCGCAGACTCGCTTCCACCCTCCCCCTCCCTTCGAAGCATTTCTTTCCTCCCCCTCATCAGAGTCTTCGAAGCCTTAGCCCGATCCCTATCCCCATCCCTCAAAATCCATTGAAGCCCCATCATATTAAGCTTCATCAACCATGACTCTGGGTGTTTATTTAATCGGTGTATAGTTGTTTATTTTCTTGCTTGCATTTTTGCATTTTTTTTTTGGGTGCCAAAAGTTCTTATCTTCTCGATGATTAGGAAACCCAAATCCTTAAGCTGTTTCTTTTTTCAGTTTGCCTGAATTCTTGTTTGCTTGAATTTGTGTATTTTGTGATATGTATCTAGTTCGTAGGAGCTGTATTTTACAATACCTTGATTTTTGGATGGCTATGTAAGTTTAAGACATAGCCCTTGTCCATCACCTACCTGTGAAAATTATATGGTGTTCTTGAAGTTATGTTTTTATGTATAAATTGTGTTGGATGTTGCATTTCTTCAAATCTGCTTGATATAGTTTGAGCATAAAAATGGCAAGTTGCTCTATATCTTCTTCCAAGGAAAATAACTTTTTTTTTTTTTGTTTTCTTTATAAGTAAACAAGTTTTATTGATCAAAGAATAGGCATAGCCCAGTAGAAATACAATAACAACTATCAATTATAGTTGACAGAAGAACTTGCTACATAAGTAAAGTCTGCAAAATAATTGCAGGATATCAATTATTCAAGCTCTGTATTACCTTCGAAAAAAGGAAAGTTGTTGGCTGATCTTAAGCAAGCACGAGCTTGTGGGCATATAATACTAGATATATGTAGGCAAATGTAGGACCAGAACACAATCATTATCCTATATAATTTTCATATAGTGCCTCAAAACCCAATGACCAGACTGGTTATGGGTTATGCCAGAGAAATAGTTCACACCCGTTGTATTCATTTAGCTTAATCATTTGTTTAAATATTATGTTGAGTTATTTAGCTTCTCAATTTATATTCATTTATATTCATTCATATATAGCCATAGCTCAATCCAAAAACCAATATAAATGATGTTGAACATTTCAGTTGCTAATCCATTTTCCCAGTGACCATGTCTTGCAGAATGGATACTCTTCACTCCTATCATTCACAGCGACTGACATTAACAATACAGTGACAAAATTTAGCAGTAAGGGAAATTACCATGAAAGCAAGGAGCTCTTTGTTTGTTTCATTCTTGTTTTCTTCTTTAAAGTAAGTTTCTTCCCCAATACTACGTATTTTCTTCTTCTCTTTTTTCCTATGTTGCCCTAGCTCTTTGCGTACATGGAGTTATTGTTACTGCTTGTGTTTTCCTAATCAATTCATATTTATAATTTTTGTCTTGTGTATATCATTACATAAACAAATAATTATTTATGTAAACATCTGACTATTAGATTTCTGAAGAAGAACTGAAAAGTGTTTTGGTTCTGTTTTGAGATGCTGGGCATCATTTGAAGATAGCCCTCTATTTTAGTGAAAGCATTTGCTCTGACTCCATTTTTTGGTTAGCTGAAAGAGATTGGTCCACATAGAATATAGATCAAAATGATATAGAAAGTATCTCTGCATTTCATTTGTCTAGCTCTACCCCTTATGTTGCTGTGCTGCAAAATTGATGTTGAAAATTGATGGTCATGCTGTCATTGATGAAGAACATATCTTACTTTCAAATGATCTTTGCCGGGTTGGAAAAATAAAACAAATGTTTAAATAAAGAACTCATCCTGCTTTTTTACCTTGCACATAGATCATCATGATCAGACAAGAATAGAACATCTAAAACTTTTTAGGCCAAGAAATTCTTGAGCATGCTTGCAAGTAATAAGGATCATGCTCTTGTATTAATCCTAGTTGCTTTGGAATTGGGTTGAGTTATAAGGATCGTGCTACCTAGGGGGCATTACAAAAACCCAATTTCAGATCTTTTATTTGATAAAATTATGCTAAGCTGTATCTACAAAGGTTATAACACTGCACTGGTTTGTTAGCATAAGCCTCCAGACATAGGGCATTAATTTTTGCATGGTTTAGCTGTAGATTATAAGTATATGAAACATAGTAACATTCGGGAAATTTTTGGATAAGATGTTGTGATAGACATTCTTTAGCATATTTATTGGCTATGGAATAACTATAAGACTTTTGTGAGGTAAGAATCAGTACAATTACCTCATCTATGGTGAGCCCATTTAAGTACTTTTCTATGTGCTCCTTGGTTATTGTACTAGTTTGATCACCATATATTTTACCATCCAACTTGCTTGATGAAGGGAATTCTTGCAGATAAATTAGAATGGGTATGTTTTGGCATATGAAACATGACCTACTTGGTTTAGCAGTTGAGAAGCCGGGAAAAGAAACTGAACTTAAACATATATATGATATATAGATTTCAAAACTTCTTCCAAGTTCGTTCATTTTTTTGTATGTTTCTTGTTCAAAGAGTATCTTAGACATAGATTAATGAAAGCTTATGTTTACTTGGAGACTTACTCCGGCCAGCAATTCCCTTGCAAATTCTTCATCAGTCCTCCAAGCAGACCCACCCCCTGCTCCACCAGATCATTAAAATAACCAAATTAAAGTGAAATAAAGAATCAGATAAAAAATTGAAATAAACAAATATCCCCTATATTGTTTGCCCCTGCCCCCCTTTTATAATAATAAGGTAGGATCTTCAGTAAATATCAGACAAAAGAAAATAAAGGGGGGAGCAGGGAGGAAGGAGCCATTATAGTATCTTTTTAAAACAAAATATTGATGCCTTACAAGTTATATATATACAAAGTACCTTTAATGACTTCAGGATCGCCAGGAATTTGTTTATTCATGCCCATTGAAATGCTTATTTGTTTATTCGTGCCAATTGAAATGCTTAACCAGATGATGCAAACATTTCTTTCAGGATTGCAGTGTTGAAATCACAGAAATATCTGTTAGTAAATGGGGTTTTCTTGTTTCCGCTTTATACATGCCACTTTTTCAAAGATTAAAGTAATTAATTACATCTATTTCAGCTGCTGTGTAAGTGATGGTGGGTGACTTTATTTTCATGTCCTGAGGTAAAATGTGAATGAATTTCAAAAGTTTGAGATGGAGAGCAAGGTATTTTGGAGATGCTTGTGTTGGGTTAGCATGTTTAGTTTAAGTGGGGTCACTGTGTTGGCAAGTGGAGTATAAATAAGACTAAACCAACTTCTATAATATATTTGCTCAAATATGTTCATGTACTTCTTTATAATGATGTCAGATGGGGTTTTTTGGATGGTTTTTCAAAGTCTCTAGCCTTTAGGGAATTCTGGGGATGAAAGACTAGAAGAAATATTTTTTGAAAATTTCTGGATTACTTTAGAAAATCTCTGTCGACCAAGGAACTCTAGGACAGAGTCCAGAACAAACTTTTTTTTTTAAGCTGTGGTTGTGAGAATGTTTCAGTAAACATAACTCCTAATAGCTTTTCATGTTATGACTGGGAAGGAATTTTTGGATTTAAATCTTTCGGTAAATCATTTCTAGGATCGCTGAGTCTGTGTCAAACATTTCTGTTTTTCCTGGCTATTAAGTTTTAATTTTTTTCCTCAGGTGGGTTGGTCTTGCCGGTTGCTTGGATTGGGTCTCCCATGTTTTTGGCCTCTGATTTTCTTCCTGGTATGCTTTACATTTTTACTGTGAAGTGCATCGTTTGCATATTTTCCTCTATTTTTACTGCTGCTATTTCTTGGTTGTGGTGTTCGCTTTGGTTTTGCATATCTTCTTGGTATGCTATTTGTTGTTTCTGCTATTTGGCCTCTATTTGTTGCTGCTATTTTTGGGAGAAAAGAAGGTACTTGAGGTAGTGATATTGAAGATGTTCTAAGGGAAAAAACTTCTGAGATGAACCTCTTTCTTTTATTCCCTGGAACATTCAGCAGGCTTGACAAGAACTGTATTATATTCATACGAAGCTACTGAATTAACAGCCCTAACTAAAATGTCTGTTCCATCTCTTTAAACTCATCTCTGGCACCTTTAAGTACAAAATGCCCTCTCTGAAGACCAAGAAAAAAACATCTGACAAAATGTTCATGAGATGAAATATTGGGGTTACTGATTGGATGTTCATGTCCTGATTCATATGCCTGAAAATGATAATCTTTTCTATGCAGTGCCAATGTATATACCTTTATTTATTTATTTTTTTATTTTTTATATACATAAGAAGTAAATTATATTGATATGAATGAAATAGGCATAGCCCATGTACATGGCTTCTTCAATGACGCAATGGTGAGAAGGGTTTTTTCATTGAGCCTACAAATTTCTTACTAGTCAATGTATGTGTTTTTCTTTATAAAACATGCACCTGGAGGAACTTTCTTTTTAGAGGAATTGTTTTTACTCATTTCCCTTCATCTATCACTTTTATGGAACAACTTGGTGGTGATTAAATAGGAAGAAATGTTGATAGCAAACTAGCTGTGTACAATTTGAATTGGAATGGTGACCGTGTCTTTGGTTGCCACAATCTATAATTACTTTAGGAGATAATTGTTAGAGAAATTAGCTCAAAGATACCAGCAAGACATTCCCAAGTTCTGAAATTTTAGTACCATAAATTCTGTCATCGTATCTTCCAACCTCATCTGTTCTGACATTTTTTCCCTCTAATACTTGTTTAGTTGGGTGTATAACCTAGTGGAGGGAAGTTAGAAACAAGCATAAATCGTGCAACCTACAGCCTGAAGAGGTGAGATGATTTTCTGTTCTGTTTTGTTACAATTTGTACACTTTCTACAAAACATTATGCTATAGTTTCAACTCTATTTCTTCCTGTATTAATCCCGATAGCTTAATTAGTTCCCAGCTCATTACTTGCTTCCAGTTATGTACTCTAGCTGGAGCTAGCTTTGAGACAAAAGCCTTATCATCTATGTTTGTTAATTTATTTTCATAATTAATCCTTGTTCAGTTGCAAGAATCCAACTGATCAAAAAGTGTGTGTGTGTGTGTATTTATATATATATATATATATATATATATATAAAACTGGGTTTTACAAAAGAGCAGACTATGTATGTCTATGTATATGGCACTACCTTGCTGTTCTGTGTAGTTATATTGAACTGTATATTAAACTGTAAATTTACATACTTGCATAGATTTGGATTTGATATTAGAGATATGGTTTGCCTTATTTTTGGTTTTGGAGCTATTGATAAGCTAGCCTACAAGTTCTATTGCAATATATATTAATAAATTGCATGTTTCTATCGTTGGATTTCCTTAATGAATTTAACTTGCCCAAAAATAATATTATCAATTAAGAATAATATGGTCTTACTGGGTCTCCTTGAGATTCAGGTGTTTATCTATTTGATTTTTACGCATTAACTGATTGTTATCTTTCACTACAATTGTGTGTTTTAGGCTATAACAGCTTTCCAGCTTCGATAGTAATTTATTTTTTTAAAATTTGTAATTGAGTATTTCCAGCAATTTTTAGCTGCTGGAAATAAGCATATTGCTGTTGCAAATGCACATTTGCAGCGTTTCTACGTCGTTGTGAGAAATATTATTTGCAGTGATTTTTTCAAACGTGGCAAATGAGAACATCTTTTTGCAGCGATATTCTAGCTATTTGCGACAGTTATAAATCGTTGCAAATAATTGTGATGTGCAGTTGTGACAATTTTGTCCGGTATTTGCAGCAATGTAAATCGCTGCAAATAAGGTGTTATTTCCAGCTGCTTTTGTTTATAAGTGAATAAACAAATGCGACTAACATCCAGTGCAGTAGAAATCGCTGAGAAAGAGAAATTGCGGCAATTTTAGTGGTTATTTGTGGCGATTAATGGTGCTACAAAAATATTCTTACGTACATCCCAATTTCGGAGCACCCATGTTAAGGTAAATGTGTTGGGGAGTATATTCTTCTGGGATGAGATTATTTCTATGAGGTGCAGATATAGGTTCATTGTACCTTTTCTTAGACTTGATACGCTAAACTTTTCGTTTGTGCTTCTGGTTTATGTGCAGGAAAAGTGGCAGAAGAATCTGTATCTTGCTTGTTTGTGTTATGGGTGGACGGTATCTTGATCCTTTGTAATTGCAAGGAATTTCTAGGTCAAAAGAAAGTGGGATTTTGGTGTTCCTCTTTTCCCATCATTTATGTAGGATTTCATGTCAATTGTAAAAAACGATTGAGGAGCTTAGCTGTGGCGGCAGTCGAGACGTGCTCGTATGTATGATAAATCGGTATTAAAGTTGTACGTTTGCCTTTCATTTTACCTCCTTGTACGAGTTTGTAAGAAAAAAATATATAGTGGCGCACCATTTTTTCTTTTCTTGTTTCTTTTAGAAAGTAGGAAGACTATTGACCTTAGAGCAGTGTCAAGTTACTCGTAGTGTTGACATAATATCATTTATGTCCTTAATCAAATAAAGAAACTATGGTTATGCTAACACAATTCTATCTTGACAAAATGCTCATATTAAAGGTATATATGTCTATTCGTGTAGATACCTACGGTACTACTAATGATGTTCTCTAGGGATGGTAGTAGTTATAACCTTTCTTCCCCTATTACACACGAAGGTGACGATTTTCTCCATTTTACATGTCATAGATTGCATATTAAATTAATTGACAAGGTTAGCAGTCAAGAACCTTCTTTTGATTGTTACTTGGATCGGTAGTAGTAAAGGCTCAATTTGAAGTAAGGAGATAATAATGCTAAGCCCAAATCAATTCAAAGTTTGGCATGCATGCATGCATTTACTAGGGTGCAAGTGCATGTGAGTCAAGTAAGTCCAACTGTGAAGCTTGAGTGAGTGGCAAAAGGGAAGTTTAGTGTTTTAAATACATCTTATAGTCGAGTGGGAGTGATTTCAAGTATCTATTGTTCTCTTGATGATCGATGATTGTGTATGTTAAGTTCGACAATTTTTAATTATAATTCTGGTTCAAACCTCTTGACAATTTGATATCAAGGACTTCCTTAAATCGGCATCGTTTGGATTTAGAGATGAAATGAGATGGTTTTAGAGCAAAGATAAAAGTTAAATAAAATATTATTATCATTGTTTTTTAAATTTGAAGAAGTTAAATTGGGATTTGAAAAAGTTGAATTGTTTATTATATTTTGTGTGAAAATTTAAGAAAATTGTAATGATGAGATAAGATGAGTTGAGATGAGGTGAGATCATCTCTCAATCCAAATGAGGAAATATGTCTGAAACTTATTCAGATATAAGATTTTTTAGAACTATATGCAGAATTGGAATTGATTAATAGGAAAATTAAACAATTCATATACATGAGAAATTCTGAATCTCTCAAAAGAAAACAATCTCTTATATAATAATATATTTTGGCTCCCCTAATTAACTTATTACTCCTAGTGCTTAAATGAGGCAAGTTAAAACAAACCAATTGGAAATTTGACTCTAACTTGTAAACAAAATGGTTAACATCTTCTATTCCCAAGAAGCAATACCAAAGCCAATACTCAAAACTCAAAAAGGTAACTTTTATAAAGGACTCCTGTTGAACCGAATCTTCATTTCGCATCATGCAGCAATTCCATGTCAAGTATTGTCCCACGTTTTGGCAGTTGAAGTTTCCCTGATGATCACTTCCATGCACATAACATTTAACCATATTTTTCATATTAAAAACAGACAAAAGCAGAAACGACTAAATACTGCATGTTTTATAGAGATCCAAGTTTGAGATGAAGCAAAGAGGTAGCATAACGTACCAGAAACATGACAGAAGAAAAGCTGGTTGGGTGATTGTCTGCATAAAATCTCACTTCGACATCGTCAATGGAATTGAGATATTTCAGGTACAAAATGGTGATCATCTTTTATTCCCAAAATAAACAATGCCAAGCCATTACTCAAAGGACTAAGCTTTAAAGAGGTACTCTTGATGAATCTAATCTTCATCAAGTTCATCAGGAGTAGAATAAATAAAACTGAAGAAGGATTCTAAATCTGATCCCAAACCAAGAGCACCATGATCATCCGGACATACGAAATGCAATCCCCATTCTTTCACTTCTACTTTCATAAATGAAGTATGATCGTCAAACTGCTCAAATTTTTCTACAATGGAAATCTTTCGTTTATCCAGACTCTTCAATTTCCAGATTTCCCAATCTGTCGGATCCCATAAATACTGACATAATACAATTGGCTTATCCAAAATGACGTCCGTGGAAAGTCCAAACTCAAATTCGGGAAAAGGATTTTCTGGAGTACCGTCATCCAACGAAATTGGAAACGTCACCATTTCATATCCGGAGAAATTAACCGGACGAATTGAATGGAATTGACAAACAATAAAGATAGCAATCCCCCGCACCGACAGCGTACCACCATCTGACTCTGTATCACCATCCGACTCTGTATCACCATCCGACTCTATCTTTGGAGAGGAGCCATTACACACGTCAAAAAAAAGAGAGGAGCCATTACTTTTATTGTGGACCCACTCCGGGATTCTAGATCCCAATGAACACCGTTTTATCGACACCTCAAAGCCCTGCACAAAAAGAGATGTTAATTGCTGCACAAATTAAGCTATTTTTGTTTTGGTGGATGTCGACTTCATGTTTTGTTTATGTCAACAGCACCCTACGTATATTTACGTGTGTTCTTTTCTAAATTGAAGAAGAGAGAGAGATAGAGAGACTCACATCATCGTCACATCGAATATGCATCCATTCCGTCTCATATTCTACAGGTGATCCGATATCACGATTGGTGGGATATGAGCTTTGTTTCGGCAAAGAGCAGTCATTAATGAACATATCCGAATCTCTTGATTCACGTGGCATCCTCTTTTCTCCTACGAGTTCAAAGCAACGGATGCTCTTGGGGAGTAGATTGGTAGATGGTATTTGTGTTATAGCAGTTCCGTATGCCCGAAATTCCTTCAAGCTTTTCAACCTACTCAGGTCTGGAAATTTCTCAAGGCTTGGCCGATCATCCAAGCAGAGACATTCAAGAGATGACAAACTACAAATAACACTCGGAAAAATTGAGACTTCCGATGATGGTAATCTCAAGCTCTTTAGAGATATCATATCTCCCTGAATATTCGGGAAATTCCCAAGTCTTGAACATCCGTTTAAACTCAAATCTTTTAGTCGTTTGAGAAATCCGATAGATGGGTGGACCTTACACAAGCTTTCACAATCTGAAAAATCTATTTCCTCAAGATTTAGAGCTCCACTCAAATCTGGTGTTTCAATTAATTCCTGAGAACCACTTAGATTTAAGTACTTCAAATTGTCTAAAACCTGTTATAAACAAACAAGTAGTTATAAATTAGATCAAAATATGAATATATTAACTTATTTGGAAAATATATGAAGAGGGATTATTATAAGAGTGAAAAAACTTACCATCAATCCCTTCCAAAGTTGTTTGAACCCGCTGGCACGCATGCTTAGTACATTAAGATTTTTTGGTTGGAAACTGCTCGGCCAGGATTTCGAAGGACATTGAAACCAGCTTAGGAATCGCAACTTATCGCTTGGTATGTATTTTAAAGGATTTCCATCCCATGTTATAGATTCAAAACACCCGAAATGAAGTAATCTCAAATTTCTCATCTTTGAGAATGCTTTGGCATTGAGTCTCTCTTTTGTTGACCAACAAGAATCGAGGAATATGCTTTCAATTGCATTAGTTCCCTAGTAACCAAGAAGAACGGATTAGCAAGAATTAGGCTGAAAATATACCTTTTTATATTAATCTCTACATTAATCAACTTACAGTATCATTCTTCAGCACGTCCAAGACATCCTCTTCACGAAACAGTCTACTACGTCGACCAGCTTCTTTAGGACATTCGAGGCTAACTATTTCCTGACCCATTTTTTCTAGCAAATCATGCATGAAGTACCTAACACCAGAATATTCTTGTTTGCTTAGGAGGGACTTGTCGACGAGAACCTCAAAGTCGATGGCTAGATATATTTCCATAAAATATTTAAAGTTGATGCTTAGCAGCGACGATACGGAATAACCTGCAGTATGGATGCCTGCCAGCGACATTACTGTGTCAAAAAAACACGCCAGATCCAAAAACAATTTTTTCTGCGATTCCTCCAGCCCATCAAAACTTAATTTAAGAATATCAAAAATTTCAGTTTTAGGAATCGCTTCCAAGTTATCCCTAGCACTTTTCCATAAATCTATTGTTCTCCCAAATAAGAAGCGACCCAAAACTTTAAGAGCTAAAGGAAGGCCTCCAGCATAACTCACAAAATCCATAGATAGATCCTTGTAATTCTCTGGAGGATTGGTTTTGTCGAAGGCTGACAAACTAAAGAGTTGCAAAGCATCGGCGGTTTGAAGCAGCTGAACCTCACACATACCATTCACTTTATTTCTTTTCAACAGGTGACTATCTCTGCATGTTATAATCACCCTACTCCCTAGACCAAACCATTTCGGATCCCCTGCTAATGCCGGCAGTAGCTTTTCACAATTCACATCATCAAGGATGATAAGAACCTTTTTATTCCGCAACCTGTTTCTCATCAACATGATTCCGTCGCGATGATCCCATATATGTATTTCTTGTTGCATGATCATAGAAAGAAGTTGTTTTTGTAAAGAAGCTAGATTAGGAGCAGCAGTAGATTTTTCTCCAGTACAAGAAATAAAGCTGCTTCCTTCGAATCGACAAGAAAATCTATAATAAATTATTTCGGCCAATGTTGTTTTACCAACGCCACCCATCCCATGAATTCCTAAGAAGCGAACGTCATTCGATTCCATATGCAATAAGTTCGTCATTTCCTCTACATGGGAGTTTATTCCAACAATTTTCTGGTTATCATGAATTAGAATATTTAGCATTGTATAATTGTAGAATATAATTCCACTGATTTGTTGTATAATTGTTGACTCGTACCTGTAATTTGATAGAACAATTAATATAGACGAAAGCTAAATAGGCACGAACAAAAAAAAAAAAACCTCTTTTAACTTATAATTAGAATATTTAGCATTGTTTTGTAGAAAAATTATAAGTGTCATGAGTAGCTAAATAGATAGATAGATAGTTGTTAATAGCAACACTAACAATAGCAATAACCGCAACAGTACTATCATTTCTCAAAGTTTCCAAGTTATCTTAATTGCTTAGAAGTAGAAAAGAGGACTAAATGTTACCTGTCCCCATTTATGTGCTCTCCGGAAATATTACCGACTTTTCTGCAGGCATTTCTCCACGTATCAATCTCTTTGATGTCTAACTTGAGATCTTCTTCATGTGCAGCGAAAGCTTCTGCAAAATTCCCTGTTTGATTTCTTACATCTGAAGGATTCACACGATAGAAAATAGGAATAATTCTGAGATTCTTCTTTTCCTCCCATTCAACGATCTCGGCAAGTTCCTGGAGGCACCATTTGGAAGAAGCATAATTTGCTGAAAAAATGACGATGGCATATTGGGATTCTTGAATTGCTTGCATAAGCTCGGGAGAAATGGATTTTCCTCGCTCCAGTGATTCGTCATCTCTAAAAACGAGAATACCTTTCCGTTTTAAATCAAAATAGAGATGATCCGTGAAACTCCTGCGAGTGTCTTCACCATAGAAATTAAGGAAAACATCATATTTTGATCGAGGTGTCGAGGAAGAAGGGGAGGAAGAGGATATGATTTTTTCATCTTCTTCCGAACAAGATGAATTGTCTCTTTTTCTTTTCCTAGTATCTTCGGAATTTGTGGATGAAGAGGGTCTTTGAGTGGCCATGAATATTGCAGTGCGAGAGATTTAGAAGCTTAATTGTGGAAGGTGGGAATATTGGTAATTTGCGGGCTTAGACAATAAGAAGAACAATGAAGATATCCTGAGGTGATCTGTATCATATTGTATATATAGAAGCTAGGTCGACCTGAGCAGGAAAGTTCCAGGAAGATGCAGCATCAACTTTTGGTTATGAAATGCATTATTGATTACAAGCGCGCATGTCGTAATTTCCAGGTAATTTCTTAGTCATGATCTAGAGGAAGTTCAAAATAAAAACGAATTAATTCCTTTGAATGACACAGTCAGAAGACTTTGTCAACTTTCCTTAGCCGTCCTTACAATTCATTAATTAAAATGCGTATGTACATAGCAGGCCTATGAAGGCATACGAAGGTTCCGGACAACTTCTCTCATTTTATACTTTAAGAGTGATAGCAAATATATATATAAATTAATTTGATAAAATTATTGACTGACTTGGAAGCCACCTGGTAATTACATACGTACACGGTTTTGGTAGATTAATTATGGAGTCTTTCTAAATTAAAATAACTTTTTTTATTAAGCAGCATCCATACACCACAAGAAAAAATAAAAATAAAAATTAAAAAAAAATCATGTATATTAATGTGTAATATAGAGATAATGAGTATATTTTTTTCTTAATTATATAATTGCAACAAACAATTGGCAGAATTATATTTTTTTGAAGCATACGCCAAGGATGCGAGCTGGAAAAAGATATTTGTAGTTAACAAGCAATGGAAAACGTAGGCATGCTTGCCTAATTGACTTCCATATCCAAGATAATGTCATGCTGAAAAGAGCGATAATATATACATAAAGGGCAGGGCTATTATGTCACCCATAGTTTACCGCTTGGCGTGCTGTCTAGTCATTAAACTGTTTTATTTTTGTTCTTTTTTATTTTTATATATTTTAATATATTTAAATATTTTAAAAAAAAATACACAAATATAGTTAAAATCACTTTGTTAATCACTAAATAAAAATAAAATAAAAAATAAAATTTTCTTCCTGAGCAATACACTTGATCGGTATTGGCCTGGGATAAAATTAGCCTAGCAAATACTAGTGATAAAATAAGCTCATACAATTACATGTAAACACAATACATGTACAAGAAATTCATCACATTTAATTCAAATAATTATTATTCACAAAAAATAATAATCTAGACAATTCATAACATAAAATAAAATACCTAACAAATGTGACAAAAATAATATCTTAGCAAGCATGTATTTGATAACCATAATCACATGCAAAAATATTTCAAAAAAAAAATCCTATGCCACGATAACATGCTGAATAAATAAATAAAGTAGCAAGCTTATCAACAACAAACTCTAATCCAATAGTTGAGTCCATTTCTTTGCGTGTGGTCTTCTTGGGTTCAAATCACCACGCACGCAATTTTTTAAAACAACAGCCAGTGGGCCGCACTCTCTTAGGCGCCCATTGCAGAGCAGGCCTAAGCCTGTTGGGCTCTAATAGCCTACTGGATCTCCCAGGGGTCTCTTTTTTAAAATAATTTTTCATTAAAAAATATATGTGCGAGTCTAGGATTTTTTCAAAGAAGGAAGACTTAAATCAGTAGGAGCCCAAAACAAATTCTTAGCCCAGGTGATTTAAATCAAGTCCAGGTCTTTTCTTTTTAAAATTCAAACAAGAATTCATATTAGGCCACAATAAAAATAGCCCATCTCAATTTCGCAGCCCATAACACGATTTTAAAAATTAACCCAAGCCCACATTCTTGAAACACAAAGTTACACTGTTCATCTTCTTCCTCGAACACGTTACAGTTCTTGTAACAAAGAAAATTTGTAATTTGTTGACTAATTGTTCATTTTTAGTCACACGTCGGTGCAATGTAAACAAAGAGGTATTATGCCAAATTATAAATAAGAGACTTAACCTCTTAGTTTAAGCACACTAGTTGAAAATTTATCTAGAAACTTTTGACTTTAGTTAAATTTCTCTGTTAGCCTTTTTGTAAAAAAGAAAGAGGTGTAAAGTTAAAGTTTTACTAGTGGGGTAGTTTTGTGGGTTTGTTTGGGGTGAAGAGAAAAATTATATGATTGTAATAATTTTTCATATAATGAATTTTTTTCTCTAGGTCTGATGGTTTTTTTCTCTTGTTTTAGAGTTTCTACGTAAATTTCTTGTGTTGTTATTATTTCTCTATTTTTCTTGTTATTTCTGCAAATGGTAGATCCTAGGGGATGAATTTGGGAGGTCCAAATTCCCAACATAATTAACGCCACCCTTTCAACGCCACTGCCCACCACCCTTCAAGCACCACCAACGCAGCTCCTAGCGGCAACGGAAGATTACAGTAGCGCTAACTCACTCGGAACAGCTTGAACCTAATTGTGCACTTTTTTTTTTTTTGTCTTGCAGCTGCCGCCGCCACCATGGAAGACAAGCTTGGGAACCTTTGTGGGCTACGCAGGTGGTGCGCGTGGCACTGCTGGTGCTCGCTGCATCGTGCAGCTGCGTGCAACAGTGGCCGCACCTTCATGTGCCGTGCAGGTTGCGCCCTGCACGAAACTCCATGGGCAGCACAACACCCAGCTGGTGTGCTCAAGCTGCAGTGCTCACTGGACACTCATGGGTACGAGATGCATTGTACGCGGAGGCCGCAATGCGTGAGACTCTCCTCGCGCTGTACCACCACCCTAGTTTGAGAGACGCGGCTACGTCGGGCAACATCCCCAATTGCCACAACACCAAAAAAGAAAAAAAGAAAAAAAAAAAAAAGAAAAAAGAAAATGCAGAGGGCTTCGCCGAGGTCAGAGTTGCGGTGTTGCCCGATTCTATATGATGAGTAACGCAGCATTGTCACAGTCGGATGGTGCTTACGGAGCCGATGTGTGCCACACCTCCAAGTGTATGGGTCCCTGCCCCGCTCGGTTGTGGCCACAGCCGTTGTACAGGCAGTGTTCCTTTGGTTGCATTTACAATGTTCAGCATCGATCAAGTGGTAAACTTTTCGTCAACCACCTCTCAAGCATGGTTATCGACAGGAAAAAAAAATTCTCATCGCAGAAAAAAAGAATTATTCTGTAAAAGAAATCACTACAAGCACTACAAAAAATAAATCAAGAACGACCTGTTTCTCATATCAACGTTAGAAATATTAGATTAAAGCATGCAACAGAAACAATACTACCTAGTCGGAAATATTTTGAAACTAGTGTGGTTGTTTCACGGATTCTTTAGTGTTGTCGATCATCCAATATCCTTACATTTTGATGGTTGAATGTACTACGTGGTAATATACCAGAACAACATTCACGAATTCCACATTTTGTGATTTCTACACACACATCCGTATCCAAATGGAGAAGGGGTTATATAAATAGTCTCTCTAAACGCAACTCTCGGTTGGTCATTAAGGGCCAATCATCAAGGTTCATGAAGTGGCTTATAACTCCTAAGAGAAGGTGAATGAATACTCACTATGGGTGTCCTTTTCTTACGAGAATTATTATGTAAGAATACTAAATTTCGCGATCACATGATTCCAATTGAATGTGTTAAATCTAAGCTAGCTAGGCTGCTCCTTTTTTTTGTTTTTGTTATCCCTAAAGTCCTTTTTATTGCATATTTGGAATCGAAAAAAACATAATCAATAAGTTATGGAGCTAAATAAAGCAAACGATCTCTGCATACTCTTAATATGCATAAATTTTATAGCTTTTAAATTGTGGTCATCAAATATATATTTGAAGAAGAAGAAGAAACCGACTCTAAATATTTTCTTCCACGTGGATTGAGTTTGAAGAGCTATGGAGTCATATTCCACCATTAAGTGATGAATCTGGGCTCTCTAAACAAAACTCAGTGAGCTAAAAATGATTTGTAACGAAAAAGAAGGATACCTACCCCGTCCACTCCCTACGCTCCTTGCTCACCTAGCCAGCTTGGCCAAACTTGACTTTCAACTTGAAAAGGGGATTTATTAATTAATTGATATTATTATTAGGAGCAGTCAAAAGTTGAGTGGGATGGGTAATGGTGCATATATAAGAAAATATATTTCCAACGGCGAATTATGCAATAGCAGCGTAATTGATTTGAAAAAATAAAATAAAATAAAATACGAGACTGATATAAAAATAAAATTTAATTTTTTAATAATAAACATATTTTTTTTTAAATAATTACGTTGTGTTTACGCACGTCATAATTATATATAAAACTATTACGTGCAAGTCGATCTCTCCAGCACACAGTACATTTTGAGAAGTCTAGTTTCACCTACCAACATATTTCTCCCCTTCTCTTAAATCTCCCGTACGTACTACCGATGAGCTCACCAGTATTAATATCTATTGATCATTTGTTACACTATATATATAAAATCATCTTATACAGCATACAATCGACTATATATATATATATGATGTATGCTCAATGCATCATGACTTATGTTATATATAGGAGTATCCATTGTGGGTACCATGGATTCATCCAAAGGTTGTGGGTTGTCTATTTCTACTTACTCATATTGAAACTTTCCGTACTAACCTTGTGGCCCTGCCTATATTGTCGCGAGGGAGATAAAACTTCCCTGCCATATGACACTACTTCTGAAACATGAGTACTTGCAACTTTGAGAATTCGGTCCTTTAAACTATTTATTTATTAAAAATGATATGATTGAGAAAGCTTTCAGACTTGTTTTTATTAAAATTTGAAAAAGTTGGGGGACTTATTAGAAATTAGTTTTAGGAAGAATATTTTTATGGGACGGATATCTACTTATGTCTTGATAATTGAAATTGTGTTTATATAAAGACTTTGAAGAAACTCTTGGCTTCAGAACATGAAATTAACATGATGACCTTATTTTCACATGGACACCTTAAACAAGATGAGTTGACCATCCACCGACTGCCACTGGTTGGCTTTTCACACATTACGCCCGACCAGGAAAGCCCAAGCCCAAAAGAAGGGATCGGCTCAACCTCCCCCAATTCCTCCATGGGATATAAAATAAAAATCCATAAAGCCCGAATCCATAGGTTTTGTCTTTTTCTTAATGATTAAAAATGTGACTATTAATGATTTATTATTATTATTATTATTTTTAAATATTTAAAAATATTTAAAAGAAAAAAAATGTAATTCCATTTATCAGTACAGATGGGGCAGCAATATATTATAAGAGTTATTATTTTGTGGAAAAGCAACCTATCAATTGAAATTTCTATATTAATTAGGATTATTTTAGGGAAAAAACTTTTTCTTTCCCAATTCAAGGGCAGTCAGCATATGCATTTCAAGACAATCACCACCTTCTAATCTTAATTATGTCGAATTTCATGGAATTGTGCAGAGACTTGAGATTTTTAGACTGAAATTCCGCAATGTCAACTTGCATATATAATATTTATGAAAGTATATATGGTCCACGTTTAAATTTCATAATACAAAATACCACAAAACGAGCTCCACTCATCTTAAAGGCTATCAAAAGTGGGAACACAACCATCACACGATAGCAAAATTGGGAAAAAAAGGAGGGGGCGATGGGGTCAAGAACATCAATAATGGAAGACATAGACATTGTACTCAATTACAGCGTCACCGGTCTTGGGATCGTACGAATGCGTGGTGGCCTCAGCATAGCCCCTAGCAAACCTGAACAGCCTGCTGCCTCCGATCACCGGCATCTCCCTCACCCTGCTGCTGCCACCGTTGTTCCTCCCTAGTATGCTGAGTGTGCTGCCATTATATTTTCCTTCAATGAATGCAAAGTTCATAACCATTAAGAAAGCAACCTCTTGTTGTGCAGCAGATGCATAAAATCCTTGTGCCTTTCCCACTGTTTTGGAGCTTGATTTGGGCCCTAAGGTTAATGGGTTATCGATCATCATTATTTGACCAAATAGTGTTGCTGATTTATTGGAGGGTGCAGGCACTACTTGAACAGCAGTAGCATTATGGCCACCAACGATGTCATGAAAATAGAACCGGAAGTGGCTGAGCTTTTCTTTCTTCAGCCCGAGTAGCTTCCTGTCTAGGGGTCTTCCAAAGCCTTGTTCTTCTCCTAAAACCGAAATTGTGGTGAAGGAAACGATTATAAGGAAGAAAATGATCAATTTGGAAGCCATGGCTAGCTGCAGGAAGAATTCTAGCTAGCAATGGGAACTTTATATGTAATTACTAATTCTTAATGGTAGTAAATGGTACTAGGATCATGCTAGTATTTATAAAGTGAATTGTCGTGTACTTCACCCAACACAAGCAGCCACCTCATGATGTCTCTATGGTCACATGTTGAAAAAGGGAGCCAGGTTAGTCGGTCAATTTGGGCAACCTCCTTCTCATCTTCTGGAAGCTGGGCCAGATCTTATTGATCATGTCATCCAACTGGTACTTGAAAATTCCAAAATCTCTCTACTTTTCTTCTTTATAATCTAAACAAAATCTTTGTTGGTGAGTCGCGTTCAAAGTAAGGAAGCCATCATGCATGTTCCTTCGCGCATAAAACAGAGAGGAAAAGAGATGGGAATGCATGGGTCGCGCATGCAGTAATTACTGGAAGAAGCCCACGGATGCTTGACTATCCCAAGATTGGAAGTTCTGAAAGGTAATATGCTGTTGACTAATATATATATGCCGCGTCGTTATGAAACGAGTTTTCCTGTATTCTAACTTTGTTATACTCAATATTTGTGCTATATACAATTATTTTTTATGTATTTTTATTGTATATCTTCTTAGAAAACTACATATAATTATCGAATTATCATACATTAGATAGATAACTTGACACCCAAACTTCAATTTTGGCAACTAATACCTTATTTTGAGATTTGATTGTGACCCGACCCGTTTATTGACATTTAACAGTTAAGATTGCATGTATTTCGTTTCTTATATATTTTATTGTCCACCTTAATACATTGAATATCTAAATAAATATGTAAATTATAGTTAAAATTTTAAATTAAGATGTACTTAAGTGTCAAACTAATTGGTAGTTTGGAAGTCACATTATTATAAGTACTATATATAATTTCGAGTCCTATCAATCCATGTCAATATTGTTGAGGAATAAATCACATATTGCCTATGGACAAGGTCTTCGGCAAGTTTATAAAGTTGGAACAAATATCTCTCTTTGAACCAGTTTGATAAAATGAGTTTGACACATGAATTTCTTCATGGTATCAGAGTCTGCCACAAAATGAATGGTGGCCCGCACTACTTACCCCGTGACAAGAATCAGAAAAAATACTGGCTTGCACACGAGGGAGGGTGTTGAGAAATAAATCTTACATTACTTGTGAACAAGGTCTTGAACATGTTTATAAGATTTGAGCTAACATTTCTATTTGAACCGGTTTGATGAGATAAGTTAGGCCATGAATATCCTCAACATCATCTTCATTTTGAATTAATTAACTTCTAAAATCTACTTGAACTTTTCTTACAACGTATTACCATCGTGTCTAATACATGATGTCTTTAGGTTTTAATTTCTAACTGACGCCTTTTTTATTGTTTACAAAATATTCATAAAGAGGATTATATTTATAGTTCTTATTGATGGAGTAACTTTGGCAAACTATAAAATGGCTCTTACTAGTGCTTAATAAATAAAAGGGAGTTTTTAATCTGATTTTACTTATAAGGATGAAGTGGAGATCATCATTTTCAGCTCTTACGGTCTACTCTTTCGGCCACTTGTCAACAAACTCCACCGTGAATTTTGTGGATTATATATACCTTTATAAACGGTAAAGATGACATGCATTCTCTGCAAAAGCAGCCTTATCCTCTGCCTTTTACTTTCTTTTCGGTGCATGTTATAGCCACGTAGAAAAGTCACAAAGGGTGGCCAACTATTCTCTCTCTCTCTCTCTTTTAATATATATATATATATCTTTAAATATATATTTTTTTAAAATTTACAATATAATTTAAAAACACTTCTATAATCACTAAAAAAAAAAAAATGAGTGGCCACCTGTATGGTGGCTTTTATATGTGGAACCAGCATTATCCTCCTCTTGTCTATTGTTGGTACCCTGTCCCTTTCTTTTTAGTTATCTTAAAGCTGTGGACGACTGGCTGATATTGGCCAAAAACACATTCTAATTTACCTCTTCTAATATTGATGTGTTTATTAATATGACATGATTTAAAATGGAAGCACAGTGGAAACCAAAAAAAAAAAATAGAAATCAATCAATTTCAGAAGATGTTTAAATACATATCATGAAAAGTCTTCGTAACACATTAATTTATTTTAAACAGTATTGAAAAAGGAAAAATCAAACCAGCCCCCACACGGCTTAAAAGCAGCCAAAACTGACCAACATACAGGAAAAAGATATCACTCTAAACAACACAGCATCATCGAATATACCCGCAGGCCGACCCCAAAATGCCAAGAAACTAAAGAGCATCAATAATGCAACACATAGACATTGTACTCAACTACGGCATCCAACGTGTTGAGATCAAACATGTGGGTCTTGATCTCGGCATAACCTCTTGCAAACCGGAAAAGGCCGGTGCCACTGATCACCGGCAACTCCCTCACTGGGTTGAAGACCGGGTTCCTCCCTAGGATGGTGATGGTGCTGCCATTGTACTTTCCTTCAGTGAATACGAAGTTCATGACCATTAATAAGTCAAGGTCTTTTTGTGAGGCTGAGGCATAAAACCCTTGTGCCCTTCCAATCATTTTGGAGGTAATGTTGGTTCCCAAGGTTAAAGGGTCATCAATCATCCTTACTGTACCAAAGGCTGTGGATGAGTTTTTGGGCGGAGGCACGACCAGGACAGCAGTGGGATTAGAGCCACTCACGATGTCATGCCAGTAGAATTGGAAGTGGCTGAGCTTTTGTTTCTTTAGCCCAAGCAGCTTAGGGTCTAGGCTTCTTGCATAGCTCTGGTCTTCTGCGGTGGCAGAAATTGTAGAGAAGGAAGAGAGGAGATAGAAAATGATGAGAGGACAAACCAAGATGGGAAGAAGTCTAGCCATGGAAAGCTATCTTGCAGGTATAGTAAGTAATGGCAAATGAATTGGACTTGGGTGGTATGTACATATATATATATGTATATATATATTGAGGGACTTGTACATCCAGGCGGCAAATCTTGACTGGGTATTTACCAACCCACAAATTGCCACCTCATGATTTTGGGCACGTTTATGGTCAATTTGATGGGAAAAAAAAGAAAAAGAAAAAAAGTAGACAATTCAATCAAATTTGGTTAACCTACTTCTGGAAGGTCCTATTAATAATGTCTCTAATTTATTGCTGATTAAAATGTCATCTGTGAGACAAATACAACCTCCGCGAACCGACCTTGCATGTTCCTTCTCCTATCCCGTTATAAAAAGAAGATTCGATAACTCAAAAGCCAGTATTTGATAAAGGTCATCCTTCTCCGCGTTCAAGATTAAGATGGTTTGGCTTGTCCTTTACGTTGAATTGAAAATGAGTCGTCTGAAAACATGATGTTGCACAAACGTCACTTATGTCTCATCACCGGATTCTAGTTTCCGTGGCTTAATTTACATACATCTATTTAAACGTCACTTATCTCTCATCACCGGATTCGAGTTTCCGTGGCTTAATTTACATACATCTATTTGCTGCCGACTCAATTTTAACAATGGGTGAATTGCACTTAAACCGACGTTGCGCTAAAAGTCAAATCTTGAGAATCTTCATGCATGATTGCTTTCTCTCGTTTGCAGCATATATCCGACTTACATAGCCACAACAGTACCGGACGAACCCCCTCCGCCAGCAGATGCTTGGGAAATTAATTTCATTTTTTTGCTGTTAGATAGCATTCCTCTGTGATTGCAGATGCTAGTTAGGCTATTCTACAATTCAAGATGAAAAATATAGCTAAAATGATTTATTAGCTAGGATTGAAACCATGCACATGTTGAAGTAATGCCTTCTCTGTTTTTTGTCTGCTTATATATCTTCTTTCTTTTTCTCTCTTTATGATTGTTCGTACCCTAACCCTTTTTTTTAATGTTATCTTAATTGATATCCAATATCTTGATTAGCTTTAAAATAAATAAATCAAGTGGATGACTGGCTGATATTAGCCAAAAACACGTTCTTGACCTCTTCTGACATGGTATGAGTCGGTAGGTGGCTGGCTGTTCAGAGTAACAGTTTCTTTATTAATATGACAATATTTAAAATTGAAGGTTTAAAGCTAAACAATTTCTGCAGATGTTTAAAGCCAGAGCATCATCGAATATATATACCCGACCCCAAAAGGTGATGAGACTAAAGAGCATCAATAATGCAACACATGACTTTTTACTCAACTACGGCATCCAATGTCTTGAGATCAAATACGTGAGTCCTAATCTCGGCATAACCTCTTGCAAATCGGAAAAGGCTGGTGCCGCCAATCACCGACAGCTCCCTCACGTGGTGGAAGACCGGGTTCCTCCCTAGGATGGTGATGGTAGCACCATTGTACTTTCCTTCGGTGAATACAAAGTTCATAACCATTAATAGCTCAACGTCTAGTTGTGAGGCGGAGGCATAGAACCCTTGGGCCCTTCCCGGTAACGATTGGCATAATTATCTCCAAACTGTATTTATTATTAGCTGTACAAAATAAACTAGGATTCTTACAAATATTTCTTTCTAGATTAGTTTGTAAATATTTCTTTCTTAGATTAGTTATTTATTTTCTAGTTACATACATTGGCTACTTATGCCCTACCATTGTTATTTGACTTGATATTGAAGTTTTTCTCCTAAAACCACTTGTTCTATACTGTATCATTGTTATTTGACTTGGTATCAGAGCAACACCCGTACCATATTATCACCCAAATCTTCATATGTTTTTGCACTAGGGCCCACGACAAACCTGAATCCTCACTCGAATCATCTACATCTATTATACATGTTCAATCAAAAAACTCTGGCTTCAAAGCTGTCATCATTCTTACCAAAACCAACTATGATGTATGGTCCCAAATCTGGGAGATGCATATTGCAGGATGTGAGAGGCTTGAGTATATTATGGGTGAAACATCTCAACTGAAAGTTACTGATGCTTCATATACAAAACGGTATGAAGAAAATCAAAAGCTCAAGGGATGGTTACTAACGTCTATGTCACCAAGAATTATGAAGTGCAATCTCCGAATGCGCACCGCACATGAAATCTGGAATGCTCTTGCTAAAACTTTCTACGATGGGTCGGATGAATCACAAATTTTTGCATTGAATCAGTGAGCATTTTCTACCAAGCAGAATGGTCACCCTCTCTCAACCTATTATGGTGATCTCGTTGAAATTTTCCAAGAACTGGACCATCTTTCATTACATGTAATGAAAGATCCCAATGATGTTCTCGCATATCAAAAATCAGTTGAACGATTGCGTGTGCACATCTTCTTGAATGGACTAGATGCAGAGTCTGAACAAATCCGAGGTAAGATTCTCAAGAAGGACCCATTACGGGATTTTGAAGAAACCTATGCATACTATGTACGTCGTGATGCTATTCGCAGAACAATGCTGAATAGAGAACCCGATCACCCAGAATCAGCTGCCATGGTGGCTCACCGGGTCCAAGCCCTAAGAATGGCGAACTAATCCGAAACGTGAGTGAACATCTGGCCTACCAAATCATTCTCTTGACCAAAATCGATCATCTGAATCACAGAATCGTAGCTATGAAGTAGTACTTGAACGACCAGAATGCTTGTGTATGCATTATGGTGCAAAAGGACGTACTAAGTCAAGGTGCTATGAGCTAATTGGGTATCCAGAGTGGTGGGACCCTACCGAGGTACCTAACAAACAAAATTTAAACAACAAATCACCATGCCTCTATTGTTGTGGTCGAACCTTCCAACAACACTCCTGGGGAAGCCTCATCTTTGATTGCTACTTCAGGTAACCTAGGTAAGGCTTTTAATGTCACTGCACCTAATAGTTGTAGCACATGGATAATTGATTCATGTGCTACAGATGACATGACCTTCGACATTCACCATATTCAGTCTATGAAACCATCCGAACAACCTATAGTGTCCACAGCTAATGGTATTTCCTCTCCTGTGATTGGAGAAAGTTCAATTACTCTCACAAAAGATTTAAATTTGAATTCTATTATGGTCGTCCCTTCCCTCAACTATAACATGTTGTATGTTGCTCAAATTATTTGCGCTTTGCATTGTATTGTGATTTTTTGGCCTAACCTTTGTGTTTTTAAGGACATCCAGACTCGGAAGACAATTGGTTATGGCACTAGAAGGGGGAAGCTCTATTATCTTGATCTTACATCGACAAGTTCAAATAAGTTAGCTCAAGCTTTCATGGTTGATAGGTCTGACAAATATCAGAATGCAAAAATTTGGTTGTGGCACAGGCGCTTAGGACATGCTTCTTTTGGATATTTAAAAAGTTGTTTCCAAAATTGTTTTCTCAGTTGACTGGTACATATTTCAAGTGTGACCTTTGTGAATTGGCTAAAAGCTATCGCATTTCATTTCCAACAAGTATGAATAAAAGTCTAGTACCTTTTATGGTTGTTTACTATGATGTATGGGGTCCATCAAAGACGCACGTTGGTTTGTTTCATTTATTGATGATCATACTCGTATGACTTGGGTTTGTTTAATGAAATCAAAAAATGAAGTTAGTTCTCTGTTTCAGAAATTTCACAGGATGATAGCTACTCAGTATCAATGTCATGTACAAGTTTTTCGCACTGATAATGGTGGAGAATTTGTTAATCAGGACTTAAAACAGTATTTGAATTTACATGGCATTACTCATCAGATGACTTGCTCATACTCCCCTAAAAAAAATGTGGTTGCAAAGCACAAGAACCGTCATCTCCTTGAAGTTGTACGTGCTTCTTTGTTTGGGGCTCACATGCCCACCAGATACTAGGGCAAAGCCATCACCGTAGCAGCCTACCTCATCAATCATGTACCTTTTATTTCATTGCAGTTCTAGACCCATTTTAATGTTCTTCATGAGACTATAAATGCTCCTACTGTGCCAAATTTGTCACCTAAGGTATTTGGATGTGTTGCCTTTGTACATCTTCACAAACCCTTGAGAAATAAGTTAGAATCTCGAGCTCTCCGGTGCGTACTTGTTGGCTATGCCTCACATCAGAAAGGCTATCAGTGTTATCACCCCTCTTCTCGAAAGATATATGTTACTATTGACATTATTTTGCACGAGAATGACATGTATTACTCTATCCCTGAGTCTTTACTTCAGGGGGAGAGTAGGAATGAATTGCAGAACTCTCTGGACAACATGGATTCTATAAGTGGTGATGATAACTTGGATAATAATGGAGAATGCCCAGATGAGTCGAATGGGTGCATTTTCTAGGATGAGAATAGACAGAATCATATGGAGTGGTACCGCTAGCATCTCCGTCATTAGTACTGCCAATGTCACCAGTATCTCAGTCGCCACAAGTACAAGTTTCCCCACCTCAATATATACCGTTTAACCAATTGCTTTCTCAAGCCGAGTCCATTTCTAAGTCTCAGGTAAATTCTGAACACCACCTAAAAGTGCTACCCGATCGAGTCACTAGAGGAATACCTAAAGTAAATTATGAACCTGCTCTTAACTCCAAACCTTGGTATCCCATGAGTAACTTTGTGTTTTACCATAATCTGTTAAAGGAGAGTAGATCATTTGTGAATCAATTATCTATTGTATCTAATCCTAATAGTGTGTAGGAGGCCTCGAGAGATCTCAGGTGGAAGGAAGCAATGAACGAAGAAATAAAGTCCCTCCAAAAGAACTCAACATGGGAAGTTGTTGATTTACCTGAAGGGAAGAAACCCATTGGATGTAGGTGGATCTTCACCATTAAATACAAAGCTAACAGAACCATTGAACGATTCAAAGCCAAACTTGTTGCCAAAGAGTATACTCAAACTTATAGAATTGATTATCTGGAGACATTCACACATCACACTAGTGGCCAAAATTAATACTGTTCATATTCTGCTATCTCTAGCTATGAACTTTGACTGATCATTGCACCAGTTTGATGTAAAGAATGCATTTCTGCATGGAGATCTCCAAAAAAAGTATATATGGAGTTACCTTTTGGGTGTAATATGCAGATTGAAGAAAGCAAATAAGTTTGTAGATTGAAGAAGTCCCTATATGGTTTAATCACCTGGAACTTGGTTTGGAAGGTTATCGAGGTCTATGAAAACATTTGGATACATTCAAAGTAATTCAGATCATACTCTCTTCTTGAAACATAATAAAGAAAAGGTCATTGCTCTTATTGTATACATTGATGATATGATAATGACTGGAAATGACCCAGATGAAAAGAAGGCATTACAAAATCATCTTGCCCATAAGTTTGAAATGAAAGATCTTAGTTCGTCGAAGTATTTCCTAGGAATTGAAGTGTCAAGATCAAAGAAAGGTATTTTCTTGTTTCAATGGAAATATGCCTTAGATCTACTGAATGAAATTGGTATGTCAACTTGTAGTCTAATTAGCACTCCTATGGAAGAGAATTTGAAACTATGGATCCAAGTCAGGTTCTTGTTAATAAGAAATGCTACCAGAGACTAGTGGGGAGATTAATGTATCTTGCACATATTAGGCCAAATTTGGCTTATGCACTAAGTATTGTAAGTCAATTCATGCACTCTCCTAGCGAAGAACATATGAATTCTGTCATCAGTATCTTGCGCTACTTGAAGTCATCCCTAAAAAGGGAATTATGTTTACAAAAGGAGAAATTTTGGATATTGAAGGTTATACCGATGTAGATTGGGTTGGGTCAATTGATGATAGATGTTAGACATTCGGATATTTCACATTTGTAGGTGGGAATCTAGTTACTTGGCAAAGTAAAAAACTGGAGGTAGTAACTAGATCCAGTGTTGAGGCCAAATACAAAGGAATGGCTAAAGGAGTATACGAGTTACTGTGGATCAAAAATCTAATGCAAGATTTACATATCGAGCATACCACTCTATGAGGTTGTACTGTGATAACAAGGTAGCATGTGATATTGCCCATAATCCAGTTGAACATAATCAAACTAAACATGTTGAGATTGATAGACACTTTATCAAGGAGAAACTGGAAGCAAGGCTCATTGAAGTGTCTCATGTTCGATCTCAAGACTAGCTTGCTAATATGCTCACCAAGGCAGTGTCAAGACAATTGTTTAATAGTTATCTCAACAAGTTGGGCATGAGCTACATCTATGCACCAACTTGAGGGGGAGTGTTAACGATTGGCGTAATATCTCCAAGTTGTATCTATTATTAGCTAAACAAAATAAACTAGGATTCCTGCAAATATTTCTTTCCTAGATTTGTCTGTAAATATTTCTTTCCTAAATTAGTTATTTCGTTTCTAGTTCTATACATTGGCTATTTATGACGACCGATTGAAAGAAGAAACATTATTGAAGTTTTTTCTCCTAAAACCTCTTGTTCTCAGTTGTACCATTGTTATTTGACTCTTTCAATCAATTTGAAGCTTATGTTGGCTCCCAATCTTAAAGGGTCGTCAATCATACTTACTGTACCAAAGCCTGTGGATGATATTTTGGATGCAGTCAGGATAGTGACAACAGTGGGATTAGGACCACTCACGATGTCATGCCAGTAGAAGTGGAAATGGCTAAGCTTTTGTTTCTTGAGCCCAAGCAACTTCAGGTCTAGGCTTCTTACATACTCATGCTGCTATGCAGTGGCTAAAATTGTGAAGGAATTAGAGAGGAGGCAGAAAATGATGAAAGGGGAAACCAAGATGGGAAGAAGTCTAGCCATGGGAAGCTCTCTATGCTATCTGGGTAGTAAGTTATGACAAAGAAATTGGAATAGGTTGTATGTATTTGTATATAATAAAGTGAGTTCTAAATGTTACATACAACTAGCTAGCCCTGTACATAGCAACCCAACCCAAAATATGCATGGCAACTCATGATTTTGGGCACATTTATGTTCAAGTTGTTAAAAAAATGGAGAAGATTATTGAATCAAATTTGGTTTAATCTACCACTGGAAGGTCCAATTAATAGGTTATGAATTAAGGTCAAAATCCAATAGGCTATGAATTAAGGTCAGCCTTTTACACTCTTTAGATTAAGGCCTCGTTCGAATAATGAGATTAGATGAGGTGATATGTGAATAGTAGTGAAATAGTTTGAATTAATATGTTTTATGGAGTTTTGAGAAATGAGAGTGAAAAAGTTGAATAAAAATATCATAAAGTTAAAATATTATTTTTGTTGTGGAATTTGAAAATTTTGAATTGTTTTTTGTATTTTGTTTGAAAGTTTGAAAAGTGGTAATGATTAAATAATAATTAGATAAAAAAATTGAAACTTTTGAAATTAAAAAGTGTTTATATTTATAATGTTTGGATATTGCGATGAAATAAGTTAGATGACTTTACTATTGGAACTAGGCCTAAGAAGGGTTTGATTTGTCCTTTACATGCTGATTAATTGAAAATGAATCGTTTGAACACATATTTCTCATCCCTAGCGAGCTAAGATTCCCCCATTTATTTGCGGCAAACTCAATTTTAAAAATGAGGGGGTTGAATTGCACTAATTAACTCGGTGTACGTACATGGTCACGTATTTCTTAGCTAAATCTCTCTCCCTCCCTAAATCTCTCTCTTAAAAAAGCATCCAAAACCTAGATCTGGTATTTTCGCCGAAGAGGAGGGGCATCCCCCTCGTTCTCACACTCCTTCTCTTCCTTCTCCATCTACTCACTTTGTTTATAAAATTAGTTCTCTTTTCCTAGTTGTTTTGTTTCCTCCTAAGCCGAAAAAGACAGATTAGCAATTTTTTGATAACATCCGAGAGACACGCATGGCAAGAGAAGACTCCCAAGGTGCAAATCGTTCGGAGAGAAGTGGCGGTTCCGTGAAAATCGCTGCGCATAAGCCTCACGCCCCACCAACAATCGCGCATGGTGATCTTCATGTGCCACCACTTTCAGGAGCTTTTCTCACCACACGCGTTGGACCAACGGACGCACTACCATTAGATCCTTTAGATCTGACTGTTGTGGCTGCAAAGAGACTGGCACATGGACCCCATGCGCCATCATAGAATCTGAAATCTATCAAAATTGGTCTAAACTATCATTCATCTTTTTTCGCATCTATCTTATTGTTTTTCTCAAATTTTGCTAGGATACTTTTATATATAAAGAGTTTAGTAAAATATTCGAACTATTAGTACCCGACGATCATCACCTCCTCTTTGGTCCTTTGGCGGTCTCTCTCCACCACAACCCTTGAACCCCACTTTTTTTACTTTTGCTCTCGGTGTGAGAATCACATGTATTGTTGTGGAAAATTATGGAGTTTTGCAACGACTTATAACATGGTAGAGTTTGAAATTTTTAACTGATTTTGTATTATAAGAGTCGTCCTATTTGACTACAAGATCGTAGAGATGGGGCATTAAACTTTCGCAACAGCTACTTCAAAACAAAATGTAGTCTATACAATCACCCTGGCGTGCGGTCTTTGGAATTACAATCCCGCGCTCAAATTGTAAAAGAACCGTCCCTTTGTACGTCTTCCTCCTAGCAGGAAAGTGCGGGAGACATTTATTTATTTTCATGATCCATTTCTTTTTCTTTTTACATAGTGATGTATTAGTTAAAAAATGGTCTTCAATTCCTCTAGTTTACAGCTGTTAGCATTTATTAGCTAGGCTTGCAAGTACATAGATAGGTTTGGTTGGGCTGCAATAGATCTTGTTTAATTTGCTAGCTTAGAGTTAATAATTACATTACTCTTAAAGTCTTAACCATAAGATTTACGTATTTATCAAATTAATTATTACATTATCATCATATTCCACATGTCAAGCTGAAAAATCCATGAGTTAAAAGACTCGTTTAGAATTGAAACGATGCTCGTCATGTTGAGATGTACATGACGTCTTTTTTTCTCCTGTTAATTGTACGTCATCTTCTTTCTTTTTCTCTTTTAACTAATATTGTTGTCTTGGACTTGAAAGAAACTTCTTGCATTAACTAATGTACGTAGAAAACTACACCAGAGAGATGGACAAAAAACTGGAAAAACAAAAAAGTAGACGACTAATATATTTTTGCCGGACTAATATTTTTTATTATCTGTGTAAGTTTTGCGTATTAAAAAAAGAAAATTTACTATTAAAAAAAGTTCTTTTTTTTATATATAAATTTCAGATTTTATTATTATTTTAAAAGAAAAATATGAATTTTGCATCTCTATAAATATAAAGAATAATGTTACATATAATCGTAGAGTATGTAAACGTCGTACAATCATTTTAAAAAATAGTGAAATTTATGATTAATTTTTTTATATAAATCATATTAATTAATTTTTTTAAAAAAATTATGCGATAGTTACGTAATCAGAATTATAAATATCATTTCAATAACATAAATAATTTACCTTGATGGATTGGTAGGTGGCCGGCATCGGGAGAAACGGGCGCACACTTTTTTATTTTTGGTTGTAAATTTCCAACGTACCGTACTGCGCATGCATGAAGTCTTGACGTCAATGGTACGTATATATGATGGAGCTGTAGTGGCCTAAACATTTACCTGGCCTAGCAAACCGGAAAAGCCTGTTGCCTCCTATCACCGGCATCTCCCTCACGGTGCTGAGCACCGCATCCCTCCCTAGCACGCTGAGACTAGTGCTACCGTACTTGTACTTCCCTGGATGCAAAGTTGCTAAGCATCAATATTAGGCCAGCTGCTTGTGGTGACGCAGAGGCATACGATCCCCATCCCCGGGCCCTACCAATTTTGAGCTGATCAATTTTGACCGCGAGGTCAATGATAAAGACAAAACCAAAGGCTATGGATGGATGCGTTGGAGGCCAGGTGGTATCACTATTGGAACAGTGGGAGTAGGGCCAGTGACGACTTCGTGCATATAGAAGCGGAAGTGGCTAAGCTTTTTTTCTTTTCTTAAGCCCAAGTCGCTTTCGGTCTAGAATTATTGCAAAGCCTGATCTTCTGATCCGGTGACTAGTCTTTGATTGTTTTAGCAAAATAAATGATATGATATAAATTGAAATAAAAATTGAATAAATTATTATTAAAATTTATTTTTAAAAAGTATTTTTATTTTAAGATTTAAAAAAGTTAAATTATTTATTTTATTTTGTGTAAGAATTTATAAAAATTATAATGATTAGATAAGATGAGTTGTGAAAAATTGTGAAAACAAATAAGTGTGTTTGAGTAGTGAGATCACTATACTACTATTCAACATTTTATCATTATTTTTCATTTACTTTTCACTTACTTTTACTACTATTTACTAATATTCAATATTTTATCATTACTTAATTTTCACCACTTTTCACTATTATTCACAGATTATCTGAAATCACATCACTACTCAAACATATCCCAAGGGACTTGTTTGAAAAATTGGAGTATTTTAGAATTCTGGGAATAATAGTTAATAGTTTGTAAACAATAGTGAAATAATTTTAGTTAAAATATTTTATTCAGTTTTAAAAAATAAATGAGAAAAAATAGTTAAACAAAAATATTATAAAGTTAAAAAAATTGTCTGAATATGATTTTTTTCTATTATTTTTAGTTTGAAGTTTGAATAAATTTGTAATGATTTTTGTATTTTAAATTTATAAAAATTATAATAATTAGATAATGATTATATGAAAAAAGTTAATGATTATGTAATGTTTTCACATCTGACAAGAAATACAATGTAAGGTATCTTGGGACACAGAACATAAAAGACCTCGACAAACTAACTGTTGTATCTGGGAAGAGGATGCATGATATAGTTGAGAGTGCCAGTGGACAAAGGAAGGAGAAGTAGATGTGAGAGCAGAAATAGTAGTGATCATTGGAAACATACACTCCATTCTAGTGCCTATCCCAAGTGCATGTCCTGTCCGTGGATCCTACACAGTACAACTAGAGTAGTAAAAACTAACACGGTATTAAGTTGAGCCAATTGCCACCATAGATACCAAGTTATAAGAGAGTTTAGGATCATGAAACACCTAAAATATTGACATGATGGATGTAAAGATAGATCCTACACTAGGAGCAAGCATAGTGGATCCATTGGCAATATGTATAGTAAGTGATGGATGTGCAGAATGCATTTAGTCAAGGATGAGGATGTCATATGATTGTGACAGGAGACTTACCAGGCAAAACAAAAAGAGACGGGGATGAGCATTACCATACCGGATCAAGACTTGATTGAGAAGGTTCTCCAAGTCAACTATAGAGAGTGACAATGGTTCCAGAAGACTGAGATGCATGTCTAATGGTTTTAGAGACCTGAGGAGTGTTTGAACTAGCAACAAAAGTAGTAAGTCCTTTCTTGTTGCGACGGTAACAGAACTTGATGACATGGCCAGAACGTTTTCAATAATGACAAAACAGCTTATTAGAGCAGCAATTGTTAAGACCATGCTTTCCAAAACCAGCCTGCTGAGGTTGGTCAGAGGAAACTAATGGAGCGGTAGCCAAGACACTAAACATGTTCTGAGTCTATAATATCTACATACGAGTTTCCTCACCGATCAACTCATTGATAGCAGTATCAAGGGAATGGGTCAGAGTGCAATTAAGCAGTTGACCACAGATCTGCTCAAAGTCATCCTTTAGAGCCATGAGAAACTGATAGAGACGATTCTGGGTACGGTGGATGACATACATGTCAGCATCAGTGGGATCCTTCTAGAGTGGGTTAGAGAGATCAATATGGTTCCAAATGTGATGTATGCGATCAAATAAGTCATTGATGGATTGGCACAACTCCTGTCTGAGCTGATATAACTCGACCATAAGTTGGTATTCTCTGAACCCATGAGGGGTAACATTACGCCTAGTTAACATGGTCCAATAAGGGGTAGCATAATGCCTAGCTAACATGGTTGAAATAGATAGAGCATCATCAAAGCTACCAAGTAGGTTAGAGATAGTCGGAATATAGGTGTTGCGCATCTAAGTAATGATCTGGTGATTATGCCTATCCCATTTGAGAAGGCACCATTGAAATTGTTCTACTTGTTCATCTCCTTTTTGCACTAGGTTTGTCCAATCACCCTTGCACCAAAGTTCACGATCTTTACAAAAGCTGTGAAAGAACTGAGACCACCCCAAATAGTTTCTATCAAATAATACAACGTGAATAGGATGAAGAATCTCACTGTTTTGAGCCATTAAGAGACAAAGCATGTAAAAATAGATTGTAAAAATGAAATCAGCACTCGAAAATATGTATAAAATCCCTAGATTGAAAAAGTCAAAGTTGTGGTCGAAGTTAATAGTCAATGATGAATAGTGCTGATGTGGCAGTCTGCTGACATGATAGGATGACCTAGCTACTAATGTGAGACTCGGGCTGACGTGGCAATAAGGAGGCAGTGTTGCGCATGTGGCTGTGTAGCTGTGCGACACTAAGGCACATGGATGGCAGGATAGAAACTTCGAACGATGAGTGGGAGCTCCGATCTGGCTGATTTTGATGGCGTTGAGTCCGTCTCAATAAGATCTTTCCATTGGTATGCTATGTGATCAGAACAGAGCTTCAAACACAATGATTTCAAAATTTTGTAGTAGTCCTTGTAGCGATTGTAAATGTCTAACGATAATGAGCAGCACCTGGATGGACTTGAACCTTGGCAAGGCTCAACCAGAGGAGACAAAAGCAATGGAGGAATGCCGAGAAATATGAAAACTACTAATACTTAAAGGATCAAAGACAATGCTCTGATAGCATGTTAGAATTGTTATGCAATTCTTTGTATTGCTCAATTCTATGCTTAGACTATATAATGTGGTCTATATATAAGAAGTCAAAGGCTATGAAAGATGGTTCTTAAGCAATGTGGGATTCTTTACTTAACTCTACATATACAATGACAATATATACACTAACCATTTGAACACATATTCGCGAAGCTTCATTTCTCTCGTCATTGGCTGAGAGTACCTCCATTGCCTTTAGACATTTATTTGTTGTCAACTCAATTTAAAAATGGGTGAATTGCACTTAAGTGGCCTGGTCTTCTGCTAAAAGACAAATCTTCAAGATCATCAGCACTTCCTCTCTTGTTATATATGGTCACAACACTATTAACCAAATTGATCATTGAAGAATGGGTAAGTACTCTTGCAATCTAACACGAACATCCATGCTCCATAGTAGAGGTGTTCAACCAGGTTTTCGACCAGGTATCCAGGTATACCTGGACTGGAACCCGGGTTATGACCTGGTCCGAAACTTAGATTAATCCGGATTTTTACAACTCGAAAATTCGGGGTCCAAGTACAACCAACCCCCCCCCCCCTTTTTTTAACTGAAGTCTATATTATTAAATGTTTTCAAGAAAAACATAATGGTGAAAAGCTTTTTTTATTTTTATCTCAAGCCTATATTCTATTACAATTTTTTCTAGAAAAAATTTTGAAAAACATATATATTTTTTTTATATATAATAGAATTAATTACCTTGTTAACTAAATGCATCTAAAAAAAAAAATCAATATTTATCATATAAAATGCATGCAACATATAATGCCATTCACTACATATGACATTATTTTTTATTTATACATTACATTACAAAATGTAAAATTACAATATATGAATTATAAAATCAGTAACATGTCCATCAATGATTTAATCTCACACCAAATAGGAACTTCAAGTGATTAGACTGAATATGCTCAATACCTTGTCTACAAGCAATGTGAGATTTATTCCTTAACAATAATCATCTACTTAAGTTGAAAAACAAATATTATTAACAAGAATCAATCTTGCATGCCCTTCAAGACCTAAGAGGGTGAGCTGTGAGCATTGGTACCTCTCAATCAATTACTACCCACCCAGCCTAAGTAGTACAATATTACTTCTGTCCTTTCTACAATTTTGTTCTTTCTGGTCAAGGTTGTACACAATGATCCTTGTATCTCTTACAGTACTCCTGGGAAATTAGCAATATGATAATTACCTGGGACTACCTCCACTAGTGAGTAGATCTAAAACAGGAGCATTCTCGGATATCAAGCATAAAGTATGGACCAAGCTACAAAATTGGAAAGAAAAATGTTATCTCAATGGGGCAAGGAAATACTTATAAAAGCTGTGGCTCTCTCAATCTCAACTTATACCATGACTTGTTTTAAACTTCCAAGAAGTCTTTGTCATGAGTTAGAGCAAATGATGACACGGTTTTGCTAGGATAAAAAACAGGATGAACACAAAATTCATTGGGTTAGTTGGACAAACCTTTGTGCTCATAAACAGGTTGGAGGATTGGGGTTCAAGGATCTCATAACTTTTAATGATGCTCTCTTAGTAAAGCAAGGCTGGAGAATCATGGAAGAATAAGCTACTTTGATTCACCAGGTATTTAAAGCAAGGTACTTCCCAAAAGAGTCATTTCTGAACTCTAAGTTAGGCTTTAATCCTAGTTTTGCATGGAAGGGGATTTGGGAGGCCAAGAAATATTTGGCATTGGGATGCAAGTGGAGAGTGGGATCAGGATAGACAATCAAAGTATGGGAGGACAATTGGATACCTGGCTTTCCACCCCTAGGCAAAAATGAAGACAACTGCAGCATATGACCAGGAAGCAACATTTGACTGTTTAATTAACTCTTAGTCCAAATGGGGGGATGTGGACAAGATATGGACCTTACTACCTGCACCAGTGGCAAATAAAGTACTAAAAATTGTTCTTAGCAACAACACAACTGAAGATAAGATTATTTGGGACCCTAAACCACATGGCAATTTCACTATAAAAAGTGCTTATATGGTATTCAAAGAGGCTAAACAGCATAAGGTAGAATGTGAGAGCTCGAGAAATATGGGATTGCAAAATTTATGAAAGGACCTATGGAACCTGAAGCTACCAGCAAAGATCAAGATAGTTTTGCTACGTACAAGCAAAGTCATGTACTAATCTGCGTACCAATACTGATTCCTTCATATTTAAAATTTAAATTAACAATGTTTTCAATAAAATCTATTTTTTGACCAATCACAATATATTAGTGTACATATTAGTACGTAATTGTGTTTGCAACTAGATTTTTCCTTGCATAGAAAGTTTGTAAAAAAAGCTTGCCAACTAAGCACAATCTGATGCAAAGAAAGGTTCTCAATGAAGAAATATGTAAATTCTGTAACACTGAAGCTGAAGATGTGGCTCATGCACTATGTTTCCGCCTTTCAGTACTAGAGGTTTGGATAAAAACACTTGCCTATTGTCCTCTCATCAAGCCTACCAAAATTGTATGGGAATCTTGCTAGTTTTATAAATGGTCTACAGTAGAAAGAGCAACTGAGTTTATTCTTCTTGGTCTCATGGAGTTGTTGGTATAGGCATAATTTATTAACCTTTGAAGACAAGTGCATCCACATTGAGCAAGCTATAGCTCATGCCCTGGCAATCTAGCATGTCTATAAGACAACCCATGGCCAACCTCTGAAGGTGGTGAGACACCACTGCCGATGGGAGTTTCCCCCTCCAGGAGTCTTCAAATTAAATGTGGACGAGACCATTTTTCTAAACCAACATAGTGCAGATATTGGGGCCATTTTGAGAGACTGTAAAGGAGATGTTCTTATGGCAACCAACAAAAAGGAACCAGAAGTAAGGGATGGAACAAGTATTGAAATGCTTGCAATATTCAGGAGACTATAGTTGATTGTCTACTTGGGTGTTCAACATCTTATAATCGAAAATGATGTCTTTAACTTTAGTACAGGAATTGTAAAAGCTAGAACCATCGATGACTTTGGTTGAAAATGTGATTAAAGATGGTAAGGAGCTTATAAGGTGTTTCCAAGTTTGTGAAATTAGATTTGCAACGAGAAGTTATAATGAAGTAGCATATAAACTTGCAAGGCATGCATAGTATGTTAGTGATATTAGCTTTTGGTGAAATTCGTTTCCTGATGTAATTGCTCTCGTATGGGTGGAGAGACAATTGTAATGTTAATATCATTTTAATGAAAGATTTTTGCATCGGCGGAAGAAAAAAATTCAAATCAACCCTACATAAAAAATAATAATAATAATAATAAAAAAAAAAAAAGGCAACATAATTCAAAATTTATCACCTAGAAGAACGAGTACACTTTAATAAAGCTAACCACAAAAGTCAAGAGAGCATCAATAATGCAACACATAGACGTTGTATTCAACTGTCGCATCGCCTGTCTTCATATCAAAGGTATGAGTCCTGGCCTGGACATAGCCCCTAGCAAACCGGAAAAGGCCGCTACCTCCGACCACCGGCATCTCCCTCACGGTGCTGAACACTGCATTCCTCCCTAGCACGGTGATGGTGCTTCCATTATACTTGCCCTCAATGAATGCAAAGTTCATAACCATTAATAGACCAACATCTTCTTGTGAAGCAGAGGCATAGAATCCTTGCGCCCTACCAGCCAATTTTGAGCTCAGTTTTGGTCCCATGGTTAGAGGGTCATCAATCATACTTACAAAGCCAAATCCTGTTGACGAGTTGGAGGGCTGTCGCACGATTGGAACAGTAGTGGGATTACGGCCACTGTAAATGTCATGCCAATAGAAGCGGAAGTGGCTAAGCTTTTCTTTCTTCAGCCCAAGTAGCTTTCGGTCTAGGGTTCTTGCAAAGCCCTGATCTCCTCCGGCGACTAAAGTTATGGACGGCGATATCAGGAAGAAAATGATGATTTGGGAAGCCAAGATGGGAAGGACTCTAGCCATTGGAATGATTTGTCAGTACTGCCCAGATCACTGGTGGCTCACTAGTGGGAGCACTGGGTATCCGTCTTTATAATTAGTGCATACGCTTTCCCAAGTGTCGGTGCAGTAGTGCACCTACCAGCAACCCCACTATACCAAGCCTTTATTTTTCAAGGACTTCTTTTGAACAGTACGTTGGGAAACTTTGGTACATAATTTCGGGAAACGCACAAGAAAAATAAACATCTCAATTAAGATTAACTCGTGGAGTTGGTGCTTGGCAATTTCGAAAAGTTGGTACGTAAAAAGACAAGAAGTTTAGTATTTTTAGAATACAATAACTTCTCTACAATTTTGTATTTTACCCATTTCTTCCTCTTTTTTCTTTTTTTTTTTCCTGAGCTTTTTCATGATCTATTTTTTAATTTTGTATTTTGTGGGGATAGACTTAAAAATAATTATTACCAGGCAAGCAGTTCTTGGTTTTGCTAATCCAATTTGTAAGATGGATTAAAAGCTTCTGTTCTTCTATATATGTTTTCTAATCATGAATAATTGTGCAGGCGCAGGTAGAGCTCATGAATTGGTGTGTTCATGAAATCTGAGTGCTGATAGCTAGGTAGCTTGAGATTGGGGGAAGGGTGGCTGGCTTGTCAAGGAAGGGACCATACCTCTAAGAGATGATCATTAGATGATTTGAGTATAAATTGGTAAAACAACCTAATATGACTTGAATAGTATATAGTAGTTTAACATTATATATAAAAAGCTAGCTTTCCCCACCCTCTGCATCCTGCACATGCAGCTGCATGTACTTTTATATTTTTATGTTGGATAGATAAAACGACGGGACTTTAGCTTAAAATATATAGTGGGTACCAATATTATTGGAAACTATTCTCTCATTTCACAAGAGTAAGCAAAGTGGAAACAGGAATCAATAATGCAACCCATACACGTTATGTATAAGATAAAAGATATTTGTAATCGTAAATTGTACAACTATCGTGTAATCGCTTTAAAAAAATGAATAAAATATGAGATCCACATAAAAATAAAATAATTTCTTAATAATGAACTACACATTTTTTCAAAATAATTACACAACGTTTACATACTTCATAAAATTACTTATTCGGCTAGCTACCTCCGATCACTGATCCGGCATCTCTCTGATCACCTTTGTAAACACAAAGTTACTTCCTAGCACAGTAATCGTGCGCCCTTAGGCTTATACTTGCCTTCTCCAATGAATGCCAAGTTCAATACTTCATAACCATTGAAAGGACAACTTCTTGCGATGCAAAATTATATAAACCCTATGCCAAGCCAATCAACTTAGAGCTCATTTTTGGCTCTAAGGTCAATGGGTCGTCAATAATCCATATTTGACCCAAGGATGTTCCGGATGTCTTGGACACTGGTGGTACGATCTGAATAGAATTAAGTAGGATTACGATCACTAATAACGTCATGCCAATAAAAATGAAAATGGCTTAATCTTTTAGGCCGGGCAGAATTTATAAGATTATTGGCTGGTTAATCAACAAAATCTAAAAATTAAGATTGAAAAAAGATGCAAAATAGACTGAAATTCAAATTTGTTGATGAAATACGAAATCAAGTCCTGAAGCCTAGAAGTCAAGCTCAAATAGCTACGGAAACCCGAAATTATTAAAATTTTGCCCAAAAATCCGAAGTTCTTATTATTGTATAAAAATAAAGTAATAAGATAAGAACCTTGCTAAAAATATGGCCCAAATCGGAATAAAAATCATCCCTAGAAGTGAAACTAAAATATTTAAAACACAAAAAATAATGTAAATTGACAATTTGAAGAGGAAAATGACTGATTTCAGGGTTGAAATATGGACCACCAAGCATAGCATGGTGATCATGACGTATGTGCCAAATTCAAGATTTTATCCACTATTATGCACCTGTAGGCAAAATTATGGTCAAAACATTGACGCATGCGTAATATTGTCCCAATCCAAGAGATTTTTACCGTTTCTTACTATATTTGTGTTGATATATCCTCTGGAAATAGTTTAGGTATCAATATAAGCCTTGATCTTCTCCGGCGGGGAAAATTGTTGAAAATGAAGAGAGGATCTCGAAGAAAATGATAAGATGGGAAGCCAAGATGGGAAGGATTCTAGCCATGGTACGTAGGTCACAATGGATTCTATATATATGTAGTAGCTCCATATATACTTACAAGGTTGAATAGAGCTCATCTTGTACAACTAGGCTTTTTGAACTGTCGTTGAAGTTACCAACCGTACGTGAAAGGCCAAGTGTTAATGAAAGAAACATAGAGTTACTCTTTTTTATCAGTCTGAGCCACCTTAATTGGCTACATATGTAATGATCTTGCGACTGCATCTAGTAAAGTTTTCAACCTAACTAGGATCAGTAGGAGATCATGCACTCCACAATTGTACGCTTTTACACTTTGCTTGAAAAATCTTATTTATAATAAATAGGAGAAAAAAGTTCACAAACTACCATCGATTTCTAATGGACCTCTAACAGTATCCACATGATCCGGGCCCTAAAAAGTTCAATTGCCCATATCCGGCCTGCCAAAATAGGGAATAGATTTAACTTTGCAACGGTCAATTTTTATTTATTATCTGAACTAATCACAAGCTACAACCAAACACCCCATGCACTGCATAGCAAATAGCTTGTAAATTAAAACTGAAAATCACATTGTATATAGCTATCTTTCAATATGACACCAAACGAAAACATGATGCAGTTCAATACAACAACAAAGCCGTCCAAATTGACATTAAATTCCATTTGTTCTCACATTTGATACCGTTCAACAAAGCAAGAGTTCGTAACATATCTGATAATGATAGGGAATGAGTAGGTTGTAAACATAATTGTTCTAGAAATTCACATTAGATCATCAATCCAACAACCGATCTGATTAATAGATATTAGTAAAGAAATATTGAGATGAAACTATCTCACGTGTTGAGATAGAGGGGATGTATATTATTCACATATATAGATACTTTACAAGCTGGCATCTAATTGATTACAATTTGCTATATAAGAAAACTATACACAAATAAAGCAATTAACAAAAATGCCACAATAAAGGAGAAAAATATGCTTGACAGTTGACTATATACAATATGCTTGATTCTAGGCTTGATACTTGGAGACATCTCGTGCTAGTGCCTCTTGTTGATTTGATGTTATTCCTTATAGTCCCCCTCAAACTTGGCTATGGTAGAGAGCATAGTCCAAGTTTGTGTCTCAACTACTTAAATTGTGGCTTAAGAAGAGGCTTGATGAAGATGTCAGCAAACTGATTAGTGGAGAAAACAAACTTTGTTTCAAGTGACCTGAGAGCTACTCTTTCTCTGACATAATGATAATCAAGCTCTATATGCTTGGTTTGAGCATGAAGAACAGGATTAATTGTCATGTACAGTGCACTTAAATTGTCACAATGCAATGATAGAACTTTGTTTAAAGAAACATCAAGTTCTTTGAGAAGTAGGGACAACTATGTTAATTCTGCTGTAGTAGAAGCTATAGCCTTGTACTCAGCTTCTGCACTTGATCTTGACATTGTAGGATGTTTCTTTGCACTCCAAGATATACAGTTACCTCTAAGAAAGGTACACAAACCTGTTGTAGATCTTCGTTTAGTTAAGCAGCTAGCCCAATCTACATTTGAAAAACTATATAAATCAAGAGAGCTGTTGGACAGAATTCTGATACCAAGAGTTGCAGTCCCTTGTAGATATCTTAAGATTCTCTTTACAAGCTTAAAATGGGCCATTGTTGGAGTTTGCATAAACTGGCAAACATACTTCACACTGTAGGAAATATCAGGTCTTGTAAAAGTGAGGTACTGCATATCTCCCACAAGACTTTTGTAGGTTTTGACATCAGTAAATAACTCCCGTGAACCAAATTTCTATTGTGCTTTTGTGGGCATTGGAGTTGACAATGGCTTGTTCTCTTGCATACTAGCTCGAGTGAAGAGGTCCACAATGTACCTGTGCTATGATAGAAACAGATTATAACAACATTTTCGAACCTCAATACCCAAAAAATGATGAAGGTAACCAAGGTCTTTAATCGAGAATTGATTATTGAGCTGTGTGATTAACCACTGAATTCTTTATGTTATCACCTATCACCACCATATAATCTACATAAGTAGTAGGATTAGCACCCCATTTTCTAAGTGTGAAACAAATAAACTAGGATTTGCTACACTCGAGTAAAAACCAAGTTGAAGGAGGTAATTACTTAGCTTATCAAACCATGCTCTAGGGGCTTGTTTAAGCCCATACAAGGCTCTTTGTAATTTGCATACATGCATTGGATTATTCTTATTGATATATCCAGGAGGCTGGTGCATAAAAACAGGTTTGTTAAGATAGCCATGTAGGAAAGCATTCTTAACATCGAGTTAATAAAGTGGTCAATTTTTAACAGTAGCAAAAGTAAGAACAACTCTAATGCTAGTTGGCCTTACAACAGGAGAGAAGGTCTCTGAAAAATCCACACCATCCACTTGACTAAACCCTTTTGCAACCAACGGAGCTTAGAGTCTTTCAAGTGTATCATCTGCTTTGAGTTTAGTCTTGTACACCCACTTGCATCCAATGACATTCATCCCAAGTGTTCTTGGAACTAATTCCCAAGTTTTGTTTTCAATAAGGGCTCTCAATTCTTCTTCCACTGTAGCAGACCATCCAGGATGATTCATTATTGATTTGATGCTTTTTGGCTCAGCAGGTATTTTCACTAGATTACGCAAGTTTGCATATCTTGGATTAGGCTTATGAATACCACTTCTAGCCCTAGTTTGCATCTGATGTTGTAATGGTGGAACCCGTAACCCGGGTTCAGTAGCAACAATCTGTAATAGGGAATCAATCTATCAAAGAGACTGCTTGAGAAGCATTGTGAGATGAAGTTGCTGAATTATTTGAGACTTGTTGATCTGAGGAAGGATTTTTATTTTTTATTTTTAAGCAAAATGAGGGTGGCACTTCCGGCACTTTATTAAAAAAGGGTCTCACTTATGGCGGAGGAATACCTTTTACACTTGAAAATCAAAGCAACAACACAATCAAACAGAAAACCCAAAAAAACCAAACAAACAAACATTACAATCTAACATACGGCAATCTCGCCTTATCCAACCTGAGCATTCCTTTCAACTTACATGGCTAAGAAATTAAAAAAAAAAAAAAAGTGCTATTATAACCTTCCTCGCCCCTTCAAGCGAGGAAATCCACCGCATTATTCCCTTTGCGAAATTGATGATTAATGTTGAAATGCACGTCTCTTAACAAAATCAACCGTTGATCCCAATAATTCCATAAATACCATGCCGTGCACTTTCGACTACTCAACCAAGTAACAATCAACTTGGAGTCACTCTCAATAATTATCTAATTAAAATCCAACTCTTTACACAAATTTATACCAGCTATTAACGCCCTTAATTTAGCCTCATTATTTGTACCATGACCAAAACAAGAAGAGAAGACACCTTTGAAATTACCTCTGTCATTGCGAATGAACCCTTATCCACCACAAGTACCCGAGTTGCCCCGGCAACACCCATCTACTTTCAATTTAATCAACCCTTCAACCAGTTTCCACCAATAGACCAGTTTCAAAACAGGCCTTGCACGATCAATATATGGAACTTCAAGAGCTTGAAGGATAGCCTCATCTCTAGCAGAAATAGGCCCTTGTTTCACCATAATAAATGAAATCTTCTGTATCCAAACTTTAACTGCCAACCAAACACCCAACGTTGATTCAAAGGAGTTTTCCATTTGAGCCTTGCATCTACGCATCCATAGACACCAAGTAATAATAGACGAGATAATGCCGAGAAGAATCCCCCTGTGATTCAACTTCTTTGACACATTGAACCACTGCATCACCGTCGCCCACCATGACATACCAGGAACATGGTTAATGCCCAGCGCAATGGCTGCTGTCTTCCATACATCTGCAACAATACTCCCAGTGCAAAGCACATGATTTAAATCTTCTGAGTGGCCTTGAGTGTAGCAATTACATCGAGAGGCCAACGGTATTTCAAGAGATTGCACCCGAGAGTCCAACGCTAGCCCATTTAATTAGGCTTTCCACATGCACACATAAATTTTGTTCAGAAGAAGGTGATGCCAAATCTAGTCCATGCCCAGCTGGTCCGTTCCTCTTAGGAAGGATGTTCAACATCAGTTTGAGAGTAACTTGCAGTAGGTGGTGCAAATGCATAAGGTGGTGATTGACTGTTATTGTGACATTCTTCAAAACTTGAAAATTCTCCTTCAACAGGAGAAGAGGCATATAACCGAGTAGGTTGTGAGTATGGCAGGACAGACTCATCAAAGACTACATGTCTTGAAATATAGATCCTACCAATGGGTGGATAGAAGCGTTTGTAGCCCTTGTGCTTGCTGCTGTATCCAATAAAAACACATTGCACTGACTTAGGTTCCAATTTATTGGATCTATAGTCTCCAAGATAGAGAAAACATCTAGAACCAAATACCCTTACAGCTGTATAATCTGGATGCTTTTATGGAGTCTAAAGAAAGGAGAATCCATGTTAAGCATAGAAGAGGGTAGCCTGTTTAGAAGAACTACATCAATTGAGAAACAATCCAACCAAAATCTGTTTGAGGGTTTAGCATGAAACATCAAAGTTAGGCCCAGATTTGTGATACTTCAATGTTTCCTCTCAATTTTTCCATTTTGCTCCGTTGTTTTTGAACAGGCAGATTGGTGGATGATGCCATGATTTTGAAAATAAGTTATAAGGTTTTTGTCATTAAACTCACCACCTTCATCACTTTGAAAACTTGTATTTTGGCATCAAACTGACAAGTAACCAATTTGTGAAACTAAATAAAAGCTTGACACAGTTCAGATTTATGTTTTAAGGGAATTAACCAAGAAAAGTTGGTAGCCTCATCAATGAAAATAGCATAAAATCTGAATTTCTCTCTTGAAGGAGTAGAAGCTGGTCACAGTGTATTTTTGAGAAAGGAGTATTGACAGATTGTGCTATAAGAAACAATGGCAATTTTGTAGTTTTTCCCATTTGACAACTTCTGCTACCTCCAATGGAATTTTGTTTAGAATCAAATGAAATAAGCTTATTATTACAAAGATAATCAAGAATTGTGGAGTTTGGATGTCCGAGCCTCAAGTGCCAACTCTCTTTATTTGTTGTTCAAAATCTAGAGGAAAAGTACTAGTTTTGTTTTTCTGGAGAGGGCTATGCTGCAGCATTAAAAGCATATAGGCCCTTCTAGTGCCTCCCTGTGGCCACTGTCCTCTGTGTCATCCTGTCCTTTATCACAAAGCCATTGCCATTTGCTGATTTGATGTTATTCCTTATAATTAGAAGTTTGTAGTGATGATATGTCTGTTCATCAAACTGACACAGAAGTCCATGAATTGGGCTCATCCATGCATGATACAATATTGGTTTAAAATGCCTAGAATCCGCATATAAACATATAGGAATTTGAAGCCCAAATTAGAGAAACTAACAAGGCATGGACTTCCAATTCGCAGAAGTATCAACTCTATATCGGCATTTGAAACCAATCTCGGATCATGAATGAGCCCAATTATTAAACTCCAATGTGCCAATTTTCTTGCTGTTTGAGAAATAGGCATATAAGTCTATGACCATTAGAGACCTCTGATATCTTGTAAGAACAGTGGCTCAATTCTTAACCAGATAAACAATACATCTGTCATATATTTTGATTTTAAAAAATGAGAATTATATGAAAATTAGGTATATATTCTACCGTTCAACTGTGACAAATGCGAGCAAGAAGAAAGAGAAGAAAAAGAGCAAATGCAATGACAATTTGGGTGATTTTGTTGTTGTACAACACTAGGATCAAGTGATATCCTTGGTATTGTACTGAAATTAGCTCTATACCATAACTTTTCAGTTTTGATTTGGAAGCTTCTTGTTATAAAGTGCATGGGTTGTTTTGTTGTGCATGTTATAAGCCCCAATGCAAAACAATGCCATCTTGGAAGCCGAAAAACCATTAGAGTCATCATCATTATATAGATCGAGTCACAATAACACGAGTGGCATCTACAAGAAAAATGACTTTTTACGTCACTTAAATTGAATGCGAAAAATACAAAATGGTTGCAATAATTTTTTTTTTACAACCATTTTGTATTTTTCGCATCCAGTTTAGGTAATGCAAAAAGTCATTTTTATTGTAAAATAAGAAACATGCAGAATTATTCATCAATAGCGAACAGCTTTTGAACCTAAATATCATGTAAGAAACATTACAAGCATCACGGATCTAGTTTTAATATATAGATCATGTCCAAAACATATTTTTCCAAAAAATACGATAAGACCATCATCAAAGACATATACAAGTTAACATATGCATGTTAATTTTATATGTCCCGATCTCCATTCTTCTAATAAACTACCTTTAGAAATCAAGTTGTTTAGAGTCAAAAGGCACCAGCATGCAGCTAAGCTTCAAACTTTGTGAACTTTCACCTCGATCGTATAAGGCCATAAAAATAAGAATATTCATATAAACAAGTTATTTCTACTATATATGAAGAGAATTAAGGATACATTAACGCACATGATATAATAATATTCTTATTTTCAAATCAACAATAATTGGCAAAAACGGAGGCTGACGATGTAGAGTATACATAGCTGGAGGTTTTCTTAACAAAAAAATTACGATAAGATTTGAAAGCCTTTTTACATACATACATATATATATATATATATATATATATATATATATATATATTTAAGGTATTCCGTTAATTCATTGGATTTCTAAAGTCTTGAATAAATTTTTTAAATATGTTTTATATAATTAGAGCTTATGAAAGTAAATAAATAGAGTTCAAGAGTTGTTTGAATATATTAATTAGTAGGGTAGTTTTTGTTTTAATTTTTATAAAATGTATTTTGCCATGTCATGTGTTTTTTTTTCCATTAAAATCTAGGTAAATAATCTGATGAGAAATTAAAACAATTAAAATATTTTTTAAATGAAATATTTTTAATAAAAATTTTAAAATATGTTAAAAATTAAAAGAATTAAAATTAAAAACAAAAAACAAAAAAGCAGACGAAATATGACTTTTCAAAAGCAGAAAAAAGTAGGTGGGTTTGACTTTCTAAAATGCTCTGATTAATCCGCGTGGAGGCCCGAGGGAGACAATTAACATATGACGACGGTTGTAGAAATGTGACCAAATGGTTCACCGTTTTTAATTTAATGAATTAAAGTATTTTTCAAATTTATTTGTAATATTAATTTTGATCCTTTCTCTAAGGGTTAAAATATCTCGGACACAAACGCACCAGTCCACCGCAAAGTTCATCAGGATGCTAGAGGAAGAGAGGGAAGGAAATGAGGGAAGAGAAGCTGAGGAAATAAAAAGATGTCAAAAGAAAAGAAATGAAGTGACAGAAAAAAGAGAGTGAAGGGGACAAAACTAAATTTCTCATGGCTTTATAAAAGAGATCCGAGATCATACATAAAGGAATTTTTAGAAAAATTTCACATGAGAGTTTCTTCAACTTCAAGACAACTCCACTTTAGCTTCTTTGGGTGAAAGGGATTCCAACTCTATTTGTATAGTGAGGTACGAAAGATACAAAGGACTGTAAAATATTTTTATTATAGTAAATATGCACCTCAAACGACTTATTAATGTAAATTTTATGTCAAATCACGTAAATCTGTATGTCTTATTCTCTATTTACATTTATTGTTTTTATTTTTTTAATTGTTGTTTTTATTTTTTATTTGCAACTATGGAGACATACAGACATTAATCTGTATGCCAAACCAACTTATAAATGTCGTTTCTGCACACAGAATGACGCTTAGAAATTTAGAATCGTATCGTATCATATCTAAGGGAAATTTAGATGCACTTTGCAGACGTCACCGCTGACTCAAATGCGCGCTTAGCTTATAATAAATTCACCAATATGGGATTGTGCTTCCTCTTTCAAATTAATTTGTAATTAATTTGCTACAATTGATTACCTCCTAATCAACTTGCAATTTCGACTCACTTCTTTTATATGGTCATGCCATGCATCATCCTAACCATCCCTTGAGGTTACAATATTAAAAGAACAATGCTACGTACAGTCTCATTTGGGGACTGCAATCCAGGCATAGTTAATTTTATTTTTTAAATTTTTTAAAATCATTAAAATATCTCTCCTAAAATAATTTTTTTTTCTTTTAATAAAGAGCCATACTTGGGGACTGCAAATAGAATTTCTCATATTAAAAACAAAGTGAAGAATAGGACATTCCTACGTTCACTAGAAATACTTAATCTTTTTACAAAATAAAATATTGTCTATCGAGTAATGCTATACATAACATCACCATCTTATTTGCACCAACTATATATAATGTGGTGCATTTATTACCATTTAATGATAAAAAAATATACAATAAATAACCATTCAATAATAATAAATATGTCATGTCTTATTTAATGGGATGTAAATAGAATGGTAGTATGATATATAGAATTTTCCTTATCTATATATATAAAAATTAAATTATAAATCCAAAACAGCCCAATAATTGTCCCTTGCTCTTGTCTTTTAAGCTGATAATGATCAATGAGCTACTCTCACTATATCCTAATTGATTTTAGCCGTACACATTTCTTCAATTTTCAATTGCGATATATTTTTATTTCTTATTATATTTATCTCATTTAAAAGAAATCTGTGTGCAGATCCATTAATATTTACACGTGGGAGGTTTTAGAAAAGTTTGATGAAAAAGATTAATGTCTTGTACGTTGACCACATTTAATTTTGGAGGAAATGTCGTGCAAGCAAGCATCAATATATGCAACAAGAAAAACACGTGAATGGCATCCTTAAAAGAAAAAAAAAAAAAAAAAAAAAAAAAAAAAAAAAAAGGAGAGTTCATCTTTGGTGTCTCCACCCGGCCTCCACTGATTACTAGTTCTGAACAACCCACGTGGGCCCTAATGCCGTCACAACTGGAGAACATTAATTAGAATCTTTTCTCTGCATAAGAATTTAGAGTTACTACTCATGATTCTCGTATGAAAAGAACCAAAATGCCCATGGGCCATGCCTAAAACAAAATTGAAGTATCGACCATTCAACTGTGCATGAAACACCTGTTCGACGAAATGTGTAGCTCATGTGCTCTCTGGCCATCAATACTGCTCCTTAAGTAAGAACATAGAAACCAGTTTGTTGAAAAGAACATAAAAAACAGTTGAAAGCTTCTTCAGATTCTGCTGTGTTGAAGTAGAACCCTGGCTCTTTACTAGCTCCCTACTGGTATCTGGTGATAATTATAATTATGCATCTCATCCATATTTAGTTAATGGGGTGGGTCGGCTTTGGAACGTTGCAACCACAACAATCTGAAATCTCTCTGATTTGAAAATATTGACTTAGAACTGCAGGGTCAAATTGACAACAAAATTAGATGTAGAAAGACCCAGAACGAGCTTTAACCTATGTTTAATCAACCAAAAAAGGGATAATTTTGGAAACATGAATAATATATTGCAGTACTTGTCCCTTTTTCTGTTCTAGAAAGCAGGCTGCTAAGCTCATCTCATTCATCAGGAGTCATTGGTCAATTGCAATTAATCTTCTGCCGCAATTCAGACAGCATATTCAAATTTATAAACCCACCTTAGAAGCCTCTGGAGTCTCTCCCCTTTTAGAATTTCAACCCAACTCCCCCCTTTAAAACCCCCCTGTTTCTCAGCCAATCCCTCTTCACCACAAGCACACACCCACCTAAACACACACAGAGACTCTATTTTCCTCCTCAACAACAATAACAGAAACCACTTTCTTTTTCCTGCCTCAACAACAATAACAGAAACCACTTTCCTTTTCCCTCCAAGGACAAGAAAACCAAGCTAGAAAGAGATTTTGTCTCAGAAACATGGGTACTTTGGTGGGACATGTTGCACCAGGCTTTGGCTTCTTCATCATTGGCTTGTGGCATCTCTTTAACCACATCAAGCTCCACGCGCAGCACCCAAATTCTTACACCTCTCCCCCATGGTTTCCCACCACGAAAGTCAAGTACTTGGAGCTCTTCCTGATCATGGGAGGTTGCTCTGCCTCCATAGCCATGGAGCTCTTCATCGGCCCGGAGAGACACCAGCCTTTTGATCCTGATGGAACCATCCCCTCCAACCATCTCCATAACTTCGAGCACTCTTCTATCTCAATGACTTTCTTCGTGTACGCCGCCTTTGCTATAGTTCTTGATCGAATTGGCACCAAAGCTCAACTTGGGCTAACCCAATTGCTTGGAGCCATAGCCTTTGCACAGCAGCTTCTTCTTTTTCACCTTCACTCAGCTGACCACGTGGGCCCGGAAGGCCAATACCACATGCTTCTACAAATTGTTATTTTTGTTTCTTTAGCCACCACTCTCATCGGAATTGGCCTGCCTAAGAGTTTCTTGGTCAGCTTTGTAAGGTCAACCAGCATATTATTTCAAGGTATTTGGCTTGTGGTTATGGGCTTCATGCTTTGGACCCCAGAATTGATTACTAAAGGCTGTTTTATGCACCTTGAAGAGGGTCACAAAGTGGTCAGGTGCTCCGGAAACGAAACACTTCATCGAGCTAATTCATTGGTCAACATTCAATTTAGCTGGTTCTTGATTTTAATCACAATTTTTGCAGCCTGCTTGTACTTGATTATGGTTAAAGCTTATGGCGAAAAGCCAGAGTATGTTTCATTGACAAAGGAAGAAGATGAAGAAGAAGTCGCTGATGATGTTGAGTCCCAAAAGAAGAGCAAATTTGACAATTCAAATAGCTTTATCCAAATGGGAAAAGCCTTTTCACTTGGTGATATGGAAAGGTAGAAGATGAGAAGATAAAAGGGAAGGAAGAGGTTGATGCGATTAATTAGCAATTTGTACAAAAATATAAAGTTCTGGGATCGCAGTATATTTAATTAATTGTTTCTGGCTTGGAAAAAAGCAAAGAACTTTAAGGGAAAAGTACATGTGTGGGGTATAGGGAAAAAATTGGTGTGAAATTAGAGGTTTGCATTAATGGCCTTTGGCTTTAAGGTGAGAATCTTTTGTGTCTGTATGTATAGACTACAGATAAAAGTGAAAGCTAATGAGTTGTTTATTATATCTTGGAATCAACAATTTGTATATAAACATGTTTGGTTTGGTATCTGTATCTGGCCTGTCGTTTAGTAAATTCTTCACGCTTTCATACGTTTTAGCTAGGGACCCTTTTTCATGTTTGTTTATTTTTCAAAACATGATCATTGGAAAAATTAAATACAGAAACAAAATTCAAAACAAGTATGTTTGACTATATGATCTTCTCAAGCGGGCGGGTCATGAACTAGTTTGAACACATGAAACTGTGCCAGCGAGTTCGGGGACAGTACTACTTGCTAATAAGGATTTGAGAGGGCCTAAAGAATACATTAAAATAAACCGAAACATGATTACGCGGAGGATGAATATATAAAAAGATAATACATACCTTCATCCCTGATTTATTCAAGATTTGTGTACCAAAAATCTTAAATAGATCAGCAAGATCTTAAATATCATCGTTATTATAACAGTGTTAAAAATAATAAAATCTCTAATTATAAAAGTGCATCTCGTATAATACTTGTACAATCTGAATTCATATCTATCTATCGGATTAGGGAGGAGAGGGAAAGAGAGAACGTCTACAGCTGCCCGTTTCCTCGATCGAGCATATATGGTGGCTGTTTCTGCACCATGCAGCTTGGCTTGCACTCAACGTGGTGAATATTCTAAAACTATATGCACTTTGAGAATGACATTTCAAGTATTATAATATATGTATATATATATATATATATATAACACAATTATTGATAGTGAGGATCGATCAAGGTGGTCGTGATCACATGATGAATAAGGACATCATTCGCAGCTTGACAAGGAAGTTCGCAAAACTCCAACGTCCAATTATAAATTAAGATGGGATGATGGATGATGAATGTATTGATTTCTTGTCGGCCATAAAGTCAGAATTCATAAATCAGCCCTACGACGTACGTACTCATGATATAATCCTAAAGTTCTTGAATTTAGCTTGCATATGTCACTATTGCGCACATGTTCTTAATTTGTTTGTTGAAATTCCACGAGCCTTTCAATTTCTTCGTAATTGCTTCTAGATATTGGATCGAGATATGCCCCAGTACTAGTCCCACATATTCTGCAATCTATTCGGCCACTTGATCGCGAAGGCGACTTTTTTATTTTTGCAGAACCAATTAGCTGTCAAAGTCCATAGGTTGTGTTATCTGCTGTACCTAATTTATGGCATTAATCAACAAATATATATATATATATATATATGGTAGTATTACATGTACTTACAGTTTTACTTACACTTTTACTTACAATACTTATTTTATTATTTTTTTTTAAATTCAAATTTTAAATTTTAAATTTCATGATTTTCAACATATCAATAACTGACATATGGAAAAGTAAGTTTTTTTTATAAATTTTTCTTAAGTACATCTAGCATTTTCCAAGTGTGTGTATATATATATATATATATATAAGAATTGAAGTACTTCCCCTAACTCCGACCAAGAACAAAAAATCTCTTCATGCTTGGGTACTAGTTAGTTAGCATGTTTGTTAATTGCTAATTACTCATATATTATTCGACCTTTTTTGGAGCATCTGATTCATTTTTTTTTTTTTTTATAAAGTTCCATCTTTCACTCAAACTCATTTCACGTCACGGTTTCAATGATATTGATGGCATGCAGCATTAAGAATTTAAGAATAAACAGCTAATATATTGGCTTTCCCTGAAAGAGAAATATCGAGAAAACGGCCTTTAATTAAGAATCTTTCTCACATGATCTTAAACTTCTTCTCATGTACAGAAATCAAGCTTTCACCCAAAAGCATGTCACGTCACAGTCTCACAGTTCCAATATTTTAGTCCAACCTATAGTTAACCCTTTAGATTTTCAACGAAGATTTAGCTGAAAAGTTTCTGAATAAACCCAGAAAAGGGGCGGGGACTCTTGATCAGCCATAATTCAATCAAGGATATCTTAAATATGACATAATTCAATATATTATTGCAGCCTTAGCCACGTACGTACGTACTTTGGTACGCATCATGGTAGGTCTGCTGCACAAAATTAAGTTTTGTGGATGCCCTTAGGAAATCACTTGCTTCTGGCGGTGGGCAGTCATGTCCCATGTTCGGCCGAAGGGAGAGGCAGGACAGGTGTAGACTGTTTAACCTTTAAAATTGTGGTCAAAATGAAATGGTCTCTCAATGCGAAATTCTCTTGGTAAGCACGGTTTCGGGTCCACCATGGTAACCTTGATTATCATACTTACAAAAAGAGAGAAAAAGAATATTAGAGATCGATTTGGTATTTTTAGTGATTTTACATGGGGTCAAAGTAGATATATTGATTTGGAATTCTAACTCTACATTATATCTTATTTAATTAAAACTTCACATGTTGAGCCTACTCATTAAATATATATATATATAAGTGTTAAAAATATAATATAAATAATTAAATCTATATATTTTTATCAATTTAAATATAAATTTAATATAAATAATTATTTCACATATTTTTGTGTTGCGAATGTTAATGGTTAGGATTTTGGTTTATTGTGTTTGTATAGAAAGAAAGTATTTAATTAGTTTTAGAAGGTTCGGAAAAAAAAACAAAGCATCTAGCAAAATGGGCGGCCTCAGCCTCCACCAGCATTACGAGTGCTCTGTACGATCTTTGAATTCGATCCAAAGTTTTAAATTTCGTGTTGTATCAGCCGGTAGGACTAGTATTTTTTATATTAGAATAGTGACTAGTACTAAAAACGTATTTGTCTCGTATCAGTGCATTTTGGTCAATACCGGCTAGTTTCAATATACTGGCCGAAATAGGTAAATTTTGTAATTAATGTAAAAAATTTAGATTTTTTCATAATTTTCATTCTAGTTCTCACATCTGAAAACTATTTTCTTAACTTTTTTTAATTTCATTTTATCGAGAATTAAAAATCAAATCCCTAATCTTATTTTTATGATGAAAATAAGTGATTATTTTTTAAAATAGTTGGATTAAGAGCTTAATTAGAAGTATTATTGAGTTTTATAAATGTGTTTTAACTTTTTAAGACTTGCATTGATATTATTTTGAAATATAATTTATACGTATATAATTAATTTATTATATATAAACTATCCCAAAATAGTATCAATATGTAAATATTTCATTGCAATGCCTTAATTAAAACGGTATTCAAAACTTTGATTCGATCACATTACATTTTATTATTATAACTATTATTATTTCGTTCACTAATATTTATTTGATACTCTTGCTTACTTAATGTTTTTATATATATTTCCAAAGGAATGGTTTCTCATAATAATAAAGGCAGTAGTATAATAATAAACTAGTACGAGTAATGCTATTTATCATCATTTTTTTATCATTTTCTTGTCATCCTAGCTATAATGTGACATTAAATTATTGGAGACTATTTATTATATTTTATTTATAAATTTATTATTTAATTCTATATCATGATCAGATGATGAGAAAAATGATAATGAATAAATATTTTCAAGTTATATATATTTGTAATTAGCTAAAAATCTAGTACATGCACATCCTAGCTAGCTAGCTCTGTATATAAAATATTAATTGACATATGGGATCCCCTCAGCGTGAGAACCCTCAAGTGAAAGGTACTCGACGATTCACATAATTAATTGCCGCATGGTTCATATATATTTGGTTCCGATAGAACGTAAATAGTTCATATTCCTAAGTACATATATGGTCATATATATATATATATAATATAATATGCCCATGCAAGCATTTGATGTCTGAAACCTCGTACGTCGTAGTACCATCACGTACATATATAATTGGCTATTAACAAATTAAATTTTTGATGATATTGCATGTACGTGCGTGTCTCCTATTGGAACATGGTTAATTTGCGTCATTTTCCACCATTTTTTCTTATTTTCTTTTAACTCTCAAAAACGATACAAGGCATTGCGCGCATGGGAAACTTCCTACAAATAATTTTACAAGTCTTGCTTCTTCAATCATCTTTATAATTTTTTTCAGCCATTAATTAGCTTGTAAAATGAACTTGGCTAATACAAGAAATTAAAAGCTTTAAAGAATCTTGGCTTTTCTATTAAATTTTTCTTCTGTTGCTTTGTTTAATATTGTAATGCATGCATGGGACCTGCAAAACTTATATGTCAAAGCTGCTAGCTAGCTAGTATATATCATAGCCCAGATCAGAAAATTAATAGCACTAGTTACATCGACTGAATCATGTTGAACAACAATTATCAATTATTAGAGATATCAATTATTAGAGATTAATTAAATAGTTAAGATCAAACCAAACCACCAAAGTCTTCATGATACAACATCTATGAAGTTTCTTGACAAAAATGATCAAATCATTGCAATCAAATTGCATCCAAACTTTCAAGGAACAATCTATACCAGTTTAGAATTGCATTTTGGTTATCATGTTAACAAAATGAGACTTAAGATCATACGGAGAAGCTAATGATGATCAGCAAAAAGAAAATGTCATGAGCAATGTGACTCATTAATGCCCCTTCCACAAAATTTACATTTACTTTCGTTATATCGGTTAAATTCTTTTTTAATTGTCACATTGTTAAGAACAATAATAATATATAATAAGTCCCATGATGCCATGCGCGCGCTCACTTTGTCACTCCCATAGAAGGTGCGAAGAACCTTTGTTCTTTAATCGTTTATTTTTTCAGTAAGCAAAATTTCATTACACTTTAAACTCAAATACAATACTCTATTACAATAAATTTAGTGTATATAAATATAATAAAACACTACAAGAAATTTGATTTTTAGGGATGAAATATACTTTTTAGAGATGAAATTTAAATTTCATCTCAAAACATGGAAAACCTTATAAATCCATTCGAACTAATATATATTAGTTCGAACTGGAGATTCTGGGACGAATTAGATCGTCTCCAAAAGTCTAAACCATTCGAACTAATAAAATTTAATTCGAACAGATAATTAATCTATTCGAATGCAATATAATAAGAAAACGTGGGATGAAATAAAAAAAAAAATATGATTAGAACCAATATTCCTTGACAAAGTTAAGAAAATCTCATGACTGTAGTGAAAACGCGCACCAACTATGGCAAATAAATAAAAGCAACAATCAAAATCACACGACACACAATTTTCTTACTTCGGCAACTTGCTTACATCTACAGAGCTGCATAAACTTCATTAATTCAGAGGAGATTACATGAATCACACAATCTCAACTCAAACTCTCAAAGGCTTTTTTTCTCTCACACAATATGCAATTACACTTTGCATCTCTTTGTTCTCATTAAAATTGCTAAATTTCACGTACAATAAGGCCAAAATATGACATATATATATATATATATAAATGGTGCTGAAAACCCTAATCTAGCAAAAACTAGGTCATTCGCTTGAGTAGCGTGTCGAGCGCACCTTGAGTGAATAACCAATCAACATTGGCTCAAGTGGTGTGTTGAGCGCAACTAGAGCGAATACTAGGGTTTGTGTCTTCTCTCGAGCCCACTATCAAGCATGCTTCGAGCGAACTCTAGGTTTTAGCTTCGCTCAAGCCCATTATTAAGCGTCAGTCGAGCGAACTCTTTCTTCTGCAATTTTCTGCTCACAAAAGGATTTCCCATAATCAGTTATAAAATTGTATGATACTTCAAACCTTAGGTTCAACGCATATTGACAAAGCAAATTTTGAGAATCAGTAAATCTTGCATATTCTCTTCAATAGCTAGCTCCAAGACTTTTTGGTTTTGAGCCGGGTTTTACGATAAGCTGGGAGTTCTTTGTTACACTCTTAAATCTTTCTCTTCTTTCGTTTCTTCTTCTACCAACTTTCTTATTTCTTTTCCTATATTTACTAGATGAAAATGGTGTTTATATATATATGGATTCAACCTTATGTAAAGCCATTGGGTTCTATGTGTTATTTCTCACCTAATCATCGTGTGAATATTCTTCCATGACTAGAAAGAAAGAGTGGACACAATCCTCATGAATTGTCAATTGTATTGACTTTTGTTTTATCCCTTTTTTTGAATTTTGAAGAAATTACCATATTTCAGGATCCTAGAATCATTAGATTCAAACTTCCTATCCAATCTTATTATGCATTTTCTTTATTCATCATTAATTTGTATGGTTGTCTCTTTTTTCTAAGGTAACATCGATTTTATAAGAACATAATTGAACATACAAATTATTTGAACTTGTCTATTTCTTTTTATGTTTCCTTTCCCCCCTGAGTTACTCTTCTATCCTTCAACGGATCTTTTCCTGTATTTGGATTTGTTTATTATTCCTATATGTGAAATCCATAACCTCTACGATCTGGCACTGACCATATTAAGGATATCAATCCTAAATGTAGGTTTTCTGAATCATTTTTTCATTCTTTTTCCTAGCAATGCCACTCATTTCTCTTGAAGCATGACTATTTTCATATACCTTCAATATGACTGACTTCATTTTCATTTTTAGACCTTTTATTAAAGAGATGACTCCTAAAGCGGCTGGTGGTGGTCCATTGAGCAAAGGTTGGAATAGAAGACGGAAGACTCCGAAACTTGTATTGAAACAACATTTGTTCTATGTTGGTTTTGGATTTTGATTTTTCTCGGCCCAAGGCATAGATGTGTTGCTTGACAAATGAAAAGATGGGGGGAACTTCCACAATAATTAATACTTGTGACATTCTTTCTAGGCTTCGTGTAAAGGATTTGGTTAGGCTTTTAGGAGTTTTTCACTTTGGAAAGCAGTTGATAGAAGACCTAACATTCATTAAGATGCACGCCCATAGACTCTGTATAAAGAATGCACTCAACGACTTTATATATCATGATTGGCTAACAAACTAACAATATGAAGAAATCAACTTTAATGGTAGATTGGGCTATATTTGCATAACTGAATTGTCTTCTGAGGAATTAAGAACAATTAATAATTCACTTTTCAAGTTTTCAAAAATATCATTTACATTCAAGAAGGACATTCACTCATCTTTTTGTTTTTGAAATTTTAAATTTTCAAGTATTATATGTACATGTTGGAAAAGACAATCAATCATTATTTAACAAACATATTGTGTGCATGTTGAAAAAGACAATCGACAAATTTTTAAATTTTCAATCAAATCATGCACCTGTGAAAAATCCAAATTGATTTTTCATAAGTAATTTCTTAAAAAAATATATTTTTTGATTTTTTTAACTTTTTCTAATTTGATAGAAATGTATAAAAATAAATATTCTAATAGTTTCGTATGTAAACTTGTTTCCTTCTTTTATCGTGTTTTATTTACTGGAGTCCTGGATGTTCAAGATTCTATTATGTGGACAACTTTAAGTTCATTTATGCTCACACATTTTTGTTAGCATCAAAGTCTATAATCAGTTAAAAAATTGTATGATGATTTAAACCTTGAGTTCAACGCATACATATATTGGCAAACAAAATATCAGAAAACAGTAAATCTTCCATATTCTTTTCACTTACTATCCCAAAGGTTCTTAGATTCAGAGCCGGATTATGTGATAAGCACGGAGTTTCTGATTATTAATCTTGAAACTTTCACTTCCTTCTTTTCTTCTCTCCACCAAGGCTATTAAGATTATGTTAGTAATAGAGAGGCATTTAAATTGTAATACTAATTTTGATATCATTGTAGAATCAAGAAACTCAATGCCCAATATTCAGCCTCTATTACAAACATATCTCAAAGATTACGCTAAAGAGTAGCTGAGGTTAGTCAACTTAACATTCAAATTTCTTTATTGCATCGAATTGTTACCGATAAAGATGGAAATAATAGAAATTAGAACTTAAAAACAAGCAATTACAAAAGTTAACAAACTAGTATGTCCACAACCTTCAACCACGAGTAGAGGAATTGGAAAGAGAGAGCTCAACTGAAAAGCCAACATGAGCAGATAATGGCAGAAGCTCAAAGTTTAGAAGAAAAATTATTTTTGTAGAAGATAAAAAATGGCAAACTAGCAAGATTTAGTCATGTTGGCCTATTTCCCTATTTGACCCAGTTGTTTGGGCCTGAACTAGGATTCAAATTTAGAGAATATAGATTATTTGAATTTGTCCTTTTTATTTTGGATTTTCTTTCATCTTGAGTTACTCTTCTCTCTTTCAATGGATATTTTTGTGTTTGGGTTACCTTTCTACACCTATATATGTATTCCACTACTTTGATGACATGGTATTGATAGAAGTTCAAATGTAGATTTCAAACGAATCATTTTCTTATTTCTTTCTTTCTAATAATGACATTTTTTCTCTCGATGTATCACTAATTTATTCATCTACCTAATGTGTGACGTCATTTTCATTTTTAAAAATTTCATTAAAGAGATGAGTTTTAAAAAAATTGGCTGCAATTCGTCAAGCAAAGGTTGTCGAACGAGAATGTGGGAACTGCTGCAAGAAATACTATGCAACATCCTTTCTTGATTTTGTATAAAGATTTGGTCCAGTTTCTTATAGCTTCTCACTTTTAGAAGCAATTCATAGAACATTCTGTATTCATTAAGATACATGCCCAAAGAGCCGAGGATAGAGAATGCAATGTCGTTTACAAAGACCACAATATTCATCTCCATCTGCACGATGATGCTCTGCCAACAAACTACTATTCATTTCCATCTTAAGTTTAATTATATATTTGGTAATGGTTTTAGAATAGAATTGTCTTTACCCATGGGCTATCCAAGCTGTACTATCCCAATTAATTGTTAGTGTGCTACTCAAATCAGTGATTATAGTAATGAACTCCTTTTGGTCGAGAATTAGGAGTCAATTGTACTTTGGAATTCACTACTCCAAAAGTACAATAAATTATTAAGCCCAAACCCTCTAAAAGGATGGGTGACCATATTTGCTCTCAGTTATGAACCATTTAACACCGATTATGTGATCTTGGTTTTGAAAGGGGTATGCGGTCTTTAAAATTTCATACAATCTAAAAGCCGAATGTTGGAAAAATACAGAAAAGCAATAGCCAATACAGTAAAAGATGTGTAGACCGCATAAGGTAGTGTCCTTGAAGGGTCGTTTGTGTTGGCTGTTTTTTGGTTGACTAGTCATCTCAAGGATTTAGTGGAACTCTTGTCTTTCCATAAAAACCTGAGAATTTTGAGATCTAATGACTCCCAAATCAAATAACTTTCAACCATATCCAAATAGATGAAAACCAATACATTTGTTTTGAAGTTTAGGGAAAAGTGTGGATAGGATTTCAAAACTAATATTGGATAATTTTACAAGTTTGAATTATAGGAATTTCTCTATTGTATAACTCTATTGTCTTACTAGGATTCGTGGTGGGTGTTATTTAATATAGATAAGTTTCATCAACGTTGGTCTAATTGGGAAGGTGACAATTTTTTAGGCCAAGAGATTCATTATTCACTATTTATATATTGACAAAACAAATATTGAGAATTTGTAAATCTTTCATATTCTCTTCACTTACTAGTCCCCAGATTTTTCAATTCTAAGCTGGATTTTGCAATAAGCTCAAAGTTCTTAGTTATTACTCTTTGGACGTTCTCTTCCTTCCCTTTGTCTTTTACCAATTTTCTTTGTTTTCTTTCCTATATTTACAAGACGAAAAAGAGTGTTTATATATATATATATATGCATTCAAACTTATGTAAACCTATTGGGTTCTATGTGTTTTTTCTCACCTGATCATTGTGTGATTATTCTTCCATGACTAGTAAGAAAGAGTTGGAACATGATCCTCATGAGCTGTCAATTGAGTTGACATTTGTTTTATTCTTTTTTCTGAATTTTGAAGAAATTACCATGTTTCTTTATCCTGGATTTGTTAGACTCAAACTCCCTATCCAACATTCATTAAGATGCACGCCTAGAGACACTTGTATAAAAAATGCACTCGACAACTTTATATATCATGATTATTTAACAAACTAACAATATGAAGAAATCAACTTCAATGGTACAATATGCAGAATTAAATTGTCTTCGGAGGAAGGACAATTAATAATTCAATTTTCTAATTTTCCAACATACTATTTATATTCGAGAAGGTCAATCATTTGCCTTTTCATTTTTGAAATTTTAGATTTTCAAGTATAATCTGTACATACTGAAAAAGACAATCAATCATTTTTCAACAAACATATCATGTACACATTGAAAAAGACAATCAACAAATTTTTAAACTGTCAATTATATCATGCACATGTGAAAAATCCAAATTGATTTTTCATAAGTAATTACTTTGAAAAATATATATTTTGAGTCTTTTAAATTTTTCTAATTTGAGAGAGGTATAAAAATAAAAGCAATTATAACTTCATTTGTAAACTTGTTTTCTTCTTTTACCATGTTGGATTTACTAGAGTCCTCGACCTTCAAGACTCTATTAAGTAAAAAACACTAAACTCGTTTATACTCATACTTTTTTGTTATCATCAAAATCTGTAATCAACTATAAAATTGTATTATGCTTCAAACATTGGGTTCAACACACATACATATTGATAAACAAAATAGTAGAAAACAATAAATCTTCAATATTCTCTTCACTTGCTATCCCCAAGATTTTTAAGTTTAAAGTTGGGTTTTCTGATAAGCGCAGAGTTCCTGATTATTACTTTTGAATCTTTCTCTTTTTCCTTTTCTTCACTCCAACATGGCTATTAAGATTATATTAAGAATAGAAAGACATTTGAATTGCATAACTAATTTTGACGTCATTGTATAATCAAGGAACTCAATGCTTAATATGCAGCCCTCTTCTTCTCTATCTTCTATTAATTTTCTTTATTTTCTTTCCTATATTTACTAAATGAAAAGAGTTTTTATATATATGTATTCAACCTTATGTAAACCTATTGTTTTTTATGTGTTTTTTCTCACCTGATCATCATGTGATTATTTTTCCATGACTAGAAAGAAAGAGTTGGAACATGTTCCTCATGAGTTGTCAATTGTGTTGACATTTGTTTTATTATTTTTTCTGAATTTTGAAGAAATTATCATGTTTCTTGATCCTAGATTCATTAAACTCAAACTTCCTATCCAACATATATTAAGATGCACACCTAGAGACCCTTGTATAAAGAATGCACCCGACAACTGTATATATCACAATCAGTTAACAAACTAACAATATGAAGAAATCAACTTTAATTGTACAATATGCATAACTGAGTTGTCTTCAGAGGAAAGACAATTAATAATTTAATTTTCTAGTTTTCCAACATATCATTTACATTTGAAAAGGACAATTATTCACCTTTCCATTTTTGAAATTTTAGATTTTAAAGTATAATATGTACATACTGAAAAGGACAATCAATCATCTTTCAACAAACATATCATGTGCATGTTGAAAAAGACAATCAACAAATCTTCAAACTTTCAATCATATTATTCACATGTGAAAAATCCAAAAAAAATTTCGTAAGTAACTACTCTAAAAAATATAATTTTGAGCCTTTTAAATTTTTCTAATTTGAGAGAGGTACAAAAATAAAAGCAATTATAACTTCAATTGTAAACTTGTTTCCTTCTTTTACCATGTTGGATTTACTGGAGTCCTCGACCTTCAGGACTCTATTATATGAAAAACACTAAACTCGTTTATACTCATACTTTTTGGTTTTCATCAAAATCTATAATCAACTATAAAATTGTATAACACTTCGAACATTGGGTTCAACGCATATATATATTGATAAAGAAAATTGCAAAAAATAGTAAATCTTCCATATTTTTTTTACTTGATATCCCTAAAATTTTTAGTTTCTGGGCCAAGTTTTGTGATAAGCGCGGAGTTCCTTATTATTACTCTTGAATATTTCTCTTCCTTTACTTCTTCTCTCCACCAAGGCTATTAAGATTATGTTAGGAATAGAAATACATTTGAATTGCATGACTAATTTTAATATCATTGTAAAATCAAGTAACTCAATGCTCAATATACAACCTTTGTTACAACCATGTCTCAAATATTATACTTTATTTGAAAAGGAACTCAAATATGATATCTACTTTTCCAACATATCATTTACATTCGAAAAGGACAATCATTCACCTTTCCATTTTTGAAATTCTAGATTTTAAAGTATAATATGTACATACTGAAAAAAATAATCAATCATCTTTCAACAAACATATCATGTGCATGTTGAAAAAGACAATCAACAAATTTTCAAACTTTCAATCATATTATTCACATAGGAAAAATCCAAAAAAAAAACTTCATAAGTAGCTACTTTAAAAAATATATTTCTTTTTAGTCTTTTAAGTTTTTCTAATTTGAGAGAGATATACAAAAATAAATACAATTATAGCTACGTTTATAAACTTGTTTCCTTCTTTTACCACGTCAGATTTACTAGTGTCCTCGACCTTCAGGACCCTATTATATGAAAAACACTAAACTCATTTATACTTATACTTTTTTGTTATTATCAAAATCTATAATCAACTACAAAATTATATAACGCTTCAAACCTTGAGTTCAACGCATATATATATTGACAAAGAAAATCGCAAAAAGAGTAAATCTTCCATATTCTCTTCACTTGATATCCGTAAGATATTTAGGATCCGGGCCAAGTTTTGTGATAAGCGCAGAGTTCCTTATTATTACTCTTGAATATTTCTCTTATTTTTCTTTTTCTCTCCACCAAGGCTATTAAGATTATGTTAGGAATAGAAAGACATTTGAATTGCAGGACTGATTTTAATATCATTGTAAAATCAAGGAACTCAATGCTCAATATACGACCCTTGTTACAACCATGTCTCAAATATTACGATAAGGAGTACTAATTGAGGTTGGTCAACTTAACATTGAAATTTCTTTAATGCATTGAATTCTTACTGATAAAGATAGAAAGAATAGAAGTTAGAACTTAAAAAAGGTAGTTGAAAAAGTTAATGAAATAGTATGCCCACGACATGCAACCACGAGTAAAGGAGCTAGAAAGAGAGCTCAAATTCAAGGCTATTTTAAGCAGATAATGGAAAAAGTTCAAAGTTTAAGAGAAAAATTATTTTTGTACAAGATAAAGACTGGAAAATAAGATAGATTTCCTCCCACTAACTTTTTCCTTAGTTCAGCCCAGTTGTTTGGGCCTGAATTAGAATCCAAATTTAGAGAATATAGATTATTCGAGTTTGTCCTTTTCATTTTTTATTTTCTTTCGTCTCTAGTTACTCGCTTCTATTTCAATGGATATTTTTCTATATTTTGGTTACCTTTCTAAACAGATATGTGTATTCCACTACTTCGATGACTAGGTGCTAATATCAGTCTTAAATGTAGATTTCAGGCAAATCACTTTTTTTTTTTTTCCAACAATGAGGTTTTTTTTTCCCTTTTTTCGTTTGTCTAATGTGTAATGTCATTTCCATTTTTCAAACTCTCATTAAAGATATGACTCCTAAAAGAAACGACACAGTTCGTCAAACAAAGGTCGTCGAACAAGAAGGTGGGACCTACCGCAGCAAATACTACACAACATCCTTTCTAGAGTTCGTGTGAAAGATTTCGTCTAGTTTTCTTTATAGTTTCTCACTTTTAGAAGCAGTTGATAGAATATCCCCCATTTATTAAGACACATGTCCAAAGAGCCATAGATAGAGAATGCACTCTCCTTTATAGCGACCACAATAGTCATCTCCATTTGCACGATGATGCTCTGCCAACAAAATACTATACTCTAGAAATCAAGTTTAATGGTACATTTGATAATGCTTTTAGAATATAATTGCCTTTTCTGGTGCGCAACCCGAACTATACAATCCATATTAGTTTTTAGTATGCTACCCGAATAAGTAGTTACAGTAAAAGACTCCTTTTGGTTAAGAATGAGGGGTTAGTTATACGTTGGAATCCACTCCTCCAAAAGTACGAGAAAGTATTGAGCCCAAGCCTTCCAAAATGATGGGTGACTAGATTTGCACTCAGTTACGAACCATTTAGTATGAAATACGTGATCTTGGTTGCAAAAGGGGTATTTGGTCTTTAATTGAAAGTCATACAGTCTAAAAGCTAAATGTTGAAAGAATACTGAAGAGAAATGGCCAATGCAGAAAGGGATGTGTAAACTGCGTAAAGAAGTGTCCTCAAATGTTGTTTGTATTGGTTGTTTCTCGATTGGCTAGTCATCCCAAGGATTTAGTGGACCTCTTGTCTTTCAATAAAAAATTGAGAATTTTGAGAGCTATTTACTTCCAAATCAAATAACTTTCTACTACACCCAAATAGATGAAACCAATACATTTGTTTTAAGGTTCAGGGAAAAGTGTGGACAGGATGTCAAAATCAATATTGGATAATAGACAAGTCCAAATTTTGGACTCTATTTTACAAGTTTGAGTTACTGAAATTTGGTTGTTGTATACCTCTATTGTCGTACTAGGATGCATGGTGGGTGTTGTTTAAGATAGACAATATCGATCACCACTGTTTTGGCAGTAAAGGGGACAATTTTTTAGGTATCGAGATTCATTATTCACTATTTATATATTGCCAAAGCAAATCTTGAGAATTAGTAAATCTTTCATATTCTCTTCATTTGCTAGCTCCAAGATTTTTTAGTTTCGAGCTTAATTTTGTGATAAAAGCAAAGTTCTCGGTTATTACTCTTCGACCAATTTTTTAGTTTTTTTCCTATACTTACTAGTCGAAAAATGTGTTTATATGGATTCAACCTATGTAAACATATTGGGTTCTGGCTGTTGTTTCTCACCTGATTATCGTGTGATTATTCTTCCAAGGCTAGAAAGAAAGAGTTGAAACACGATCCTCGTGAGTTGTCAATTGTGTTGACATTTCTTTTATCTTTTTTTTTTTCTTCACTTTTCAAGTTTTCAAACATATCATTGACATTCGAGAAAAAACAATCATTCACCTTTCCGTTTTTAAAATTTCAAATTTTCAAGTGTAACCTACATGCTAGAAAAGATACTCAATCATCTTTCAACAAATATATCGTGTGCATGTTGAAAAAGACAATCAAAACATTTTCAAATTTTCAATCATATCAGCCACATATGAAAAATCTAAAGTGATTTTTCATAAGTGGCTACTTTAATAAATATATATTTTTTGAGTCTTTTAGGTTTTTCTAATTTGAGAGAGATATAAAAAAATAAATACAATTTTAGCTGCGTTTGTAAACTTGTTTCTTTCGTTTTCCGTGTTTGATTTACTGGAATCCTCGGCCATGAGGATTCTATTATGTGGACAACTCTAAACTCGTTTATGCTCACACTTTTTGGTTCTCATCAAAATCTATAATTAAGTTTAAAATTGTATGACGCTTCAAACCTTGGGTTCAACGCATATACATATATATATATATATATATTCACAAAGAAAATCTTCCATATTCTCTTCACTTGATGTCCTTAAGACTTTTAGGTTCCGGGACAAGTGTTGTGATAAGTGCGAAGTTCCTTATTATTTCTCTTGAATATTTCTCTTCCTTTTCTTCTTCTCTACACCAAGGCTATTAAGATTATCTTAGGAATAAAAAGACATTTGAATTGTAGAACTGATTTTAATATCGTTGTAAAATCAAGAAACTCAACGCTCAATATACAACCTATGTTACAACCATGTCTCAAATATTACGATAAGAGTAATTGAGGTTGGTCAACTTAACATTCAAATTTCTTTATTGCATTGAATTTGTACTGATAAAGATAGAAAAAATAGAAGTTATAACTTAAAAACAAGTAGTTGAAAAATTTAACGAAATAGTATGATCACTGCCTGCAATCACGAGTAAAGGAGGTGGAAAGAGAGCTCAAATTAAAGGTCATTTTAAGTAAATAATGGAAAAAGTTCAAAGTTTAGGCGAAAAATTATTTTTGTACAAGATAAAAAATGGTAAATAAGATAGATTTCAACCCATTACCATTTTTCCTTAGTTCAACCCAGTTTTTTGGGCCTGAATTAGAATCCAAATTTGGAGAATATAGATTATTCGAGTTTGTCCGTTTTATTTTTTATTTTCTTTCGTCTCTATTTACACTCTTCTATTTCAATGGATATTTTTCTATGTTTAGGTTACCTTTCTACACCGATATGTGTATTCCACTACTTCGATGACTAGGTGCTATTATCAGTCTTAAATGTAGATTTCAGGCAAATCACTTTCTTTCTTTCTTTCTTTCTTTTTCCGACAATGAGGTTTTTTTTTTCTCTTTTTTCATTTGTTTAATGTGTAACGTCATTTGCATTTTCCAAACTCTCATTAAAGATATGACTCCTAAAAGAAACAACACAGTTCTTCAAACAAAGGTCGTCGAACAAGAAGGTGGGACCTACAGCAGCAAATACTACACAACATCCTTTCTAGAGTTCGTGTGAAAGATTTCGCCTAGTTTTCTTTATAGTTTCTTACTTTTAGAAGCAGTTGATAGAATATCCCCCATTTATTAAGACACATGTCCAAAGAGCCGTAGATAGAGAATGCACTCTCCTTTATGGCGACCACAATAGTCATCTCCATTTCACGATGATGCTCTGCCAACAAGATACTATACTCTAGAAATCAAGTTTAATGGTACATTTGATAATGCTTTTAGAATATAATTGCCTTTGCTGGTGCGCTACCCGAACTGTACAATCCATATTAGTTTTTAGTATGCTACCCGAATAAGTAGTTACAATAAAAAACTCCTTTTGATTGAAAATGAGGGGTTACTTATACGTTGGAATCCACTCCTCCAAAAGTACAAGAAAGTATTGAGCCCAAGCCCTCCAAAATGATGGGTGACTAGATTTGCACTCAGTTACGAACCATTTAGTATGAAATATGTGATCTTGGTTGCAAAAGGGGTATTTGGTCTTTAATTGAAAGTCATACAGTCTAAAAGCTAAATGTTGAAAGAATACTGAAGAGAAATGGCCAATGCAGTATGGGATATGTAAACCGCGTAAAGAAGTGTCCTCAAATGTTGTTTGTATTGGTTGTTTTTCGATTGGCTAGTCATCCCAAGGATTTAGTGGACCTCTTGTCTTTCAATAAAAAACTGAGAATTTTGAGAGCTATTTACTTCCAAATCAAATAACTTTCAACTACACCTAAATAGATGAAACCAATACATTTGTTTTAAGGTTCAGGGAAAAGTGTGGACAGGATGTCAAAATCAATATTGGATAATAGACAAGTCCAAATTTTGGACTCCATTTTACAAGTTTGAGTTACTGAAATTTGGTTGTTGTATACCTCTATTGTCGTACTAGGATGCATGGTGGGTGTTGCTTAAAATAGACAATATCCATCACCACTGTTTTGGCAGTAAAGAGGACAATTTTTTTGGTATCGAGATTCATTATTCACTATTTATATATTGACAAAGCAAATCTTGAGCATTAGTAATTCTTTTATATTCTCTTCATTTGCTAGCTCCAAGATTTTCTAGTTCTGAGCTTGATTTTGCGATAAAAGCAAAGTTCTTGTTTATTACTCTTCCACCAATTTTCTAGTTTTTTTCCTATACTTACTAGACGAAAAATGTGTTTATATATATATGGATTCAACCTATGTAAATATATTGGGTTCTGGTTGTTGTTTCTCACCTGATTATCGTGTGATTATTCTTCCATGACTAGAAAGAAAGAGTTGAAGCACGATCCTCGTGAGTTGTCAATTGTGTTGACATTTCTTTTATTTTCTTTTTTTCTTCACTTTTCAAGTTTTCAAACATCTCATTTACATTCGAGAAATACAATCATTCACCTTTCCGTTTTTAAAATTTCAAATTTTCAAGTGTAACATGTACATGCTAGAAAAGATACTCAATCATCTTTCAACAAATATATCGTGTGCATGGTGAAAAATACAATCAAAACGTTTTCAAATTTTTAATCATATCATGCATATATGTAAAATCTAAAGTGATTTTTCATAAGTAGCTACTTTAAAAAATATATATTTTTTGAGTCTTTTAAGTTTTTCTAATTTGAGAGAGAAATAAAAAAATAAATACAATTTTAGCTACGTTTGTAAACTTCTTTCTTTCGTTTACCGTGTTTGATTTACTGGAATCCTCGACCTTGAGGATTCTATTATGTGGACAACTCTAAACTCGTTTATGCTCACACTTTTTTGTTATCATCAAAATCTATAATTAAGTATAAAATTGTATGACGCTTCAAACCTTGGGTTCAACGCATATATATATATATATATATATATTGACAAAGAAAATCGCGAAAAACAGTAAATCTTCCATATTCTCTTCACTTGATGTCCCTAAGATTTTTAGGTTCAGGGCCAAGTTTTGTGATAAGCGCGAAGTTCCTTATTATTACTCTTGAATATTTCTCTTCTTTTTCTTCTTCTCTACACCAAGGCTATTAAAATTATGTTAGGAATAAAAAGACATTTGAATTGTAGGACTGATTTTAATATCGTTGTAAAATCAAGGAACTCAATGCTCAATATACAACCTATGTTACAACCATGTCTCAAATATTACGATAAGAGTAATTGAGGTTGGTCAACTTAACATTCAAATTTCTTTATTGCATTGAACTCTTACTGATAAAGCTAGAAAAAATAGAAGTTATAACTTAAAAACAAGTAGTTGAAAAAGTTAATGAAATAGTATGATCACTACCTGCAATCACGAGTAAAGGAGCTAGAAAGACAGCTCAAATTAAAGGTCATTTTAAGTAAATATAGGCAAAAGTTCAAAGTTTAGGGGAAAAATTATTTTTGTACAAGATAAAAAATGGTAAATAAGATAGATTTCATCCCATTACCATTTTTCCTTAGTTCAGCCCAGTTTTTTGGGCCTGAATTAGAATCCAAATTTGGAGAGTATAGATTATTCGAGTTTGTCCGTTTTATTTTTGATTTTCTTTCGTCTCTATTTACTATCTTCTATTTCAATGGATATTTTTCTATGTTTAGGTTACCTTTCTACACCGATATGTGTATTCCACTACTTCGATGACTAGGTGCTAATATCAGTCTTAAATGTAGATTTCAGGCAAATCACTTTCTTTCTTTCTTCTTTTTCCAACAATGAGGTTTTTTTTTTCTCTTTTTTCATTTGTCTAATGTGTGTCGTCATTTCCATTTTTCAAACTCTCATTAAAGATATGACTCCTAAAAGAAGCTACACAGTTCGTCAAACAAAGGTCGTCGAACAAGAAGGTGGGACCTACCGCAGCATATACTACACAACATCCTTTCTAGAGTTTGTGTGAAAGATTTTGTCTAGTTTTCTTTATACATTCTCACTTTTAGAAGCAGTTGATAGAATATCCTCCATTTATTAAGACATATGTCCAAAGAGCCGTAGATAGAGAGTGCACTCTCCTTTATGACGACCACAATAGTCATCTCCATTTACACGATGATGCTCTGCCAACAATATACTATACTCTAGAAATCAAGTTTAATGGTACATTTGATAATGCTTTTAGAATATAATTGCCTTTGCTGGTGCGCTACCCGAACTGTACAATCCATATTAGTTTTTAGTATGCTATCCGAATAAGTAGTTACAGTAAAAGACTCATTTTGATTGAGAATGAGGGGTTACTTATACGTTGGAATCCACTCCTCCAAAAGTACAAGAAAGTACTGAGCCCAAGCCCTCCAAAATGATGGGTGACTAGATTTGCACTCAGTTACGAACCATTTAGTATGAAATATGTGATCTTGGTTTACAAAAGGGGTATTTGGTCGTTAATTGAAAGTCATACCGTCTAAAGGCTAAATGTTGAAAGAATACTGAAGAGAAATGGCCAATGCAGTATGGGATGTGTAAACCGCGTAAAGAAGTGTCCTCAAATGTTGTTTGTATTGGTTGTTTCTCGATTGGCTAGTCATCCCAAGGATTTAGTGGAACTCTTGTCTTTCAATAAAAAATTAAGAATTTTGAGACCTATTTACTTCCAAATCAAATAACTTTCAACTACACCTAAATAGATGAAACCAATACATTTGTTTTAAGGTTCAGGGAAAAGTGTGTACAGGATGTCAAAATCAATATAGGATAATAGACAAGTCCAAATTTTGGACTCCATTTTACAAGTTTGAGTTACTGAAATTTTGTTGTTGTATACCTCTATTGTCGTACTAGGATGCATGGTGGGTGTTGCTTAAGATACACAATATCCATCACCACTGTTTTGGCAAGAAAGAGGACAATTTTTTTGGTATCGAGATTCATTTTTCACTATTTAGATGTTGACAAAGCAAATCTTGAGAATTAGTAGATCTTTCATATTCTCTTCATTTGCTAGCTCCAAGATTTTTTAGTTCCGAGCTTGATTTTGCGATAAAAGCAAAGTTCTTGGTTATTACTCTTCGGCTAATTTTCTAGTTGTTTTCCTATACTTACTAGACGAAAAATGTGTTTATATGTATATGGATTCAACCTATGTAAACATATTGGGTTCTGGTTGTTGTTTCTCACCTGATTATCGTGTGATTATTCTTCCATGACTAGAAAGAAAGAGTTGAAACACGATCCTCGTGAGTTGTCAATTGTGTTGACATTTCTTTTATCCTTTTTTTTTCTTCACTTTTCAAGTTTTCAAACATCTCATTTACATTTGAGAAATACAATCATTCACCTTTCCGTTTTTAAAATTTCAAATTTTCAAGTGTAACATGTACGTGCTAGAAAAAATACTCAATCATCTTTCAACAAATATATCGTGTGCATGTTGACAAAGACAATCAAAACATTTTCGAATTTTCAATCATATCATGCACATATGAAAAATCTAAAGTGATTTTTCATAAGTAGCTACTTTAAAAAATATATATTTTTTGTGTCTTTTAGGTTTTTCTAATTTGAGAGAGATATAAAAAAATAAATACAATTTTAGCTACGTTTGTAAACTTGTTTCTTTCTTTTACCGTGTTTGATTTACTGGAATCATCGACCTTGAGGATTCTATTATGTGGACAACTCTAAAGTCGTTTATGCTCACACTTTTTTGTTATCATCAAAATCTATAATTAAGTATAAAATTGTATGACGCTTCAAACCTTGGATTCAACGCATATATATATATATATATATTGATAAAGAAAATCGCGAAAAACAGTAAATCTTCCATATTCTCTTCACTTGATGTCCCTAAGATTTTTAGGTTCCGGGCCAAGTTTTCTGATAAGCGCGAAGTTTCTTATTATTACCCTTGAATATTTCCCTTCTTTTGTTCTTCTCTACACCAAGGCTATTAAGATTATGTTAGGAATAAAAAGACATTTGAATTGTAGGACTGATTTTAATATCGTTTAAAATCAAGGAACTCAATGCTCAATGTACAACCTATGTTACAACCATGTCCCAAATATTACAACAAGAGTAATTGAGGTTGGTCAACTTAACATTCAAATTTCTTTACTGCATTGAATTCTTACTGATAAAGGTAGAGAAAATAGAAGTTATAACTTAAAAACAAGTAGTTGAAAAAGTTAATGAAATAGTATGATCACTACCTGCAATCACGAGTAAAGGAGCTAGAAAGAGAGCTCAAATTAAAGGTCATTTTAAGTAAATAATGGCAAAAGTTCAAAGTTTAGGCGAAAAATTATTTTTGTACAAGATAAAAAATGGTAAAAAAGATAGGCTTCATCCCACTACCATTTTACCTTAGTTCAGCCCAGTATTTTGGGCCTGAATTAAAATCCAAATTTGGAGAATATAGATTATTCGAGTTTGTCCGTTTTATTTTTTATTTTCTTTCGTCTCTATTTACTCCCTTCTATTTCAATGGATATTTTTCTATGTTTAGGTTACCTTTCTACACCGATATGTGTATTCCACTACTTCGATGACTAGGTGCTAATATCAATCTTAAATGTAGATTTCAGGCAAATCACTTTCTTTCTTTCTTTTTTTTCCAACAATGAGGTTTTTTTTTTCTCTTTTTTCATTTGTCTAATGTGTAACGTCATTTCCATTTTTCAAACTCTCATTAAAGATATGACTCACAAAAGAAACGACACAGTTCGTCAAACAAAGGTCGTCGAACAAGAAGGTTGGACCTACCGCAGCAACTACTACACAACATCCTTTCTAGAGTTCGTGTGAAAGATTTTGTCTAGTTTTCTTTATAGTTTCTCATTTTTAGAAGCAGTTGATAGAGTATGCTCCATTTATTAAGACACATGTCCAAAGAGCCGTAGATAGAGAATGCACTCTCCTTTATGAGGACCACAATAGTCATCTCCATTTGCACGATGATGCTCTGCCAACAAGATACTATACTCTAGAAATCAAGTTTAATGGTACATTTGATAATGCTTTTAGAATATAATATCCTTTGTTGGTGCGCTACCTGAACTGTACAATCCATATTAGTTTTTAGTATGCTACCCGAATAAGTAGTTACAGTAAAAAACTCCTTTTGGTTGAGAATGAGGGGTTACTTATACGTTGGAATCCACTCCTCCAAAAGTACAAGCAAGTATTGAGCCCAAGCCCTCCAAAATGATGGGTGACTAGATGTGCACTCAGTTACGAACCATTTAGTATGAAATATGTGATCTTGGTTGCAAAAGGGGTATTTGGTCTTTAATTGAAAGTCATACCGTCTAAAGGCTAAATGTTGAAAGAATACTGAAGAGAAATGGCCAATGCAGTATGGGATGTGTAAACCGCGTAAAGAAGTGTCCTCAAATGTTGTTTGTATTGGTTGTTTCTCGATTGGCTAGTCATCCCAAACCGCGTAAACATTTGATGATAAAGAAGTATGTAATAAATAAACATTCAATGATAATAAATGTTTCACATCTTATTTAATGGGATAGTAGTATGGTATATAAAATTTTTCTTATCTATATATATAAAAATTAAATTATAAACCCAAAACAGCTCAATAATTGTCCCTGACTCTTGTCTTTAGGCTGATAATGATCAATGAGCTACTCTCACTAAAATCCTAATTGATTTTAGCCGTACGCATTTCTTCAATTTTCAATTGCGATATATTTTTATTTCTTATTATATTTATCTCATTTAAAAGAAATCTGTGTGCAGATCCGTTAATATTTACACGTGGGAGGTTTTAGAAAAGTTTGATGAAACAGATTAATGTCTTGTAAGTTGACCACATTTAATTTTGGAGGAAATGTCGTGTAAGCAAGCATCAATATATGCAACAAGAAAAACACGTGAATGGCATCCTTAAAAGAAAAAAAAGGAGAGTTCATCTTTGGTGCCTCCACCCGGCCTCTACTGATTACTAGTTCTGAACAACCCACGTGGGCCCTAATGCCGTCACCACTGGAGAACATTAATTACAATCTTCTCTGCATAAGAATTTGTAGTTACTACTCATGAATCTCTCATGAAAAGAACCAAAATGCCCATGGGCCATGCCTAAAACAAAATTGAAGTATCGACCATTCAACTGTGCATGAAACACCTGTTCGACGAAATGTGTAGCTCATGTGCTCTCTGGCCATCAATACTGCTCCTTAAGTGAGAACATAGAAACCAGTTTGTTGAAAAGAACATAAAAAACAGTTGAAAGCTTCTTCAGATTCTGCTGTGTTGAAGTAGAACCCTGGCTCTTTACTAGCTCCCTACTGGTGTCTGGTGATGATTATGCATCTCATCCATATTTAGTTAATAGGGTGGGTTGGATTTGAAACGTTGCAGCCACAACAATCTGAAATCTCTCTGATTTGAAAATATTGACTTAGAACTGCAGGGTCAAATTGACAACAAAATTAGATGTAGAAAGACCCAGAACGAGCTTTAACCTATGTTTAATCAACCAAAAAAGGGATAATTTTGGAAACATGAATAATATATTGCAGTACTTGTCCCTTTTTCTGTTCTAGAAAGCAGGCTGCTAAGCTCATCTCATTCATCAGGAGTCATTGGTCAATTGCAATTAATCTTCTGCCGCAATTCAGACAGCATATTCAAATTTATAAACCCACCTTAGAAGCCTCTGGAGTCTCTTACCTTTTAGAATTTCAACCCAACTCCCCCCTTTAAAAGCCCCCTGTTTCTCAGCCAATCCCTCTTCACCACAAGCACATACCCACCTAAACACACAGAGAGACTCTATTTTCCTGCCTCAACAACAATAACAGAAACCACTTTCTTTTTCCTGCCTTTTCCCTCCAAGGACAAGAAAACCAAGCTAGAAAGAGATATTGTCTCAGAAACATGGGTACTTTGGTGGGACATGTTGCACCAGGCTTTGGCTTCTTCATCTTTGGCTTGTGGCATCTCTTTAACCACATCAAGCTCCACGCGCAGTTCCCAAATTCTTACACCTCTCCCCCATGGTTTCCCACCACGAAAGTCAAGTACTTGGAGCTCTTCCTGATCATGGGAGGTTGCTCTGCCTCCATAGCCATGGAGCTCTTCATCGGCCCGGAGAGACACCAGCCTTTTGATCCTGATGGAACCATCCCCTCCAACCATCTCCATAACTTCGAGCACTCTTCTATCTCAATGACTTTCTTCGTGTACGCCGCCTTTGCTATAGTTCTTGATCGAATTGGCCCCAAAGCTCAACTTGGGCTAACCCAATTGCTTGGAGCCATAGCCTTTGCACAGCAGCTTCTTCTTTTTCACCTTCACTCAGCTGACCACGTGGGCCCGGAAGGCCAATACCACATGCTTCTACAAATTGTTATTTTTGTTTCTTTAGCCACCACTCTCATCGGAATTGGCCTGCCTAAGAGTTTCTTGGTCAGCTTTGTAAGGTCAACCAGCATATTATTTCAAGGTATTTGGCTTATGGTCATGGGCTTCATGCTTTGGACCCCAGAATTGATTACTAAAGGCTGTTTTATGCACCTTGAAGAGGGTCACAAAGTGGTCAGGTGCTCCGGAAACGAAACACTTCATCGAGCTAATTCATTGGTCAACATTCAATTTAGCTGGTTCTTGATTTTAATCACAATTTTTGCAGCTTGCTTGTACTTGATTATGGTTAAAGCTTATGGCGAAAAGCCAGAGTATGTTTCATTGACAAAGGAAGAAGATGAAGAAGAAGTCGCTGATGATGTTGAGTCCCAAAAGAAGAGCAAATTTGGCAATTCAAATAGCTTTATCCAAATGGGAAAAGCCTTTTCACTTGGTGATATGGAAAGGTAGAAGATGAAAAGATAAAAGGGAAGGAAGAGGTTGATGCGATTAATTAGCAATTTGTACAAAAATATAAAGTTCTGGGATCGCAGTATATTTAATTAATTGTTTCTGGCTTGGAAAAAAGCAAAGAACTTTAAGGGAAAAGTACATGTGTGGGGTATAGGGAAAAAATTGGTGTGAAATTAGAGGTTTGCATTAATGGCCTTTGGCTTTAGGGTGAGAATCTTTTGTGTCTGTATGTATAGACTACAGATAAAAGTGAAAGCTAATGAGTTGTTTATTATATCTTGGAATCAACAACTTGTATATAAACATGTTTGGTTTGGTGTCTGTATCTGGCCTGTCGTTTAGTCAATTCTTCACGCTTTCATACGTTTTAGCTAGGGACCCTTTTTCATGTTTGTTTATTTTTCAAAACATGATCATTGGAAAAATTAAATACAGAAACAAAATTCAAAACAAGTATGTTTGACTATATGATCTTCTCAAGCGGGCGGGTCATGAACTAGTTTGAACACATGAAAACTGTGCCAGCGAGTTCGGGGACAGTACTACTAATAAGGATTTGAGAGGGCCCAACGAATACATTAAAATAAACCGAAACATGATTACGCGGAGGATGAATATAAAAAAGATAATACATACCTTCATCCATGATTTATTCAAGATTTGTGTACCAAAAATCTTAAATAGATCAGTAAGATCTTCAATATCATCGTTATTATAACAGTGTTAAAAATAATAAAATCTATAATTATAAAAGTGCAATATCTCGTATGATACTTGTACAATCTGAATTCATATCTATCTATCGGATTAGGGAGGAGAGGGAAAGAGAGAACGTCTACAGCTGCCCGTTTCCTCGATCGAGCATATATGGTGGCTGTTTCTGCACCACGCAGCTTGCCTTGCACTCAACGTGGTGAATATTGATCTAAAACTACATGTACTTTGAGAATGACATTTCAAGTATTATAATATATGTATATATATAAAACACAAATATTGATAGTGAGGATCGATCAAGGTGGTCGTGATCGCATGATGAATAAGGACATCATTCGCAGCTTGACAAGGAAGTTCGCAAAACTCCAACGTCCATTAGTTATAAACTAAGATGGGATGATGGATGATGAATGTATTGATTTCTTGTAGGCCATAAAATCAGAATTCATAAATCAGCCCTACGACGTACGTACTCATATAATCCTAAAGTTCTTGAATTTTGCTTGCATATCATGTCACGATTGCGCGCATGTTCTTAATTTGTTTGTTGAAATTCCCCGAACCTTTCAATTTCTTCGTAATTGCTTCTAGATATTGAATCGAGATATGCCCCAGTACTAGTCCCACATATTGTTCAATCTATTCGGCCACTTGATTGCAAAGGCGACTTTTTTATTTTTGCACAACCAATTAGCTGTCAAAGTCCATTGGTTGTCATGTTATATGCTGTACCTAATTCATGGCATTAATCAACAAATATATATATATATATATATATATAGTAGTGTTACATATACTTACAGTTTTACTTACGTTTTTACTTACAAGACTTATTTTGTTAATTTTTTTTTTAAATTCAAATTTTAAATTTTAAATTTCATAATTTTCAACATATCAATAACTGTCATGTGAAAAAGTAAGTTTTTTATAAATTTTTCTTAAGTACATTTAACATTTTCCAAGTATATATATAAGAATATTTGAAGTACTTCTCCTAACTCCCACCATGAACAAAAAATCTCTTCATGCATGCAGGGGTACTAGCTAGTTAGCATGTTTGTTAATTGCTAATTACTCATATATTATTCGACCTTTTTTGGAGCATCTGATTCATATTTTTTGATAAAGTTCCATCTTTCACTCAAACTCATTTCACGTCACGGTTTCAATGATATTGATGGCATGCAGCATTAAGAATTTAAGAATAAACAGCTAATATATTGGCTTTCCTTGAAAGAGAAATATCGAAAAAACGGCCTTTAATTAAGAATCTTTCTCACAAGGTCTCAAGCTTCTTCTCATGTATAGAAATCAAGCTTTCACCCCAAAAGAATGTCACGTCACGGTCTCACAGTTCCAATATTTTAGTCCAACCTATAGTTAACCCTTTAGATTTTCAACGAAGATTTAGCTGAAAAGTTTCTGAATAAACCCAGAAAAGCGGCGGGGACTCTTGATCAGCCACAATTCAATCAAGGATATCTTGAATATGACATAATTCAATATATTATTGCAGCCTTAGCCACGTACGTACGTACTTTGGTACGCATCATGTTAGGTCTGCTGCACAAAATTAAGTTTTGTAGATGCCCTTAATTAAGAAATCACTTGCTTCTGGCGGTGGGCAGTCATGTCTCATGTTCGGCCGAAGGGAGAGGCAGGAGCCGCAGGACAGGTGTAGACTGTTTAACCTTTAAAATTGTGGTCAAAATGAAATGGTCTCTCAATGCGAAATTCTCTTGGTAAGCATGGTTTCGGGTCCACCATGGTAACCTTGATTATCACACTTACAAAAAGAGAAAAAGAATATTAGAGATCGATTTGGTATTTTTAGTGATTTCACATGCATGGGATCAAAGTAGATATATTGATTTTGAATCTTGACTCTATACTATATTTAATTTAATTAAAATTTCACACATTGAGCCTACTCATTAAATATATATATATATATATATATATAAGTGTTAAAAATATAATATAAATAATTAAATCTATATATTTTTATCAATTTAAATATAAATTTAATATAAATTATTATTTCACATATTTTTGTGTTGCGAATGTTAATGGTTAGGATTTTGGTTTATTGTGTTTGTACAGAAAGAAAGTATTTAATTAGTTTTAGGAGGTTCGGAAAAAAAAAAAAAAACAAAAAAAACAAAGCATCTAGTAAAATGGGCGGCCTCAGCCTCCACCAGCATTACGAGTGCTCTGTATGAGATCTTTGAATTCGATCTAAAGTTTTAAATTTCGTGTTGTATCAGCCGGTAGGACTAGTATTTTTTATATTAGAATAGTGACTAGCACTAAAAACGTATTTGTCTCGTATCAGTGCATTTTGGTCAATACCGGCCAGTTTCAATATACCGGCCGAAATGGGTAAATTTTGTAATTAATGTAAAAATTCAGATTTTTTCATAATTTTCACTTCAGACTTCAGTTCTTACATCTGAAAACTATTTTCTTAACTTTTTTTAACCTCATTTTCTCGAGAACTAAAAATCAAATTCCTACTCTTATTTTCGTGATGACGATGAGTGATTATTTTTTAAATAGTTAGATTAAGAGCTTAATTAGAAATATTATTAAGTTTTATAAATATGTATTTTAACTTTTTAAGACTTACATTGATATTATTTTGAATTATAATTTATATATATATAATTAATTTATTATATATAGATTATTCCAAAATTGTATCGGTATCTAAATATTTCATTACAGTGCTTTAACCAAAACTGTATTCAAAACTTTGATTCCATCACATTACATTTTATTATTATAACTATTATTATTTCGTTCACTAATCTTTATTTGATAGTCTTGCTTATTTAATGTTTTTATATATATTTCCAAGGGAATGGTTTCTCATAATAAAAAAGGCAATAGTACAATAATAAATTAGTACGAGTAATTAATGCTACTCATCATTATTTTTTTATCATTTTCTCGTTATCTCAAAATATGATATTAGATTATTAGATACTATTTATTATGTTTTACTTATGAACTTATTATTTAATGCTACGTCATGATCATATGATGAGAAAAAATGATAATAAATAAATTTTTTCAAGTTATATATATTTGTAATTAGCTAGAGATCTAGTACATGCACATCCTAGCTAGCTAGCTCTGTATATAAAATATTAATTGACATATGGGATCCCCTCGGCGTGAGTACCCTCAACTGAAAGGTACTCCACGATTCACATAATTAATTGCCGCATGGTTCATATATATTTGGTTCCGATAGAACGTAAATAGTTCATATTCCTAAGTACATATATCGTTATATATATATATATATATATATATATGCCCATGCAAGCATTTGATGTCTGAAACCTCGTACGTCGTACCATCACGTACATATATAATTGGCTATTAACAAATTCAATTTTTGATGATATTGCATATACGTGCGTGTCTCCTATTGGAACATTTCCACCATTTTTTCTTATTTTCTTTTCACTCTAAAAAACGATGCAAGGCATTGCGCATGGGAAACTTCCTCCAAATAATTTTACAAGTCTTGCTTCTTCAATCATCTTTATAATTTTTTTCAGCCATTAATTAGCTTGTAAAATGAACTTGGCTAATACAAGAAATTAAAAGCTCTAAAGAATCTTGGCTTTTCTATTAAATTTTTCTTCTGTTGCTTTGTTTAATATTGTAATGCATGCATGGGACCTGCAAAACTTATATATCAAAGCTGCTAGCTAGCTAGTATATATCATAGCCCAGACTTATATGTCAAAGCTGCTAGCTAGCTAGTATATATCATAGCCCAGATCAGAAAATTAATAGCACTAGTTACATCGACTGAATCATGTTGAACAACAATTATCAATTATTAGAGATATGTTGTGAATCAATCAAAATAAAGAGAGAGTTTCAAGAGATTGAGAGAGAGCGAGAGAGGAGATTCTCTTATTGATCTGTTATCAAACTTATGAATTCCTTAAAGAATTCAACGATATATATAGGCGTACAAAGGGGACTATGCTTGCTCACTATGCTAGCACTATGCACTATGCATATGTCGGCCAACTCACTATACTAGTACTATGCTTTTGACGATTGGCTAAATGTGGTCATACAATTCAAGATAGTTTATAACACTTCCCCTTTGGATGACCATATTTAAAGAATATGCCTCGTTAAAACCTTGCCAAGGAAAAACCCTGCGGGAAAAAACCAATGGCGAAGGAAAAAGAGTACAGTATTCATGTGTATCGCCGAGTGCTTTAGGATTGCCTCATTAAAACCTTGCAAAGGAAAACCCAGTGGGATAAAACCTTAGCGAAGGAAAAAGAGTACAATCAGCACAAGTTTTCAAGACATTACTTCCCCTGAAAAGTGCATGTTAACAGGTCTTTAAACCTCCGCATTCCAATGTTCTGCACAATTTTCTTAAATGTTGCAGTTGTAGTTGTTGGACTATCATTAATCACTGGAAGACCACACTTTTCTTGAATATGTTGGATCATTGATCTTAGCCAAATGCATTCTCGACCTGCCTCTGTGTGGATCTGAAAGATAACATGCATCTGCATATCCAACTAATTGTGGACTTGAACCATGTTGATAAAATAATCACAACTGGATCTTTCTGCTCATCACTACTCTTCTGGAGTTGTGCTCTTCTGGAGTTCTTGTAAATAACACAGTTAGTGGAGAATTCATCAACATTAAACCGCTAACCTCATTTTTTAATAAAAACGGTGGCCAGCCTTTTAAGATCAGACAAGCACCGCGGATTTTCAACTCCTCTGTAGGTGTCAGGCGTGCTGTCAGGCGCCGCAGCTGTCAGGCGTGCTATCAGGCGCCGCAGAGCTATGAAGCTATATTTCGTCTCTTTTCTCTTGCTTCACGAGAGATGTTGTATCATAATTTTCTCTATAAAAGAGATATTTAGCTCATCTTCATTCGCATCTCATCTTCTTCAATTTTCTGTAATCATACTGCATTTTTACTCTGCAATTTCTTTCTGTATTCTTATCCTGCAATGGCTCAGCGATCTTCTCATGGCCAATATATGAGGTACTCTGCTCCTCGTTCATCAGCTGTTCCTGCTTCTACCACAGGTGCTATCATGCAATATAATGATCTGACTCATAGGTCAGATAATGAAGCTATCTATGAGCTTGTGAGTCTCGGTACTCGATACTCATCATCCATTGTCGCATTTTCTCAGCGACTGCAATCCAGAACTTGTGGAGTTGACAATCTCCACGAAAATATTGCTATACTTCAGCGACTTCTTCTGGAGTCCAACATGAAGATAGAATCAATAAAACAAGAGAATAGGAATTTAAAATCCTTGCTTAAATCTTCTTTTCGATTGCCCACCCCTTTAGATAGGGATGCCATGCAGATTCTTGAAGAACAAGAGCGTTTGAAGAATGAGGCAAAGTGCCTCAAATTTCTGTAATTCTTACTTCAAGATAATAAAATAATATTTCACAAATATTCATATTTGTGTTTCTATCTTCTGGTAGATTTCTGTGTGCTCATTTTTTATTTCTTCTTTAATAATGCACACTTCATATTAAACCCATAATATGAATCTGAAATACTAATTGTATTAAAAGATGGTATTTCATGACTAATAACATCATCCACCTTCCCCTTGAAGCCGCAAGGGTTTCAGATTTATATTTCAAATATGTGCAGTTTCATGAGCTCTTCTGGAGCCTCAATGACATTTAAATCATATATATAAACTGCAATAATAACTTGTTCCCCTTTGAAGTCGCAAGGGTTTCAGATTTATATTTCAAATATGTGCAGTTTCATGAGCTCTTCTAGAGCCTTAATGACATTTAAAACATAAACTGCAATAATAGCTTGTTTCCATTTGCGTTTGGATTGCTTTAGATCATATAAGGATCTTTGAAACTTGATAGAATACATATTTCTTGATGCATTCAGATGAGAAGTTTCAGGCATTTTCTATCCTTCAGGGATTTTCATATATATATATATCATGATCCAATGATCCATATAAATATGCAGTTAATCATGCAATCCAAACTCTCGGTAACTTTCAAGCTAATAAAAATCTCAATATGATTTCAACCACTTTAAAAGCATATCAATATTGTTTCTTCAAGAAACTAACTTGTGATTTCTATATCACCTTTTCATTTAAAAGCTTCAGGCTTTTTATATCATGTATATAAATATCCACTGATATTTAACAAAAATCACCTCTTTAGGTGTTTGGACTTCAAGTCCATACTTATCACATTTTACTTAGTGATATCAATTCTGCAGGAATTGAGAAACTGACTCGTGATTTATATATCACACTTTTATTTCCTTTCTATAAATACCCACTGACATTCAACAAGCATCACCTCTTTAGGTGTTTGGACTATAAGTCCCGATGCATCATATTTTACTAGTGAATCAATTCTGCAAGAATTGTTTCTTTCAAATTTGGCCAATATTTTACGTCGTATTTTTCGACGATTCTTGATTCACTTTCATCATTACTTCTGGTAATGTCAATTGCCATCTCATATGGAAATACGTTGTCGACAACGATTTTATTTCTATCCATAATTTCTCCAATATTCATGAAATGTATCGAGATCTCGTTAATTTCAGGTACCTGTCCCTCTTCAAGGGAAGACATTTTCATGAAAAACCTCTTCAGGAGGCACTCTTCAGGAGATTTATACTCTTCAAGAGTTTATATAGGAGAATTTTATACAGAAAATTTGGATGGACTTTATTGCTTGTTCTGTGGGTATGGCCTCTTCAAGAGCACCAAATTATTTGTGTCTTTCTCTTTTGAGATGCTCTATCTTTTGTATCAATAAGTCTCACATGCCTTTAGACATGTCTTATGTTCATTAGACTGCTGAATTTCTTAATTGTCCTTCAGGGACTTCAATCATCACTGTAATTTTAGCAGCTAGAATATGAGACATTTTTATCTTATTGCATCTATAATTTAATTATCATCTGAACTTCTGGTTCACATATGATAATCAGGATAACGTCGAATTATTTCATCTTATTTGCTTCTGGCAAATTTTTCTTTCCACTTCTGGTGGTAAGACTTTATAGTAAAAGAATCTTCTGGTTCTTTTATGGACGTCCATATGAAAATCATTCGACTTATCGTAATTCATTTTGGATGATCAAGATAACCATGAAAAGATACAAATATTTTGAATCATATCACTTTTTGATGCATCATAATATTTGATTCAATAATTTGTATAATATCATCTCAAAGAGAAAGCTTACAGCTTTTCCAATACGAGCTTCTGGCCCGAAAAGATATTCATTATCACGTCCAATCTCTTAGTTTCTTTGAATGAAACGCATCATTCTTTTCACTTCAGGGAATAGAATGATATAAATTCATTATCATTCACTTCAGGGAATGATGTAGATCTAGTAAGACGTGAATAATGATTCTTATCAAAAACTCATTATTTTGCTCAGTCACTGAAAGACCAGATATAAATTTAGAATATATTGTGAACGTTTGCATTTCATATTGCTACTTCAGGAGCATACTTAATATTGCTACTTCAGGAGCACATTCGAGACGTTCATTCAAATATATATTCTTTCCACAATTTCAATTATGCAACTTCAGGTACATAAATCATAATGAGCTTTTAGTACAAGTATTACTCATATGAGATACTCAATAAAATTATTGATTTAGGGCGATCCTTCAGGGATGCTCCATTTCCATTCTCAGATAAATCATATCATCAATAATTTATAACAAGTATAAAAAAATAAATAAAACTTGTATATAAGGATTTCAAATAATATATTAAAAAACTTATTTAAAATAGAAATTACTGTCCTCAATATCATCATTAACTTTCGTGATATTAAAGCGGACTTTTCTTCCATTTTCTTTCACATCCTTTCACAGTTCCCACTCACCTACCATTCACAGCCATGATTGACAAGCCTCTGGATCTCGAATGGACGAAACAAATATCAATGATGCGTACTGGAACTGGTAATTTCATGCTTTATGATCTGTGCTCATCAGAAAGCTAGCCATCTGCATTTTAAAATCAACAGAACCTTGTTCATTAGCACGGCATAGCTCAATTGATAATTTAAAATCCACAAACGCCCTCTTTGCTGACTTTGTTGCATAAAGCCGAAATAGTAAGGGTCCCACCCTTGCAAGTTGTACAATGCCTGCAGGTCTATTGTCAGATTTGAAAAAAAATACATCATAGAAAATCATGATCGTACGTAAAATCTTTAAACCAAAGTTAATTAATATATGAATTCTCGTGGTAAACTGATAAGGAAGGACCCAGTGGGTAGAGCAGCAGAGTTTTTCTGTCTAGCTCGAACGAAAGGACCCCGTCCAGATCTAGAAGTTTGTCAGAGAAGCAGAGTTTGAGATTAAACTGCAGATTCTTGTTCTCATCAGGTGATCGATCTCTTGCTCTTTCACGATCGGCTTTCGAAGCTGCTCTGCCAATCGAAGATCGTTCTTGTGCAAGTCCCTGTTTCGAGTTCCTTATATCTTCTGCAGCTTAAAAGAAAAAAAATTAGAGATAAAAAAAAAATTAGCTTCTCCTCAGGGTGCTTGTACACCCTTTTGTGCTTCTTGCCTCCATCGTTGGAGGAGCTCTACAACTCTTTCCTCATAAGGGAAGTCTTCCAGGTCATGACCCATTAGATCCATCCTGATACTCTGTTCGGTCGCCGCGCAGATCTTGCATGAAGCTCACACGGAAACCTGCGTCTCTCTCGGCTGTTGGATCGTTGGATCGTTTAGCTTGTTGGATCGTTTCGCTTGTAATTAAAAGACAGAAAATTGAATGAAGTGAGTGATAATATTATCGCTTTACAGATCATGTGATAATAAGCAAAAATTGAAAACATAAGAGTATAAAATCTCAGCGATTCTCTCCCTCCGTAATCGTTCGACGATGCTGTGCACGAGAACGACGGTAGCCGCCTCACTATAGATTCGACCGAGGAGATACTTCTTGAACGTCCTAGAGCTCCTGGTAGCAAACCAGAAGAACCGAAAGCTTTGGCAGCGTGGATTTCAGAGTCGGCGAGAGAGAGAGAAGAGGGAGCAAGAGAGAGAGAATGGAGAGTCTCGTGTTGATAACGTGTTGTGAATCAATCAAAATAAAGAGAGAGTTTCAAGAGATTGAGAGAGAGCGAGAGAGGAGATTCTCTTATTGATCTGTTATCAAACTTATGAATTCCTTAAAGAATTCAACGATATATATAGGCGTACAAAGGGGACTATGCTTGCTCACTATGCTAGCACTATGCACTATGCATATGTCGGCCAACTCACTATGCTAGTACTATGCTTTTGACGACTAGCTAAATGTGGTCATACAATTCAAGATAGTTTATAACAAGATATCAATTATTAGAGATTAATTAAATAGTTAAGATCAAACCAAACCACCAAAGTCTTCATGATACAACATCTATGAAGTTTCTTGACAAAAATGATCAAATCATTGCAATCAAATTGCATCCAAACTTGCAAGGAACAATCTATACTAGTTTAGAATTGCATTTTGGTTATCATGTTAACAAAATGAGACTTAAGATCATACGGAGAAGCTAATGATGATCAGCAAAAAAAAATGTCATGAGCAATGTGACTCATTAATGCCCCTTCCACAAAATTTACATTTACTTTCGTTATATCGGTTAAATTCTTTTTTAATTGTCACATTGTTAAGAACAATAATAATATATAATAAGTCCCATGATGCCATGCGCGCGCTCACTTTGTCACTCCCATGTAAGCAAAATTTCATTACACTTTAAACGCAAATACAAAATTGGGGGGGGGGGGGGGGGGGGGGGGTTGGGGTACGGGTATAAATACTCTATTACAATAAATTTAGTGTATACAAATATAATAAAACACTACAAGAAATTTGATTTTTAGAGACGAAATATACTTTTTAGAGATGAAATTTAAATTTCGTCTCAAAACATGGAAAACCTTATAAATCCATTCGAACTAATATATATTAGTTCAAACTGAAGATTCTGGGACGAATTAGATCGTCTCCAAAAGTCTAAACCATTCGAACTAATAAAATTTAATTCGAACAGATAATTAATCTATTCGAATGCAATATAATAAGAAAACGTGGGATGAAATAAAAAAAAATATGATTAGAACCAATATTCCTTGACAAAGTTAAGAAAATCTCATGACTGTTGTGAAAACACGCACCAACAATGGCAAATAAATAAAAGCAACACTCAAAATCACACGACAAACAATTTTCTTACTTCGGCAACTTGCTTACATCTACAGAGTTGCAGAAACTTTTTTAATTCAGAGGAGATTACATGAATCACACAATCTCAACTCAAACTCTCAAAGGCTTTTTTTCTCTCACACAATATGCAATTACACTTTGCATCTCTTTATTCTCACTGAAATTGCTAAATTTCACGTACAATAAGGCCAAAATATGACATATATATATATAAATGGTGCTGAAAACCCTAATCTAGCAAAAACTAGGTCATTCGCTTGAGTAGCGTGTCGAGCGCATCTCGAGTGAATAACCAATCAACATTGGCTCAAGTGGTGTGTTGAGTGCAACTAGAGCGAATACTAGGGTTTGTGTCTTCTCTCGAGCCCACTATCAAGCACGCTTCGAGCGAACTCCAGGGTTTAGCTTCGCTCAAGCCCATTATTAAGCGTCAGTCGAGCGAACTCTTTGTTCTGCAATTTTCTGCTCACAAAAGGATTTCCCATAATCAGTTATAAAATTGTATGATACTTCAAACCTTGGGTTCAACGCATATTGACAAAGCAAATTTTGAGAATGAATAAATCTTGCATATTCTCTTCAATAGCTAGCTCCAAGACTTTTTGGTTTTGAGCCGGGTTTTACGATAAGCGGGGAGTTCTTTGTTACACTCTTAAATCTTTCTCTTCTTTCGTTTCTTCTTCTACCAACTTTCTTATTTCTTTTCCTATATTTACTAGACGAAAATGGTGTTTATATATATATATATATATGGATTCAACCTTATGTAAAGCCATTGGGTTCTATGTGTTATTTCTCACCTAATCATCATGTGAATATTCTTCCATGACTAGAAAGAAAGAGTGGACACAATCCTCATGAATTGTCAATTGTATTGACTTTTGTTTTATCCCTTTTTTTGAATTTTGAAGAAATTACCATATTTCAGGATCCTAGAATCATTAGATTCAAACTTCCTATCCAATCTTATTATGCATTTTCTTTATTCATCATTACTTTTTATGGTTGTCTCTTTTTTCTAAGGTAACATCGATTTTATAAGAACATATTTGAAAATACATATTATTTGAACTTGTCTATTTCTTTTTATGTTTCCTTTCCCCCTTGAGTTACTCTTCTATCCTTCAACGGATCTTTTCCCTTTATTTGGATTTGTTTTTTATGCCTATATGTGTAATCCATAACCTCTACGATCTGGCATTGACCATATTAAGGATATCAATCCTAAATGTAGGTTTTCTTAATCATTTTTTCATTCTTTTTCCTAGCAATGCCACTCATTTCTCTTGAAGCGTGACTATTTTCATATACCTTCAATATGACTGACTTCATTTTCATTTTTAGACCTTTTATTAAAGAGATGACTCCTAAAGAGGCTGGTGGTGGTCCATTGAGAAAAGGTTAGAATAGAAGACGGAAGACTCTGAAACTTGTATTGAAACAACATTTGTTTCATGTTGGTTTTGGATTTTGATTTTTCTCGGCCCAAGGCATAGATGTGTTGCTTGACAAATGAAAAGATGGGGGGAACTTCCACAATAATTAATACTTGTGACATTCTTTCTAGGCTTCGTGTAAAGGATTTGTTTAGGCTTTTAGGAGTTTTTCACTTCGGAAAGCAGTTGATAGAAGACCTAACATTAATTAAGATGCACGCCCATAGACTCTGTATAAAGAATGCACTCAACGACTTTATATATCATGATTGGCTAACAAACTAACAATATGAAGAAATCAACTTTAATGGTAGATTGGGCTATATTTGCATAACTGAATTGTCTTCTGAAGAATTAAGAACAATTAATAATTCACTTTTCAAGTTTTCAAACATATCATTTACATTCAAGAAGGACATTCATTCATCTTTCTGTTTTTGAAATTTTAAATTTTCAAGTATTATATGTACATGTTGGAAAAGACAATCAATCATCTTTTAACAAACATATTGTGTGCATGTTGAAAAAGACAATCGACAAATTTTTAAATTTTCAATCAAATCATGCACCTGTGAAAAATCCAAATTGATTTTTCATAAGTAATTTCTTTAAAAAAAATATTTTTTGATTTTTTTAACTTTTTCTAATTTGATAGAAATGTACAAAAATAAATATTCTAATAGTTTCGTATGTAAACTTGTTTCCTTCTTTTATCGTGTTTTATTTACTGGAGTCCTGGATGTTCAAGACTCTATTATGTGGACAACTTTAAGTTCATTTATGCTCACACATTTTTGTTAGCATCAAAGTCTATAATCAGTTAAAAAATTGTATGATGATTTAAACCTTGAGTTCAACGCATACATATATTGGCAAACAAAATATCAGAAAACAGTAAATCTTCCATATTCTTTTCACTTACTATCCCAAAGGTTCTTAGATTCAGAGCCGGATTATGTGATAAGCACGAAGTTTCTGATTATTACTTTTGAAACTTTCACTTCCTTCTTTTCTTCTCTCCACCAAGGCTATTAAGATTATGTTAGTAATAGAGAGGCATTTAAATTGTAATACTAATTTTGATGTCATTGTAGAATCAAGAAACTCAATGCCCAATATTCAGCCTCTATTACAAACATATCTCAAAGATTACGCTAAGGAGTAGCTGAGGTTAGTCAACTTAACATTCAAATTTCTTTATTGCATCGAATTGTTACCGATAAAGATGGAAATAATAGAAATTAGAACTTAAAAACAAGCAATTACAAAAGTTAACAAACTAGTATGTCCACAACCTTCAATTACCACAAGTAGAGGAGTTGGAAAGAGAGAGCTCAACTGAAAAGCCAACATGAGCAACTAATGGCAGAAGCTCAAAGTTTAGAAGAAAAATTATTTTTGTAGAAGATAAAAAATGGCAAACTAGCAAGATTTAGTCATGTTGGCCTATTTCCCTATTTGACCCAGTTGTTTGGGCCTGAAGTAGGATTCAAATTTAGAGAATATAGATTATTTGAATTTGTCCTTTTTATTTTGGATTTTCTTTCATCTTGAGTTACTCTTCTCTCTTTCAATGGATATTTTTGTATTTGGGTTACCTTTCTATACCTATATATGTATTCCACTACTTTGATGACATGGTATTGATAGAAGTTCAAATGTAGATTTCAAACGAATCATTTTCTTATTTCTTTCTTTCTAATAATGACATTTTTTCTCTCGATGTATCACTAATTTATTCATCTGCCTAATGTGTGACGTCATTTCCATTTTTAAAAATTTCATTAAAGAGATGAATTTTAAAAAAAAATTGGCTGCAGTTCGTCAAGCAAAGGTTGTCGAACGAGAATGTGGGAACTGTTGCAAGAAATACTATGCAACATCCTTTCTTGATTTTGTATAAAGATTTGGTCCAGTTTCTTATAACTTCTCACTTTTAGAAGCAGTTCATAGAACATTCTGTATTCATTAAGATACATGCCCAAAGAGCCGAGGATAGAGAATGCAATGTCGTTTACAAAGACCACAATATTCATCTCCATCTGCACGATGATGCTCTGCCAACAAACTACTATTCATTTTCATCTCAAGTTTAATTATACATTTGTTAATGGTTTTAGAATAGAATTGTCTTTACCCATGGGCTATCCAAGTTGTACTATCCCAATTAATTGTTAGTGTGCTACTCAAATCAGTGATTATAGTAATGGACTCCTTTTGGTCGAGAATTGGGAGTCAATTGTAGTTTGGAATTCACTACTCCAAAAGTACAATAAATTATTAAGCCTAAGCCCTCTAAAAGGATGGGTGACCATATTTGCTCTCAGTTACGAACCATTTAACACAGATTATGTGATCTTGGTTTTGAAAGGGGTATGCGGTCTTTAAAATTTCATACAATCTAAAAGCCGAATGTTGGAAAAATACAGAAAAGCAATAGCCAATACAGTAAAAGATGTGTGGACCACATAAGGTAGTGTCCTTGAAGGGTCGTTTGTGTAGGCTATTTTTTGGTTGACTAGTCATCTCAAGGATTTAATGGAACTCTTGTCTTTCCATAAAAACCTGAGAATTTTGAGATCTAATGACTCCCAAATCAAATAACTTTCAACCATATCCAAATAGATGAAAACCAATACATTTGTTTTGAAGTTTAGGGAAAAGTGTGGATAGGATTTCAAAACTAATATTGGATAATGGACGAGACCAAATCTTGGACTCCATTTTACAAGTTTGAATTATAGGAATTTCTCTGTTGTATAACTCTATTGTCTTACTAGGATTCGTGGTGGGTGTTATTTAATATAGATCAGTTTCATCAATGTTGGTCTAACTGGGAAGGTGACAATTTTTTAGGCCAAGAGATTCATTATTCACTATTTATATATTGACAAAACAAATATTGAGAATTTGTAAATCTTTCATATTCTCATCACTTACTAGTCCCCAGATTTTTCAATTCTAAGCTGGATTTTGCAATAAGCTCAAAGTTCTTAGTTATTACTCTTTGGACGTTCTCTTCCTTCCCTTTGTCTTTTACCAATTTTCTTTGTTTTCCTTCCTATATTTACAAGACGAAAAAGAGTGTTTATATATATATGCATTCAAACTTATGTAAACCTATTGGGTTGTATGTGTTTTTTCTCACTTGATCATTGTGTGATTATTCTTCCATGACTAGTAAGAAAGAGTTGGAACATGATCCTCATGAGCTGTCAATTGAGTTGACATTTGTTTTATTCTTTTTTCTGAATTTTGAAGAAATTACCATGTTTCTTTATCCTGGATTTGTTAGACTCAAACTCCCTATCCAACATTCATTAAGATGCACGCCTAGAGACACTTGAATAAAAAATGCACTCGACAACTTTATATATCATGATTATTTAACAAACTAACAATATGAAGAAATCAACTTCAATGGTACAATATGCAGAATTAAATTGTCTTCGGAGGAAGGACAATTAATAATTCAATTTTCTAGTTCTCCAACATACTATTTATATTCGAGAAGGTCAATCATTTACCTTTTCATTTTTGAAATTTTAGATTTTCAACTATAATCTGTACATACTGAAAAAGACAATCAATCATCTTTCAACAAACATATTATGTGCACATTGAAAAAGACAATCAACAAATTTTTAAATTGTCAATTATATCATACATATGTGAAAAATCCAAATTGATTTTTCATAAGTAATTACTTTCAAAAATATATATTTTGAGTCTTTTAAATTTTTCTAATTTGAGAGAGGTACAAAAATAAAAGCAATTATAACTTCATTTGTAAACTTGTTTTCTTCTTTTACCATGTTGGATTTACTGGAGTCCTCGACCTTCAAGACTCTATTATGTAAAAAACACTAAACTCGTTTATACTCATACTTTTTTGTTATCATCAAAATCTGTAATCAACTATAAAATTGTATGATGCTTCAAACATTGGGTTCAACACACATACATATTGATAAACAAAATAGTAGAAAACAATAAATCTTCAATATTCTCTTCACTTGCTATCCCCAAGATTTTTAAGTTTAAAGTTGGGTTTTCTGATAAGCACAGAGTTCCTGATTATTACTTTTGAATCTTTCACTTTTTCCTTTTCTTCTCTCCAACATGGCTATTAAGATTATGTTAAGAATAGAAAGACATTTTAATTGCATAACTGATTTTGACGTCATTGTATAATCAAGGAACGCAATGCTTAATATGCAGCCTCTTCTTCTCTGTCTTCTATTAATGTTCTTTATTTTCTTTCCTATATTTACTAAATGAAAAGAGTGTTTATATATATGTATACAACCTTATGTAAACCTATTGTTTTTTATGTGTTTTTTCTCACCTGATCATCATGTGATTATTTTTCCATGACTAGAAAGAAAGAGTTGGAACATGTTCCTCATGAGTTGTCAATTGTGTTGACATTTGTTTTATCATCTTTTCTGAATTTTGAAGAAATTATCATGTTTCTTGATCCTAGATTCATTAAACTCAAACTTCCTATCCAACATATATTAAGATGCACACCTAGAGACCCTTGTATAAAGAATGCATCGACAACTTTATATATCACAATCAATTAACAAACTAACAATATGAAGAAATGAACTTTAATTGTACAATATGCATAACTGAGTTGTCTTCAGAGGAAAGACAATTAATAATTTAATTTTCTAGTTTTCCAACATATCATTTACATTCGTAAAGGACAATCATTCACCTTTCCAGTTTTGAAATTTTAGATTTTAAAGTATAATATGTACAAATTGAAAAAGACAATCAATCATCTTTCAACAAACATATCATGTGCATGTTGAAAAAGACAATCAACAAATTTTCAAACTTTCAATCATATTATTCACATGTGAAAAATCCAAAAAAAATTCGTAAGTAACTACTCTAAAAAATATAATTTTGAGCCTTTTAAATTTTTCTAATTTGAGAGAGGTACAAAAATAAAAGCAATTATAACTTCAATTGTAAACTTGTTTCCTTCTTTTACCATGTTGGATTTACTGGAGTCCTCGACCTTCAGGACTCTATTATATGAAAAACACTAAACTCGTTTATACTCATTCATTTTGGTTATCATCAAAATCTATAATCAACTATAAAATTGTATAACACTTCAAACATTGGGTTCAACGCATATATATATTGACAAAGAAAATTGCGGAAAACAGTAAATCTTCCATATTTTTTTCACTTGATATCCCTAAAATTTTTAGTTTCCGGGCCAAGTTTTGTGATAAGCGCGGAGTTCCTTATTATTACTCTTGAATATTTCTCTTCCTTTTCTTCTTCTCTCCACCAAGGCTATTAAGATTATGTTAGGAATAGAAATACATTTGAATTGCATGACTAATTTTAATATCATTGTAAAATCAAGTAACTCAATGCTCAATATACAACCTTTGTTACAACCATGTCTCAAATATTATACTTTATTTGAAAGGGAACTCAAATATGATATCTACTTTTCCAACATATCATTTACATTCGAAAAGGACAATCATTCACCTTTCCATTTTTGAAATTCTAGATTTTAAAGTATAAAATGTACATACTGAAAAAAACAATCAATCATCTTTCAACAAACATATCATGTGCATGTTGAAAAAGACAATCAACAAATTTTCAAACTTTCAATCATATTATTCACATAGGAAAAATCCAATTATAGCTACGTTTATAAACTTGTTTCCTTCTTTTACCACGTCAGATTTACTAGAGTCCTCGACCTTCAGGACCCTATTATATGAAAAACACAAAACTCATTTATACTTATACTTTTTTGTTATTATCAAAATCTATAATCAACTATAAAATTGTATAACGCTTCATACCTTGGGTTCAAAGCATATATATATTGACAAAGAAAATCGCAAAAAAAGTAAATCTTCCATATTCTCTTCACTTGATATCCGTAAGATATTTAGGATCCGGGCCAAGTTTTGTGATAAGCGCAGAGTTCCTTATTATTACTCTTGAATATTTCTCTTATTTTTCTTTTTCTCTCCACCAAGGCTATTAAGATTATGTTAGGAATAGAAAAACATTTAAATTGCAGGACTGATTTTAATATCATTGTAAAATCAAGGAACTCAATGCTCAATATACGACCCTTGTTACCACCATGTCTCAAATATTACAATAAGGAGTACTAATTGAGGTTGGTCAACTTAACATTGAAATTTCTTTAATGCATTGAATTCTTACTGATAAAGATAGAAAGAATAGAAGTTAGAACTTAAAAAAAGGTAGTTGAAAAAGTAAACGAAATAGTATGCTCACGACATGCAACCACGAGTAAAGGAGCTAGAAAGAGAGCTCAAATTCAAGGCTATTTTAAGCAGATAATGGAAACAGTTCAAAGTTTTAGACAAAAATTATTTTTGTACAAGATAAAGACTGGAAAATAAGATAGATTTCCTCCCACTAACTTTTTCCTTAGTTCAACCCAGTTGTTTGGGCCTGAATTAGAATCCAAATTTGGAGAATATAGATTATTCGAGTTTTTATTTTCTTTAGTCTCTAGTTACTCGCTTCTATTTCAATGGATATTTTTCTATGTTTAGGTTACCTTTCTAAACAGATATGTGTATTCCACTACTTTGATGACAAGGTGCTAATATCAGCCTTAAATGTAGATTTCAGGCAAATCACTTTCTTATTTTTTTTTTCTCTAAAAATGAGGTTTTTTTTCCCTTTTTTCGTTTGTCTAATGTGTAACGTCATTTCCATTTTTCAAACTCTCATTAAAAATATGACTCCTAAAAGCAACGACACAGTTCGTCAAACAAAAGTCGTCGAACAAGAAGGTGGGACCTACCGCAGCAAATATTACACAACATCCTTTCTAGAGTTCATGTGAAAGATTTGGTCTAGTTTTCTTTATAGTTTCTCACTTTTAGAAGCAGTTGATAGAATATCCCTCATTTATTAAGATACATGTCCAAAGAGCCATGGATAAAGAATGAACTCTCCTATATGACGATCACAATAGTCATCTCCATTTGCACAATGATGCTCTGCCAACAAGATACTATACTATAGAAATCAAGTTTAATGGTACATTTGATAATGTTTTTAGGATATAATTGCCTTTGCTGGTGCGTTACCCAAACTGTACAATCCCAATTAGTTTTTAGTATGCTACCCGAATAAGTAGTTACAGTAACGGACTCCTTTTAGTCGAGAATGAGGGGTTACTTATAGATTGGAATCCACTCCTCCAAAAGTACAAGAAAGTATTGAACCCAAGCCCTCCAAAAGGATAGGTGACCAGATTTGCACTCAGTTACGAACCATTTAGTATGAAATATGTGATCTTGGTTGCAAAATGGGTATTTGGTCTTTAATTGAAAGTCATACAGTCTAAAAGCTAAAGATTGGAAGAATACTGAAGAGCAATGGCCAATGCAGTATGGGATGTGTAAACCGCGTAAAGAAGTGTCCACAAATGGTTGTTTGTATTGGTTGTTTATCGATTGTCTAGTCATCCCAAGGATTTAGTGGAACTCTTGTCTTTCAATAAAAAATTGAGAATTTTGAAACCTATTTACTTCCAAATGAAATAACTTTCAACTACACCCAAATAGATGAAACCAATACATTTGGTTTAAGATTCAGGGAAAAGTGTGGACAGAATGTCAAAATCAATATTGGATAATGGACAAGTCTAAATTTTGGACTCCATTTTACAAGTTTGAGTTATAAAAATTTGGTTGTTGTATACCTCTATTGTCGTGCTAGGATGTATGGTGGGTGTTGCTTAAAATAGACAATTTCCATCACCATTGTTTTGGCAGTAAAGAGGACAATTTTTTACGTATCGAGATTCATTATTCACTATTTATATATTGACAAAGCAAATCTTGAGAATTAGTAAATCTTTCATATTCTCTTGATTTGCTAGCTCCAAGATTTTTTAGATCCGAGCTTGATTTTGCGATAAAAGCAGAGTTTTTGGTTATTACTATTCGACTAATTTTTTAGTTTTTTTCCTATACTTACTAGACAAAAAATGTGTTTATATATATATGGATTCAACCTATGTAAACATATTTGGTTCCGGGTGTTGTTTCTCACCTGATCATCGTGTGATTATTCTTCCATGACTAAAAAGAAAGAGTTGAAACACGATCCTTGTGAGTTGTCAATTGTGTTGACATTTCTTTTATCTTTTTTTTTTCTTCACTTTTCAAGTTTTCAAACATCTCATTTACATTCAAGAAAGACAATCATGCACCTTTCCGTTTTTAAAATTTCAAATTTTCAACTATAACTATACATGCTAGAAAAGATAATCAATTATCTTTCAACAAATATATCGTGTGCATGTTTAAAAAGACAATAAAAAAATTTTCAAATTTTCAATCATATCATGCTCATATGAAAAATCTAAATTGATTTTTCATAAGTAGTTACTTTAAAAAATATATATTTTTTGAGTCTTTGAAATTTTTCTAATTTGAGAGAGATATACAAAAATAAATACAATTATAGCTACCTTAGTAAAACTTGTTTCCTTCTTTTACAGTGTTTGATTTACTGGAATCCTCGACCGTGAGGATTCTATTATGTCGACAACTCTAAACTCGTTTATGCTCGCATTTGTTTGTTATCATCAAAATCTATAATCAAGTATAAAATTGTATGACGCTTGAAACCGTGGGTTCAACACACATATAAATATATATATATATATATATTGACAAAGAAAATTGCATAAAACAGTAAATCTTCCATATTCTCTTCACTTGATGTCCCTAAGATTTTTAGATTCCAGGGCATAGTTTTGTGATAAGCGCAAAGTTCCTTATTATTACTCGTGAATATTTCTCTTCTTTTTCTTCTTCTTTCCACCAAGGCTATTAAGATTATGTTAGGAATAGAAAGACATTTGAATTGTAGGACTGATTTTAATATCATTGTAAAATCAAGAAACTCAATGCTCAATATACAACCTATGTTACAATCATGTCTCAAATATTACGATAAGGAGTAATTGAGGTTGGTCAATTTAACATTCAAATTACTTTATTGCATTGAATTCGTACTGATAAAGATAGAAAAAATTGAAATTTACTTAAAAACAAGTGGTTGAAAAAGTTAACGAAATAGTATGCTCACGACCTGCAACCATGAGTAAAGGAGCTGGAAAGAGAGCTCAAATTAAAGGTCATTTTAAGTAGATAATGGCAAAAGTTCAAAGTTTAGGCGAAAAATTATTTTTGTACAAGATAAATAATGGTACATAAGATAGATTTCATCCCACTACCATTTTTCCTTAGTTCAGCCCAGTTTTTTGGGCCTGAATTAGAATCCAAATTTGGAGAATATAGATTATTCGAGTTTTTCCGTTTTATTTTTTATTTTCTTTCGTCTCTATTTACTCTCTTCTATTTCAATGGATATTTTTCTATGTTTAGGTTACCTTTCTACACCGATATGTGTATTCCACTACTTCGATGACTAGGTGCTAATATTAGTCTTAAATGTAGATTTCAGGCAAATCACTTTCTTTCTTTCTTTCTTTCTTTTCCAACAATGAGGTTTTTTTCCCTCTTTTCATTTGTCTAATGTGTATCGTCATTTCCATTTTTCAAACTCTCATTAAAGATATGACTTCTAAAAGAAACGACACAGTTCGTCAAACAAAGGTCGTCGAACGAGAATGTGGGACCTACCGCAGCAAATACTACACAACATCCTTTCTAGAGTTCGTGTGAAAGATTTCGCCCAGTTTTCTTTATAGTTTCTCACTTTCAAAAGCAGTTGATAGAATATCCCCCATTTATTAAGACACATGTCCAAAGAGCTGTAGATAGAGAATGCACTCTCCTTTATGACGATCACAATAGGCATCTCCATTTGCACGATGATGCTCTGCCAACAAGATACTATACTCTAGAAATCAAGTTTAATGGTACATTTGATAATTCTTTTAGAATATAATTGCCTTTGCTGGTGCGCTACCCGAACTGTACAATCCATATTAGTTTTTAGTATACTACCCGAATAAGTAGTTACAGTAAAGGACTCCTTTTGGTTGAGAATGAGGGGTTACTTATACGTTGGAATCCACTCCTCCAAAAGTACAAGAAAGTATTGAGCCCAAGCCCTCCAAAATGATGGGTGACTAGATTTGCACTCAGTTACGAACCATTTAGTATGAAATATGTGATCTTGGTTACAAAAGGGCCATTTGGTCTTTAATTGAAAGTCATACAGTCTAAAAGCTAAATGTTAAAAGAATACTGAAGAGAAATGGCCAATGCAGTATGGGATGTGTAAACCGCGTAAAGAAGTGTCCTCAAATGTTGTTTGTATTGGTTGTTTCTCGATTGGCTAGTCATCCCAAGGATTTAGTGGAACTCTTGTCTTTCAATAAAAAATTGAGAATTTTGAGACCTATTTACTTCCAAATTAAATAACTTTCAACTACACCCAAATAGATTAAACCAATACATTTGTTTTATGGTTCAGGGAAAAGTGTGGACAGGATGTCAAAATCAATATTGGATAATAGACAAGTCCAAATTTTGGACTCCATTTTACAAGTTTGAGTTACTGAAATTTGGTTGTTGTATACCTCTATTGTCGTACTAGGATGCATGGTGGGTGTTGCTTAAGATAGACAATATCCATCACCACTGTTTTGGCAGTAAAGAGGACAATTTTTTAGGTATCGAGATTCATTATTCACTATTTATATATTGACAAAACAAATCTTGAGAATTAGTAAATCTTTCATATTCTCTTCATTTGCTAGCTCCAAGATTTTTTAGATCCGAGCTTGATTTTGCGATAAAAGCAGAGTTCTTGGTTATTACTATTCGACCAATTTTCTGGTTGTTTACCTATACTTTTTAGACAAAAAATGTGTTTATATATATATGGATTCAACCTATGTAAAGATATTTGGTTCCGGGTGTTGTTTCTCACCTGATCATCGTGTGATTATTCTTCCATAAATAGAAAAGAAGAGTTGAAACACGATCCTCGTGAGTTGTCAATTGTGTTGACATTTCTTTTATCTTTTTTTTTCCTTCACTTTTCAAGTTTCAAACATCTCATTTACATTCGAGAAAGACAATCATTCACCTTTCCGCTTTTAAAATTTCAAATTTTCAAGTGTAACCTGTACATGCTAGAAAAGATAACCATTCATCTTTCAACAAATATATCGTGTGCATGTTTAAAAAGACAATAAAAAATTTTTCAAATTTTCAATCATATCATGCACTTATGAAAAATCTAAATTGATTTTTCATAAGTAGTTACTTTAAAAAATATATATTTTTTGAGTCTTTTAAATTTTTCTAATTTGAGAGAGATATACAAAAATAAATACAATTATAGCTACATTTGTAAAACTTGTTTCCTTCTTTTACCGTGTTTGATTTTCTGGAATCCTCGACCTTGAGGATTCTATTAAGTGGACAACTATAAACTCGTTTTTGCTCGCACTTTTTTATTATCATCAAAATCTATAATCGAGTATAAAATTATATGACGCTTCAAACCATGGGTTCAACACACATATATATATTGACAAAGAAAATCGCGGAAAACAGTAAATCTTCCATATTCTCTTCACTTGATGTTCCTAAGATTTTTAGGTTCCAGGGCATAATTTTGTGATAATCGCGAAGTTCCTTATTATTACTCTTCAATATTTCTCTTCGTTTTCTTCTTTTCTCCACCAAGGCTATTAAGATTATGTTAGGAATACAAAGACATTTGAATTGTAGAACTGATTTTAATATCATTGTAAAATCAAGAAACTCAATGCTCAATATACAACCTATGTTACAATCATGTCTTAAATATTACGATAAGGAGTAATTGAGGTTGGTCAATTTAACATTCAAATTTCTTTATTGCATTGAATTCGTACCTATAAAGATAGAAAAAATTGAAATTTACTTAAAAACAAGTAGTTGAAAAAGCTAACGAAATAGTATGCTCACGACCTGCAACCACGTGTAAAGGAGCTGGAAAGAGAGCTCAAATTAAAGGTCATTTTAAGTAGATAATGGCAAAAGTTTAAAGTTTAGGCGAAAAATTATTTTTGTACAAGATAAAAAATGTTAAATAAGATAGATTTCATCCCACTACAATTTTTCCTTAGTTCAGCCCAGTTTTTTGGGCCTGAATTAGAATCCAAATTTGGAGAATACAGATTATTCGAGTTTGTCCGTTTTATTTTTTATTTTCTTTCGTCTTTATTTACTCTCTTCTATTTCAATGGATATTTTTCTATGTTTAGGTTACCTTTCTACACCGATATGTGTATTCCACTACTTTGATGACTAGGTGCTAATATCAGTCTTAAATGTAGATTTCAGGCAAATCACTTTCTTTCTTTTTATTTTTTTTTTCCATCAATGAGGTTTTTTTTTCTCTTTTTTCATTTGTCTAATGTGTAACGTCATTTCCATTTTTCAAACTCTCATTAAAGATATGACTCCTAAAAGAAACAACACAGTTCGTCAAACAAAGGTCGTCGAACGAGAAGGTGGGACCTACCGCAGCAAATACTACACAACATCCTTTCTAGAGTTCATGTGCAAGATTTCGTTTAGTTTTCTTTATAGTTTCTCACTTTTAGAAGCAGTTGATAGAATATCCCTCATTTATTAAGACACATGTCCAAAGAGCCGTAGATAGAGAATGCACTCTCCTTTATGACGACCACAATAGTCATCTCCATTTGCACGATGATGCTCTGCCAACAAGATACTATACTCTAGAAATCAAGTTTAATGGTACATTTGATAATGCTTTTAGAATATAATTGCCTTTGCTAGTGCGCTACCCGAACTGTACAATCCATATTGGTTTTTAGTATGCTACCCGAATAAGTACTTACAGTAAAGGACTCCTTTTGGTTGAGAATGAGGGGTTACTTATACGTTGGAATCCACTCTTCTAAAAGTACAAGAAAGTATTGAGCCCAAGCCCTCCAAAATGATGGGTGACTAGATTTGCACTCAGTTAGGAACCATTTAGTATGAAATATGTGATCTTTTTTGCAAAAGGGGTATTTGGTCTTTAATTGAAAGTCATACAGTCTAAAAGCTAAATGTTGAAAGAATACTGAAGAGAAATGGCCAATGCAGTATGGGATGTGTAAACCGCGTAAAGAAGTGTCCTCAAATGTTGTTTGTATTGGTTGTTTCTCGATTGGCTAGTCATCCCAAGGATTTAGTGGAACTCTTATCTTTCTATAAAAAATTGAGAATTTTGAGACCTATTTACTTCCAAATCAAATAACTTTCAACTACACCCAAATAGATGCAACCAATACATTTGTTTTAAGGTTCAGGGAAAAGTGTGGACAGGATGTCAAAATCAATATTGGATAATAGACAAGTCCAAATTTTGGACTCCATTTTACAAGTTTGAGTTACTGAAATTTGGTTGTATTATACCTCTATTGTCGTACTAGGATGCATGGTTGGTGTTGTTTAAGATAGACAATATCCATCACCACTGTTTTGGCATGTTATATCAATCATCTTTCAACAAATATATCGTGTGCATGTTGAAAAAGACAATAAAAAAATTTTCAATCCTATCATGCACATATGAAAAATCTAAATTGATTTTTCAAAAGTAGTTACTTTAAAAAATATATATTTTTTGAGTCTTTTAAATTTTTCTATTTTGAGAGAGATATACAAAAATAAATACAATTATAGCTACCTTTGTAAAACTTGTTTCGTTCTTTTACCGTGTTTGATTTACTGGAATCCTTGACCTTGAGGATTCTATTATGTGGACAACTCTAAACTCGTTTTTGCCCGCACTTTTTTATTATCATCAAAATCTGTAATCGAGTATAAAATTGTATGACTCTGCAAACCATGGGTTCAACACACATATATATATATATTGACAAAGAAAATCGCGGAAAACATTAAATCTTCCATATTCTCTTCACTTGATGTTCCTAAGATTTTTAGGTTCCAGGGCATAATTTTGTGATAATCGCGAAGTTCCTTATTATTACTCTTCAATATTTCTCTTCGTTTTCTTTTTTTCTCCACAAAGGCTATTAAGATTATGTTAGGAATAGAAAGACATTTGAATTGTAGGACTGATTTTAATATCATTGTAAAATCAAGAAACTCAATGCTCAATATACAACCTATGTTACAATCATGTCCTAAATATTACGATAAGGAGTAATTGAGGTTGGTCAATTTAACATTCAAATTTCTTTATTGCATTGAATTCGTACTCATAAAGATAGAAAAAATTGAAATTTACTTAAAAACAAGTAGTTGAAAAAGTTAACGAAATAGTATGCTCACGACCTGCAACCACGTGTAAAGTAGCTGGAAAGAGAGCTCAAATTAAAGGTCATTTTAAGTAGATAATGGTAAAAGTTTAAAGTTTAGACGAAAAATTATTTTTGTACAACATAAAAAATGGTAAATAAGATAGATTTCATCCCACTACCATTTTTCCTTAGTTCAGCCCAGTTTTTTGGACCTGAATTAGAATCCAAATTTGGAGAATATAGATTATTCGAGTTTGTCCGTTTTATTTTTTATTTTCTTTCGTCTCTATTTACTCTCTTCTATTTCAATGGATATTTTTCTATGTTTAGGTTACCTTTCTACACCGATATGTGTATTCCACTACTTCGATGACTAGGTGCTAATAACAGTCTTAAATGTGGATTTCAGGCAAATCACTTTCTTTCTTTCTTTCTTTTTTTCCAACAATGAGATTTTTTTTTCTCTTTTTTCATTTGTCTAATGTGTAACGTCATTTCCATTTTCCAAACTCTCATTAAAGATATGACTCCTAAAAGAAACAACACAGTTCGTCAAACAAAGGTCGTCGAAAGAGAAGGTGGGACCTACCGCAGAAAATACTACACAACATCCTTTCTAGAGTTCATGTGCAAGATTTCGTTTAGTTTTCTTTATAGTTTCTCACTTTTAGAAGCAGTTGATAGAATATCCCCCATTTATTAAGACACATGTCCAAAGAGCCGTAGATAGAGAATGCACTCTCCTTTATGACGACCACAATAGTCATCTCCATTTGCACGATGATGCTCTGCCAACAAGATACTATACTCTAGAAATCAAGTTTAATGCTACATTTGATAATGCTTTTAGAATATAATTGCCTTTGCTGGTGCGCTACCCGAACTGTACAATCCATATTGGTTTTTACTATGCTACCCGAATAAGTAGTTACAGTAAATGACTCCTTTTGGTTGAGAATGAGGGGTTACTTATACGTTGGAATCCACTCCTCTAAAAGTACAAGAAAGTATTGAGCCCAAGCCCTCCAAAATGATGGGTGACTAGATTTGCACTCAGTTAGGAACCATTTAGTATGAAATATGTGATCTTGTTTGCAAAAGGGGTATTTGGTCTTTAATTGAAAGTCATACAGTCTAAAAGCTAAATGTTGAAAGAATACTGAAGAGAAATGGCCAATGCAGTATGGGATGTGTAAACCGCGTAAAGAAGTGTCCTCAAATGTTGTTTGTAATGAATTCTCGATTGGCTAGTCATCCGAATGATTTAGTGGAACTCTTGTCTTTCAATAAGAATTTGAGAATTTTGAGACCTATTTACTTACAAATCAAATAACTTTCAACTACACCCAAATAGATGAAACCAATACATTTGTTTTAAGGTTTAGGCAAAAGTGTGGACAGGATGTCAAAATCAATATTGGATAATATACAAGTCCAAATTTTGGACTCTATTTTACAAGTTTGAGTTACTGAAATTTGGTTGTTGTATATCTCTATTGTCGTACTAGGATGCATGGTGGGTGTTGCTTAAGATAGACAATATCCATCACCACTGTTTTGGCAGTAAAGAGGACAATTTTTTAGGTATCGAGATTCATTATTCACTATTTATATATTGACAAAACAAATCTTGAGAATTAGTAAATCTTTCATATTCTCTTCATTTGCTAGCTCCAAGATTTTTTAGATCCGAGCTTGATTTTGCGATAAAAGCAGAGTTCTTGGTTATTACTATTCGACCAATTTTTTGGTTTTTTTCCTATACTTTTTAGACAAAAAATGTGTTTATATATATATATGGATTCAACCTATGTAAACATATTTGGTTCCGGGTGTTGTTTCTCACCTGATCATCGTGTGATTATTCTTCCATGACTAGAAAAAAAGAGTTGAAACACGATCCTCGTGAGTTGTCAATTGTGTTGACATTTCTTTTATCTTTTTTTTTTCCTTCACTTTTCAAGTTTCAAACATCTCATTTACATTCGAGAAAGACAATCATTCACCTTTCCGCTTTTAAAATTTCAAATTTTCAAGTGTAACCTGTACATGCTAGAAAAGATAACCACTCATCTTTCAACAAATATATCGTGTGCATGTTTAAAAAGACAATAAAAAATTTTTCAAATTTTCAATCATATCATGCACATATGAAAAATCTAAATTGATTTTTCATAAGTAGTTACTTTAAAAAATATATATTTTTTGAGTCTTTTAAATTTTTCTAATTTGAGAGAGATATACAAAAATAAATACAATTATAGCTACCTTTGTAAAACTTGTTTCCTTCTTTTACCGTGTTTGATTTTCTGGAATCCTCGACCTTGAGGATTCTATTATGTGGACAACTCTAAACTCGTTTTTGCTCGCACTTTTTTCTTATCATCAAAATCTATAATCAAGTATAAAATTGTATGACGCTTCAAACCATGGGTTCAACACACACACACACACATATATATATATATATAAATTGACAAAGAAAATCGCGGAAAACAGTAAATCTTCAATATTCTCTTCACTTGATGTCCCTAAGATTTTTAGGTTCCAGGGCATAGTTTTGTGATAAGCGCGACGTTCCTTATTATTACTCTTGAATATTTCTCTTCTTTTTCTTCTTCTCTCCACCAAGGCTATTAAGATTATTTTAGGAATAGAAAGACATTTGAATTGTAGGACTGATTTTAATATCATTGTAAAATCAAGAAACTCAATGCTCAATGTACAACCTATGTTACAATCATGTCTCAAATATTACGATAAGGGGTAATTGAGGTTGGTCAATTTAACTTTCAAATTTCTCGATTGGCTAGTCATCCCAAGGATTTAGTGGAACTCTTATCTTTCAATAAAAAATTGAGAATTTTGAGACCTATTTACTTCCAAATCAAATAACTTTCAACTACACCCATATAGATGAAACCAATACATTTGTTCTAAGGTTTAGGGAAAAGTGTGGACACGATGTCAAAATCGTTATTGGATAATAGACAAGTCCAAATTTTGGACTCCATTTTACAAGTTTGAGTTACTGAAATTTGGTTGTTGTATACCTCTATTGTCGTACTAGGATGCATGGTGGGTGTTGCTTAAGATAGACAATATCCATCACCACTGTTTGGCAGTAAAGAGAACAATTTTTTAGGTATCAAGATTCATTATTTACTATTTATATATTGACAAAGCAAATCTTGAGAATTAGTAAATCTTTCATATATATTCTCTTCATTTGCTAGCTCCAAGATTTTTTAGTTCCGAGCTTCATTTTGCGATAAAAGCAAAGTTCTTGGTTATTACTCTTCGACCAATTTTCTAGCTTTTTTCCTATACTTACTAGACGAAAAATGTGTTTATATATATATATAGATTCAACCTATGTAAACATATTGGGTTCTGGGTGTTGTTTTTCACCTGATTATCGTGTGATTATTCTTCCATGACTAGAAAGAAAGAGTTGAAACACGATCCTCGTGAGTTGTCAATTGTGTTGACATTTCTTTTATCTTTTTTTTTCTTCACTTTTCAAGTTTTCAAACATCTCATTTACATTCGAGAAAAACAATCATTCACCTAATTTCCATTTTTAAAATTTCAAATTTTCAAGTGTAACCTGTACATGCTAGAAAAGATACTCAATCATCTTTCAACAAATATATCGTGTGCATGTTGAAAAAGACAATCAAAACATTTTCAAATTTTCAATCATATCATGCACATATGAAAAATCTATAGTGATTTTTCCTAAGTAGCTACTTTAAAAAATATATATTTTTTGAGTCTTTTAAATTTTTCTAATTTGAGAGAGATATAAAAAAATAAATACAATTTTAGCTACGTTTGTAAACTTATTTCTTTCTTTTACCGTGTTTGATTTACTGGAATCCTCGACCTTGAGGATTCTATTATGTGGATAACTCTAAACTCGTTTATGCTCACACTTTTTTGTTATCATCAAAATCTATAATTAAGTATAAAATTGTATGACGCTTCAAACCTTGGGTTCAACGCATATATATATATTGACAAAGAAAATCGCGAAAAACAGTAAATCTTCCATATTCTCTTCCCTTGATGTCCCTAAGATTTTTAGGTTCCGGGCCAAGTTTTGTGATAAGTGCGAAGTTCCTTATTATTACTCTTGAATATTTCTCTTCTTTTTCTTCTTCTCTACACCAAGGCTATTAAGATTATGTTAGGAATAAAAAGACATTTGAATTGTAGGACTGATTTTAATATCATTGTAAAATCAAGGAACTCAATGCTCAATATACAACCTATGTTACAACCATGTCTCAAATATTACGATAAGAGTAATTGAGGTTGGTCAACTTAACATTCAAATTTCTTTATTGCATTGAATTCTTACTGATAAAGATAGAAAAAAATAGAAGTTATAACTTAAAAACAAGTAGTTGAAAAAGTTAATGAAATAGTATGCTCACTACCTGCAATCACGAGTAAAGGAGCTAGAAAGAGAGCTCAAATTAAAGGTCATTTTAAGTAGATAATGGCAAAAGTTTAAAGTTTAGGAGAAAAATTATTTTTGTACAAGAGAAAAAATGGTAAATAAGATAGATTTCATCCCACTATCATTTTTCCTTAGTTCAGCCCAGTTTTTTGGGCCTGAGTTAGAATCCAAATTTGGATAATATAGATTATTCGAGTTTGTCCGTTTTATTTTTTATTTTCTTTCATCTCTAGTTACTCTCTTCTATTTCCATGGATATTTTTCTATGTTTAGGTTACCTTTCTACACCGACATGTGTATTCGACTACTTCGATGACTAGGTGCTAATATCAGTCTTGAATGTAGATTTCAGGCAAATCTCTTTCTTATTTTTTTTTTCTAACAATGAGTTTTTTTCTCTTTTTTCATTTGTCTAATGTGTAACATCATTTCCATTTTTCAAACTCTCATTAAAGATATGACTCCTAAAAGAAATTACACAGTTCGTCAAACAAAGGTCGTCGAGCAAAAAGGTGGGAACTACCGCAACAAATACTACACAACATCCTTTCTAGAGTTCGGGTGAAAGATTCCGTCTAATTTTTTTTTATAGTTTCTCACTTTTAGAAGCAGTTAATAGAATATCCTGCATTCATTAAGATACATGTCCAAAGAGCCGTGGATAGAGAATGCACTCTCCTTTATGACGACCACAATAGTCATCTCCATTTGCACGATGATGATCTGCCAACAAGCTACTATACTGTAGAAATCAAGTGTAATGGTACATTTGATAATGCTTTTAGAATATAATTGTCTTTGCTAGTGCGCTGCCCAAATTGTACAATCCCAATCAGTTTTTAGTGTGCTATCCGAATAAGTAGTTACAGTAGTGGACTCTGTTTGGTTGAGAATGAGAGGTTACTTATACGTTGGAATCCACTCCTCCAAAAGCACAAGAAAGTATTGAGCACAAGCCCTCCAAAAGGATGGGTGACCAGATTTACACTCAGTTACGAACCATTTAGTATGAAATATGTAATCTTGATTGCAAAACAAGTATTTGGTCTTTAATTGAAAGTCATACAGTCTAAAAGCTAAATGTTGGAAGAATACTGAGTAATGGCCAATGCAGTATGGGATGTGTAGACCGTGTAAAGAAGTGTCATCAAATGGTTGTTTGTATTGGTTGTTTTTCGATTGGCTAGTCATCCCAAGGATTTAGTGGAACTCTTGTCTTTCAATAAAAAATTGAGAATTTTGAGACCTATTTACTTCCAAATCAAATAACTTTCAACTACACCTAAATAGATGAAACTAATACATTTGTTTTAAGGTTCAGGGAAAAGTGTGGACAGGATGTCAAAATCAATATTAGATAATAGACAAATCCAAATTTTGGACTCCATTTTACAAGTTTGAGTTACTGAAATTTGGTTGTTGTATACATCTATTGTCGTACTAGGTGCATGGTGGGTGTTGCTTAAGATAGACAATTTCCATCACTACTGTTTTGGCAGTAAAGATGACAATTTTTTAGGTATCGAGATTCATTATTCACTATTTATATATTGACAAAGCAAATCTTGAGAATTAGTAAATCTTTCATATTATCTTCATTTGCTAGCTCCAAGATTTTTTAGTTCCGAGCTTGATTTTACGATAAAAGCAGAGTTCTTGGTTATTACTATTCGACCAATTTTCTAGTTTTTTTTCCTATTCTTACTAGACGAAAAATGTGTTTATATATATATGGATTCAACCTTATGTAAACATATTGGGTTCCAGGTGTTGTTTCTCACCTGATCATCGTGTGATTATTCTTCCATGACTAGAAAGAAAGAGTTGAAACACGATTCTCGTGAGTTGTCAATTGTGTCGACATTTCTTTTATGTTTTTTTTTTCTTCACTTTTTGTGATGACCCGCTTTTGCGTGTATTTTCACTGAAGGGTTGTTTTTTTTTTATTTAATTAATATATTAGTTTATTTATTTTAAATTAATGTGTTTTAAATTGGTTTTTAATTTATTTGATGTTGTGTTTATTTTATTTAGTCGTTTTACGGTTTTTAAAATCGTTTTCGGCGGATCAGTTTTGGTTTCCGGAGTGAGGACTGGACCTCATTTCTTTTCCCCCATCTTTTCTCTTTTTCCTTTTTCTTTTTCCTTTTCCTTCTTTTTCTTTCTTTTTCTTTCTTTTCTTCTTCTTTCTTCTTCCTCCTCTCCCGCGTACGCTCATCAGCCCCTTTTCTCTCCTTTCGTCGCCGCCCCTTTGACCGGCCGGTTCTCCGCCGTCCGGCCACCGTTTGGTGCACCGTCACCACCATTCTCTTCCCCTTCCACCATAGATCATCCCCACCAATTTTCAGAGCCATCGGACCAGCCGTTAGCTTTCGAGAGCCGCCGGAATTCGCTGCACCTGCTCTGTTTTTGCCCCTGTCGCCGGTTGCTTTCGAAGCCCAGAACCGCCGCTCGCCGGCGGCGTGGCCTACACCACCCACCCAGTTTTCTTCCCCTCCCTCCGGCGCACCACCCCACCAAATCCCAGCCCCATCCGGCCAGCCGTTTGGCCGGAAAACACCATCAAAGCCCCACGGATTTTGCCTCGATCCGCCGCCGTCGCTCCACCTCCGGCCACCATTTCTTCACCACTTCATCACCGGTCCCTTGCCGTCCTAACCCACCTATTTTCGGCCTCCAACGACCACCGGAACAGCTCCCACGAGCTAGCTTTCCTTTTTGGGAAATCCGGCCTCTTTCCGGCGTTTTCGCCGCCACCCACGGCCAACCACCACTTCCAATAGCTTCACAATCATCCCTAGACCATTCCCTATCAATCCCTAGTCCTAGTTTGTCCCCGTTCAAAAGTGGGTTTTTCACAACCCACGGACACAGTGAATTTTCACTGTGACGTTGCTTTTTCGCCGTCGTTTGCAACGCCGGGTGTTTTCTAAAATTGCCATATAGCGCTGTAAGTATTTTCCAAACCCTATTTTCAGATTTAAATATATATCGCTCATTCAATTTATTTATTGATGCTGGTTGGTTGATTCCGGACTGAGTCCGAGGAGTTTCGGGGGTCGGATGGATGGAGGACGGAGTTGCTTGTTTATTTGATTTATGTTGTTGGATTGTTTTTATGCATTGATATGGCATTACATGGTGCATGCACGTGTGTTTGTGAAATAGTGTGAAAAGCCTGTGTTTTGGCGTAAGTGGACTTACGGGTGCGTGTGTATCACGAGCCCAAGCCGGGATGGGTTATTATCTCGGTGGAGCTCCTCTGGTCACTCGGGAGCGGAATAAACTGAGTGATGTCCCCTGAGTTGTCGCTAGACGACGGGAGCGGGACTAGGGGATGCTTGGCTACGAACGCGCCGGGCGTGGAACCGGGCATCGCCCTACTCACCGACTCCGTGGCCCTTCGCTGGCGAGGGCTAGAGGGTGCTTGGCTACGAACGCGCGGGGCACGGAACTGGGCATCGCTCGTTAGGTGTCACATGCGTAGTGGTACTCTGCGGTGTGGCACTGGAGCCAGGGTGTGCGGATGACCCCTAGGGGAGGTCATGGTGCATGCGGTTAAAATTGGATAATGGTTTGAGATGCCAAATGGGACTTTTGGCGTGGTTTTGGGCCAGATGGACTTCTGGCGAGATATTGGGCCAAATGGACTTTTGGCGGCCAAATGTGACTTTTGGCGTGTTTTTTTCGGAAAGGATATGTTTTTGGGCCAAATGGGATTTTTGGCGTGTGTGGAAAACTATGTTTTATGGGCTTTGTGCATTGGGCATGTTTCATGCATATTGTTTGAGTTCTATGTGTTTTTATCTGGTAGCGTTTGGGTTTTACTTACCTGCGGAACCATTTTTGGTTCCGTAGCTTTTGGTGCAGGAGATGAGGATGAGGAGGAGGAGGCTGAGCCTGTGGATGCGGCTCCGCCGGGTTGCTGATGTTATGCTTTTCTTTATGTTTTTAAAACTGTATTTGAGTTTGTAATATTTTATTTAAGTATGTTTTAAACAGCTTGTATTACGTTAAAAAAAAATTCTGGTACTTAGTTATGCTTTCGTTATCCGCTGCGTGTTTCTTGTGCACATTTGCTGCCCTTGCACACACTTGGCACCCGACGATGGGATGGTGACCCGGGTTGTCACCATCCGGACGTCCCGATTTTCCCGTGTTCGGGCGGGGGAATTTGGGGGCGTCACACTTTTCAAGTTTTCAAACATCTCATTTACATTCGAGGAAGACAATCATTCACCTTTCCGTTTTTAAAATTTTAAATTTTCAAGTATAACATGTACACGCTAGAAAAGATAATCAATCATCTTTCAACAAATATATCGAGTGCATGTTGAAATAGACAATCAAAAAATTTTCAAATTTTCAATCATATCATGCACATATGAAAAATCTAAACTGATTTTTCATAAGTAGCTACTTTAAAAAATATATATTTTTTGAGTCTTTTAAGTTTTTCTAATTTGAGAGAGATATACAAAAATAAATACAATTATAACTACGTTTGTAAACTTGTTTCCTTCTTTTACCATGTTTGATTTACTGGAATCCTCGACCTTGAGGATTCTATTATGTGGACAACTCTAAACTCGTTTATGTTCGCACTTTTTTGTTATCATCAAAATCTATAATCAAGTATAAAATTGTATGACGCTTCAAACCTTGGGTTCAATGCATATATATATATTGACAAAGAACATCGCAGAAAACAGTAAATCTTCCATATTCTCTTCATTTGATATCCCTAAGATTTTTAGGTTCCAGGCCAAGTTTTGTGATAAGTGCGGAGTTCTTTATTATTACTCTTGAATATTTCTCTTCTTTTTCTTTTTCTCTCCACCAAGGCAATTAAGATTATGTTAGGAATATAATGACATTTGGATTGCAGGACTGATTTTAATATCATTGTAAAATCAAGGAACTCAATGCTCAATATACAACCTTTGTTACAACCATGTCTCAAATATTACGATAAGGAGTAATTGAGGTTGGTCAACTTAACATTCAAATTTCTTTATTGCATCGAATTCTCATTGATAAAGATAGGAAGAATAGAAATTTAGAATTTATAAATAGGTGGTTGAAAAATTACCGAACCAGTATACTCATGACCTTCAATCACGAGTACAGAAGCTGGAAAGAGAGAGCTCAAATTAAAGGCCAATTTGAGCAAATAATGCCAGAAGTTAAAAATTTGGGAAAAAAATTATTTTTGTACAAGATACAAAATAACAAATAAGATAGATTTAATCTCGTTGGCCTTTTTCTTTAGTTCAGCCTAGTTGTTTGGGCCTGAATTAGGATCCAAATTTGGAGAATATAGATTATTCAAGGTTGTTCTTTTTATTTTAGATTTTCTTTTATCTTTAATTACTCTTTTCTATTTCAATTGATATTTTTCTATATTTGTGTTATCTTTCTACAGCTATATGTGTATTTCATTACTTGGACGACTTGGTGCTGATATCAGTCTCGAATGTAGATTTTAGTCGAATCACTTTCTCTCTTTTTTGTTTTTCTAACAATGACCTTTTTTTCATTCAATTTATTATTTTTTCATTTGTCTAATGTGTGAAGTCATTTCTAGTTTTCAAACTTTCTTTAAAAAGATGACTCCTAAAAGAAATGGCGGCAGTTTGTCAAACAAAGGTCTTCAAATGTGATGTTAGGAACTGCCACAAGAAATATTACGCAACATCCTTTCTAGACTTCATGTAAAAGATTTGATATAGTTTCTATTAGTTTCTCGGTCTTCGAACTTAGAAGTAGTTGTTAGAAGATTCCACATCCATTACAATACATGCCCAAAGAGTCATGGATAGAGAATGCACTCTCATTTATGCGACCACAATATTCATATCCATTCGCACGATGATGCTCTGCCAACAAACTACTATGCTGTAGAAATCAAGTTTATGGTACATTTGGTAATGCTTTTAGAATATAAATTGTCTTTACTGGTGTGCTACCCAAGCTGTACTACCCCAATTAGTTGTTAGTGTGCTACTCGAACTAGTGGTTACAGTAATGGACTCCTTTTGGTCGGGAATGAGGGGTTAATTGTACTTTGGAATCCTCTCCTCCCAAAGTACAATAAAGTATTGTGCCTAAGCCCTCTAAAACAATAGGTGTCCAAATTTGCGCTCAGTAACAAACCATTTAGCATGGATTATTTGATCTTGGTTGCAAAAGGGGTATGCAGTCTTTAATTGAAAGTCATACAATCTAAAAGCTTAATGTTGGAAGAATATTGAAGAGCAATGGCCAATGCAGTACGAGATGTGTTGATCGCATAAGGCAGTGTCCTCAAAGGATTGTTTGTATTGGCTGTTTTTCAATTGACTAGTCATCCCAAGGATTTAGTGTTACTCTTGTCTTTCAATATAAAAACCAAAAATTTTGAAATCTACAGACTTCCAAATCAAATAACTTTCAACCATACCTAAATAGATGAAAACCAATATATTTGTTTTAAGGTTCAAGGAAAAGTGTGGATAGGATTTCAAAACTAATATTGTATAATGGATGAGTCCAAATCTTACACTCCATTTTATAGGTTTGAGTTACAAAAATTTGGTTGTTGTATACCTCTTTTGTTTTACAAGGATGTGCGGTGGGTGTTGCTTAAGATAGACCATTTCCATTAACATTAGTTTGACAAGGAATGGGACAATTTTTGAAGTTAGAAGATTCATTATTCACTATCTACTGGCTATTCTCTTGTAGTTCTAGGAACACTAGCTCTACTTGATGGCGATAAATGTGAAGCTTACGAGGAGGACGAAGATTATTATATGGACTTCCCCTATTGCATCCATCAGTGGCGATAAATGTGAATTCTTTTGTCTTTCTATTCTAGGGTTGGGAGTAGATTTAGGTAAAGCATACTTTTGATTTTTTACTTCCTACAAATTTTGATGTATATATTATCTAGCTTCTACTTTAATATATGTTACTAGCCTTGTTTGTTGTTTTTTGCCAATCAATTTGGACATTTAAATACTAAATCCTATGTATCTATGCAAGCAAGAGTTTTATGGACTGAACTGAGATCAAGTCAGTTTAGTCTAATTTTAAACTAAGTTTAACTTCCTAACACCTAATTCTCAAATCAGTAAAATCATTTCAACTCAAAACCTCTCTATATGTGGGACCCACAACCATTTTCAACTTAACACCTCTTTACATGTAGAACCTATAACCTTTTTCAACTTCTTATAAATACATCTAAATTCATCTTAACATCTAAACATATCTAAACTCATCTTAGGTAGGTCTAATAAAACTCACTCTACCATTTCAACTCACTATTATTCATAAAGAACTTAACTCATCTCAACTTTGTTCAACATCCAAACAGGGCCTTAGTGAGAGCAAGAAAATTGTAATATGTTTTTCATGTTCACAACAACATTTATCCCTTTTGATTTATTAACAAAAAACCAATGGTTTGCGATATGTTTTTATTTTATTGTTTTCTTTTGCTTTTCTTTATTTCCCTCCTCCTAAATATGTCGGTACATATTTATTCTATGTGTCTAACTAGTGATTGTAATGTGCGACACAAGGTTGCCATCAAGATTCTTATGTGGATTGTAGTTGGGATTTTCTAACCTTGCTTCATTATATAGATTCCTAGGACGAGAAATCAAGTTTTCTTAAACATATGCTAGATTGAAGAAATGTGTCATGCTAGGGTACATTTTAGATTATCTAATCAATGAATTTTATTTCACTTTCTAAATGAGGCATACACAAGCACACAATTAATTGCTTATATCGACGGGAAGAATAAATCTTCCAATTTTATATGTAATGCAACATATATTGGTGACAATACTTGAACATGTAAAATAAGACAAAAAAGAAGCAGCATAAAAAAAAACATAATTACAATTGTTCAAATAAGTGTAATGGATTTGAAAAAAATAAGGCTTTTTGGTGAGTTTGGTCAAGGCTTAAGAGTATAAATTTACTGGCAATGAGTTAGAGAGTTTAGAGAAGAATCTTAAATTGTTTGATTGTTTAGCATATTTTGATTTAGTGGGGAAAACTCTAACCTCATTTTCTTGATTATGCTATTTCACTTCATGTGTAGTGTAAATTTTCAGTAAAGCTACCCTGAGTAAAGAATGCATATTTTAAAAATACAACTTTCTTCCTAAAAAGATTTTCCATAATCAGCTATAAAATTGTATGATATTTCAAACGTTGGGTTCAACGCATATATATATATATATTGACAAAGCAAATATCGAGAATTAGTAAATCTTTTATATTGTCTTCACTTGCTAGCCCCAAGATTTTTCAGTTCTGCGCTGGGTTTTGTGATAAGCCTGGAGTTCTTGGTTATTACTCTTCAATCTTTCTCATCTTTCGCTTTGTCTTCTACCAATTTTCTTGTTTTCATTCCTATATTTACTCAATGAAATGAGTGTTTATATATGTGGATTCAACCTTATGTAAACCTATTGAGTTCTAAGGTGTTGTTTCTCACCTGATCATCGTGTGATTATTTTTCCATGATTAGAAAGAAAGAGTTGGAACACAATCTTCATGAGTTATCAATTATGTTGACTTTTGTTTATCCTTTTTTTTTTCAATTTTGAAGAAATTACCATGTTTCGGGATCCTAGAATCATTAGATTCAAACTTCCTATTCAATCTTATTGTGCATTTTCTTTATTTAGCATTACTCTATATGGTTGTCTCTTTTTTCTAAAGAAACATTGGGTTTTTAAGAACATATTTAAAAATACACATTATTTGAACTTGTTTATTTTCTTTTAGGTATCCTTTCCCCCCGAGTTACTCTTCTATCATTCAATAGATTTTTTCTTGTGTTTGGATTCGTTTGCAATGCCTATATGTGTATTCCATAACATCAACGATCTAGCACTGACCGTATTAAAGATATATGTCTCAAATGTGGGCAACATTTTCTTATTCTTTTTTTTGGCAATGCCATTCATTTCGCTTGAAGCATCACTATTTTCTTATCCCTCTAATGTGACCGATGCCATTTTCATTTTTCAGACCTTTCATTGAAGAAATGACTTCTAAAAAAGATTCTAGTGGTTTGTTGAGCAAAAGTTGGAAGATTGGAAGAGAAGACGGAAGATGCCAAAACTTATATTGAAACAACACTTGTTTTATGTTAGTTTTGGATTTCAATTTTTCCTTAGCCAAAGGTGTAGAGATGTTGCATGTCGAACAAGAAGATAGGAACTCCCGCAAGAAATACTTGTAACATTCTTTCTAAACTTTGTGTGAAGGATGTAGTCTAGTTTCTAGTAGTTTCTCTTTCCTAGAAGTAGTTTATAGAAAACCCAATATTCATTAAGATGCACGGCAAAAGAGCCGTGGATTTTGCCGTGGATAAGGAATACACTTGACAGTTTTAGATATCAAGATCAGTCAACAAATTACCAAAATAAAGAAATCAACTTTGATAGTATACTTGGCGATTTTTTGAGAACTTAACTATCTTTGTATGGAGGATAATTAATCATTAACTTTTTAAATTTTCAAGCATATAATACACATTTCATAATGACAATCAATAAACGTTCAACAAACATATCGGATACATGTGGAAAGGACAGTCAACAAATTGTTGAACTTTCAACCATATGATATACGTACGTGTGAAACAGGCAAATTGATTTTTCAAACCCAATTACTTTTAAAAAAATAGATATTTTGAGTCTTTTAACTTTTTCTAATTTGAGAGAGATGTACAAAAAATAAATACTTTTAGAGTTTTATTTGTAAACTTGTTTTCCTTTTTTTATTGTGCTTGATTTATTGATGTCTTTGACATTGAAGACTTTATTATGTCGACAACTTGAGACTAATTTATACTTAAACTTGTGTGTTATCATTAAAATCCATAATCATGCATAAAATTATATGATGCTTCAAACTTTGGGTTCAATGCATCTATATATTGAGAAAGCAGATTTCTGAAACTAGTAACTCTTCCATATTTTGGGAGCACGGAGTTCTTGGTTAATACTCTTCAATCTTTCTCTTCTTCTTCTCTCCTTTTATTGTCTTCTTTCCTAGATTTACTAAACAAAAAGAGTGTTTATATATGTAGATTCTAACTTATGTATGCTTATTGGGTTCCAAGTGTAATTTCTCACCTAAGCATTGTGTAATTATTCTTCCATGAATAGAAAGAAAGAGAACACGATACTCATGAGGTGTCAATTGTGTTGTTTTTTTTTCTTTATTTATATATTCATTTTTTTTTTTTAATTTTGAAGAAATTACTGTGATTCCGGATCCCAAAATCATTAAATTCAATCTTCCAATCCAATTTTATTTTACATTTTCTTTATTCAACATTAATTACTCTATATGGTTGTCTTTTTTCTTTTGGGTTTTCTTTCCCCCAATTCACTCTTCTCCCTGTCAATGGATATTTTTATGTGTTTGGGTTCACTTTCGATGCCTATATGTGTATTCCACAGCCTCGAAAACTTGGCACTAGCTGTATTAAGGATATCAGTCTCGAATATAGGTTTTATGAATCTTTTTCTTTTTCTTTTTTCTAGCAATGCCATTCATTCTCTCAAAGCATCACTATTTTCTTATCTCTCTAATATGACTGATGTCATTTCCATTTTGCAGGCCTTTCATTAAAGAGATGACTCCTCAAAAAGATGGTGATGGTCCATCAACCAAAGATGGGAAGAGAAGATGGAAGACGCCAAAACTTATATTGAAATAACACTACTTGTTCCATGTTAGTTTTGGATTTTGATTTTATCTCGACTAGAGGCGTAGAGGTGACATGTCGAGTGAGAAGGTGGGGAACTCCTACAAGAAATACTTGTGACATTCTTTCTATGACTTCATATGAAGGATTTAATCCGGTTTCTAATAGTTTTTCACTCTTGGAATCAGTTTATAGAAGACCCAACATTCATTAAGATGCCTGCCCAAAGAACCGTTGATAAAGAATGCACTTGATCGCTTTAGATGTCATGATAATTAGCCTTCAAGCTAACAAAATGAAGAGATAAACTTTATTTATCAAAAAAAAAAAAATGAAGAGATAAACTTTGATTGTATTCTTGGCTATACTTTGAGAACTCAAGTGCCTTTGGAAGAAAAGAGCTGTACGACCTGAGTGTTAATGTTATGCTAACAACGAGCTTATGAAAGATTGATGGTACAAGATTTAAAGAATAAATCTATATATAAAAAAATAAATGTTTATGGCACACTAAACACATTGATGTTGCATGTGGAGACTTGCCATATATATCAGCTCATACATATTATAAAAAATAAAAATAAAATAAAATAAAAAAAGCATTGGTATTTCACTTCATGTAAACGAAGTTAGTGCACGCGTGTACAACTAATACAAGAAAAGCTCTATAGGATCTTGGGTTTTCCTATTTTGTTATATTTTTATTCGGTGGTCCGTCCTTGCTTTTCTATTAATTTTTTCTTTTGTTGTTTTGTTTAATATTGTAACTCGACATGAAAAAAAAAAAAAAAAAAAAGGAACAATGTCAAGCTGCTAGAATCATAACCCAAATTATATATGGGTTTTCCTAGTAGCAGTACTGGATGATATATGGATGAAACAAATTATTGAGATGTAAGTAGTAATGTATAAGAGCTCCATTAACGTACCTTATAATCAGAAGTATATATAGAGGACGATTTCTAAGATCCTTTCCAGAAGTTGCAATATGATCACTTTCTAACAAAATTTTAATTTCCATGAAGAAAAGCATTATTAATGGTCCGTGGAGGACTTGGGTGGGCATGTGTGTGTATGAATTGGTACGTAGGGAGATCATTTCATGATCTGAATTGCTATACAAAGTACTAACGAAAGTTGAACAACAATTATTCGCGAGGTTAATTAATAATTAAGTTGAGATCAACCAAACCACCGAGAAACCCTTTCGCGTGCTCATCTTGATCATGATGCAACATCTATGAGATTTCCTAAAAAAATGACCTATTGATCATTGCAATCAACTTCCATCCAAACTTTAAAAAAAAAAAAATTAGTTGCAAGTATAACTACGTACTAATATATGCACAAATCTAATGTGATTGATCAAATAGTAGATTTTATTAAAAACAGTACTAATTTAAATTTTGAATATGAAGGAATCAGTATTGATACACAGATTAATACACGACTTTACTTGTATGTGGTAAAATTCAACTTAAAATTATCTATGGATCATCGCAATCAACTTCCATCCAAACTTGCAAGGAACAATTTATATATAAGTGTAGGATTGCATTTTGTTTATGTTAAGAAAATGAGACTTAAGATACGAAGCAGCAAATGATCATCAACAAGAAAATGTTAGCAATGTGACTCATTAATCCCCTTCTCCAAAATTTACTTTCGTTATTGATTAAATTATTTTTTAGTTGTAACATTATCAGAAAAATAATAATAATAATAATAATAATAAGTCTCATGATGCCACTCGATCACTCTTGTCAAAGAACCTTAATTAGTTCTTAGTTTATTTTCTTCTTCTTTTTTTCTTTTTTTTTTTCTTTTTTTAGTGAGCAACATTTCATTAAACTAAAAAGGCAAATAACATAATGAGGGTTGGGGGGATTCCAATAAATACTCTATTTCAAAAAATGTAGTGTCTAGAAATATAATTAAAAACATGTATAGCATATAAATATACATATGATCAAGGCATTCCTTAAGGTCGAAGAAATAAAATAATGTGACTTTTGATGCACTCTCACTACATGATCATGATTGTAATACTAAGGCAAAAAACCGCAGTAAGTAATAAATTAAAAGCACTGTACTTGACTACGTTTTGAAAATCCAATGGAGTTTTTACACACCCTCATCCTTCGTATACTTGAAAAAGAAACAATGAATGCATGCTTTTGGCAAAAGAAAGAACAGAGAATTGTCTCTCAAAGGAGAAAGAAAACATTGAACAGCTCGTAAAGAGGAATGCGTATGGACTACCCACACCAATCAGATGAGCGGGGTGGCCAGGCCAAAAGAGAGGTGTGCATGTGGTGGTTGGGGGCAAGGGGGCATTGGAGATCATATGTTTTAACTTTTAGAGAAAATTGATGAGGAAAACAGATCAAAAATAATGATAAAAAGGTTGAAAAATAAACAAACCCCACAACAGAGGTTGATAACAAGAAGTCAGTTAAATGAGGACTGGAAGCCACAACTTGAAGGCTGCACATGGCGGCCGTGTGCACCGATGATTCCACATTAGCTACACGCCAATGGTTGGAGTAGCAAAAGGTTAATGATGGTAGAGAAAAGGATAATGATTCTAATGACTCTAAGGACAGCCATAGATATATCCTCCATTTTTTTATTTTGTAGGCAATTTTTTGAGGGGCTAATGCCCTAGGAGTTGGCGGGAATTGAACCCCGGCCCCAACCATGGACCCCATGGTTTCCAAGGACCATGGTGCCACTCAGCCCGAGCGCTTTTGGCTCTATCCTCCAAGTACCTATGAAAAATGAACAACACTTATAAGAAGAAAGAGCAAGAGGAAGATGGAAATGGGAAGGAGCAGGCCCAGATCTAGAGAAGTTAAAAACAGGGGGATTGAAATTCAGTATAGATATAAGCTAACCGGGCTTCAGAAAAACCAAGTAATGAGTCCTAATACTCTTGACTCAAGTAACTGCATCAAAAGGTAAGGATCGACATTACTGGATATAATATTAATATTGACTTTCAAGTTAATTAATACCATGATTCATTCTAATACAATATATAAGCCTCAACAAAATTTATATCAGACATAAGAAAATAATTTCCATTTGTTTCTAGCGTATAGGATATGGCTATAATCTCTAGTTAATCTTATGAAAAGGTGAGTCAAGTGACAACCAAGTTTGAATCCAATCAAACGGTAGGTTCTGTAAGCTTAACTTGCAAAATTTCACAAGTAATCTTGAAGCAGCAGTCTATAATCTATTCTTAGTGAAGCTACCGTTAGCTTGGCCTTTTTATGAATTACAGATCTAAATGAGACAGTCTATACTGATACAGCTTGAACTACATCTACTAAAAACAAAGGCTGTGTAATCAATACAATAAAAATTATTAATCAAGGTTGAATACTTGAGGTAAGGTACGTCTTCGGAGTTTCAAACCCAATACCACCCTTAAAAACCTCCCCTCTCCCTACATCTTTCTTCTCACCTCTCTGATCACCCCCGCTACCTGTCTCTCTCGCTCTCTCCAGGAGTACAACAACCAAAAAGGAGAACTTTGTCAGAAAGAAATGAGCGGTTTAGTAGGGCATGTTTTACCAGGCATTGGCTTCTTTGTCATTGGCTTATGGCACCTCTTTAACCACATCAAGCTCCATGCTCAGTATCCAATTTCTTACATCTCTACCCCATGGTTCCCCACCTCAAGATTTAAGTACTTGGAGCACTTCTTCATCATTGGAGGCTCATGTGCTTCCATAGCCATGGAGCTCTTCATCGGCCCAGTTCGACACCAACCATTGGACCCTGATGGAACCATTCCCTCCAACCATCTCCATAACTTCGAGCACTCCTCCATCTCAATGACCCTCTTGGTCTACGCCGCATTTGCTATACTTCTTGATCGGATTGGCACCCAAGCTCAATATGGACTAACCCTTTTCCTTGCAGCCACAGCCTTTGCTCAAGAACTTCTTCTTTTTCACCTTCACTCAACCGACCACATTGGCCCGGAAGGCCAATACCATTTGCTTCTGCAATTTCCAATTTTTGTTTCTTTAGCCACCTCTCTTATGGGAATCGGTCTTCCAAAGAGTTTCCTGGTCAGCTTTGTAAGATCAGCCAGCATACTATTCCAAGGTATTTGGCTTATGGTGATGGGAGTCATGCTTTGGACACCAGAATTGATTCCTAAAGGTTGCTCCATCCACCTCGAAGACGGTCGCAAAGTGGTCAGGTGCTCTGGGGATGAGGCTCGTCATCGCGCTAAGTCATTGGTTAACATCCTATTTAGCTGGCTCTTGATTGCAATCACCATTTTTATAGTGAGCTTCTATTTGTTTTTGGTTAAAGCTTACGGCGAGAAGGTGGCGTATGGTTCGTTGAAAAGGGAAGAAGAGCATGGAGAAGATTCTGACGATGTTGAACTTGAATCCCAAAAGAAAGGCAAACTTGACTATTCAAAGAGCTTTATACAAATGGAAAGAACCCTTTTCACCCTATGACATGGAAAGGGATTAATTGTTGCGCCGAAGGAAGCTATGATATTAATTTGCTATGATAAATTAGGATTTAGCATGCAGTTTCTTTTGTAAGAGATAAGATCCGTACACCACGTGGGATTACCACCCTTGTATATAGAAACTAGGTGCGATGTATTTCATGGCTTCTGTACTTTCTCAAGTGAAATTTACTAGACTTTGAAGCAATTTAAATAATAATAATAATGCTAACTCGACTCTGCTTTTATGTATCCTTAGTTATATTCTTTAATAACCATCTAATTGATAAAAGCAATCTGCACTGGTCAACGAGCGGGCCTGTCTTTGAGCTCAACATTTTGTTGAACAAACTAAGCCCAAAAATCAAACCCAATAACTTAGCCCAATAATAACTTCATGCAGGCCCTGAACCCTAACTTATTAGGGCTAGGAGATTGTTTTGAACTCCATTAAACTCTTAAGCCTAGTTTAGATGTTGAATTGAGTTGAGATAAATTGAATTCTTTATTAATAGTAATGAATTGAGATGGTAGAGTAAGTTTTATGAGATCCACCTAAGATAAGTTTAGATATATTTGAATGTTAAGATGAATTTAGATGTATTTATAAGAAGTTGAAAAATATTGTAGGTCCTGCATGTAAAGAAGTGTTGAGCTTAAAAATACTGTAGATCCCACGTATAAAAAGGTTTTGAGTTTAGTGATTTGAGAGTTAAGTATTTAAATATTAAACTCAGCTTAAAATTAGAGTTAGTCCAACTTCCAAACAGGCCTTAAGCAAAAAAAAAAAAAAAATAGAACCCTTTTTGGGGATAGGGAAGAGATTTTTGGATTTTTGCAAGATTTTGAAGGGTTAAGAGTATTTTAAAACTATAGGAAATAATTTTTAAAAATAAATAACTCAATTAGGGACTGGAGAGACTATTATTTGAGATTTTTATTTATAATAAAGTATTAAATAATTAATTTCAAAGTTTGGAGAAATAGGAAATTACTCGTATAAGAGTAATATTGATTATTATATATAATCGTAAAGTATATAAATGACATGTAGTTTTGAAAAAGAGTCTGATTTTTTATTAAAAATTAATTTATTTTTATGTAAATTCCATATTTATTCATCTTTTCTAAAATAATTACATAGCATTTACACACTCACGACTACATCTATTATTTCTCATCTTATAAACAAGTTCAAAATAAGTGAGGCACCAACTTGGCATCATCACCCTTGCAATCAAAACCCGTGTCCATATTGCTGCCCAAGACCACCCCTGTGTCCTGATTTCCAAAATTAACCGATCCCACCAGAGCCCTCAGAACATTATTTTCTCCGAGCAAAAGATAGATCACACCACACAACAGATGCCACAAGTACTCCACACTCGCTGCTGCTGTTGCTGCTGCTCTACCTGCTTCTTTGCCTGAGGCTCCTGTTTTACGGGCTGGTGTGCTTTTGCATATTCTACGCCCTCTTGAATACCTGGCTAGCTTCGGCTCCATCTCCGTTTGCCTCAGGTCGACTTCTTAGATCTGTTGCTACAGTGATGGGATTTGTTTATTTTGGTTTCCATCTTGGTTCTTTGATATGATGTTCTTTTCATTTATTCTACGCCCTCTTTAATATCTGGTTTCCCTGTGACCACGTCTCTAGGAGTTGCCTGACAGCTCTCCTTACCCCAAAATGAACGGAAGATGCATCGTATGTGGATAGTTTTAGATGTGTCCAATAATTTCATTGTAATATTAGACTGGCCCACAACTCCACCTTTGAAGAAGTAGACATGATTCTAACCATATATCCAGCGTAATTTTGGATCTACATGACCAAAGTGGAGTATTGTGAAGAGCTAAGGAGTAATGAACAGGGGAAAAAAAACACCTCCATGTTTAGCAGTTCTTCATGGACATACGTAAACCAAAAAAAAAAAAATTCCATACATATGAACTCAATTAATTAAAAGATTTCGTGTCAAGTTTGTGATGTTATAGATTCTCCTTTAATCACTAGGGAAGAATTCATAGGTGGTATTAGTATGCCAAATCATGAGTCTACACGCATCCCTATTGTGAGTAAGTTTATTTTGTCCCATCAACTCAATCAGTATCAAAGTAACGCTAGCTCAATCTGAGATCCAACAAGAAACTCAGGCATTAATGATATAAGCCTATTATGTATATTGCAATGTGCCATATACAGGATGATTGCAATTTAATAATACTGATTATTCTACTACCAAGTACACAGATTTTGCCTTTAGTGTAGGAAAGATATTTGGAGCCACTATTTCCTAGATGTTCGATTTTACAATATGTATATTTATCTCTGTAAATTTTAAACTGCATTAAATATTTAATAAATATTATAAGACCCACTTCATCTTTTATAGTTATCCCAACTTAAAAATTTCAGATAAAGACAAGGCATGGAAGTTTGTGGACAAGTCATCACCTTAGTGGGACTGTAATAATTAGCACCACCCACTACTTTTCATTCCAACTCTTGCTTTCATCGCCATATTCAATAAAGCTACACCCAAAGCACAAAAGCCATATCTTTGATCTTCTTGTCTCCACCTCTTTCTTCACATCAGTATGGGCTCCAAAAACTCAAATTTGGCAATCTCATACACCTTGGTGTTGCTGCTTGTTGGCTTTGCAAGCTCAGACTTGGACCAAGACAAGGCAGCATGTGCAGATCAGCTAGTCGGACTCGCCACGTGTCTACCTTTTGTCGGTGGTGATGCCAAAGCTCCGACCCTAGACTGTTGCACTGGCCTAAAGCAAGTCATTGAGAAGAGCAAGAAATGCCTGTGTATCCTAATCAAGGACAGAGATGATCCCAATCTTGGCCTCAAGATAAATGCAACACTTGCACTAGCCCTCCCAACTGCCTGTCATGCACCCGCTAACATATCTGAGTGTGTTAGTAAGTATTCATAGACACACACACACGTACATGTGCATATTTTCTCAAACCTCCAAGTTGGTTACAATTTTGTCGACGTAACTCAGCTCTTCTGCATTTGGCACCTAATTCAACGGAGGCTAAAATATTTGAGGGACACTTGAACAGCACCGAAGGGAGCACTACAACAACGGTTGGCAGCGGTAATCAATTGAGTTCTTGTCTATAATTTTGATTCTTTTTGTTTTCTTTTTGATTGATCTGTTTTGTTTTGTTTTGTTTTTTGGATATTGATAGTTAAAGGGTACTCCCCCAGCAATGCATCGAGTAGTGCTGATGAAAAAATTGGTGGTGGATTGGGAAAGTGGAGGTTGGGATGGAGCAAAGATGTTTCGTGGGATTTTACTATAGCATTTCACATCTTACCTACTTTCTCATATTTTGTAATATTTTACGGCCCTCCGTAATGGTCATTGTTGTTATTGCTTGTAGTTTTTCAGAAAAACAGAAATAATTGTATGCGCAGACCCATTCATATCAAATTAGGGTCGAAATATTGTTGGATGATAAAAGAGTATCAGTGATAAAATACTCTTTATCACTTAATATAATTAGAAAACAAGGGAAGAAATTTTAAAATAAAAAAAAAATGATCAGAGCCTATATTCCTTTAAGGGAAACTTTGCTACTCATCATTCCATACACCACAATTATTTTTATTTTTATTCTTGTTAAATTAATTGAGTTCTTCTACTCATCATCTCTATATCACATATTTGCTAAAGGAAAAAATAAAAATTATATATAATGTGTGATGTATTGATAATGAATATAATTTTTCAGTAAGTAATAATGCACTGTACTTGGAAGGAGTTTTTAAAAAAATAAGGACGATTCTTTGAGCAAAAGAGAGAATAGATAAACTGTCCCTCAAAGGAGGAACCCTTGGACATTTGTTCCTCAAATGTGAAAGAAAACGTTGAGCAGCTGGTAGAGAGGAAGGCATGTTATCACCCACACGCATATAAATATTAATACACAAGTGGAGATCAATGAAGGATTAGCCGCTTGGCCAAACCAGAAGAGAGGTGCATGGTGATTGTGGGCGAGCGGGCAATAGTAAATCGCAAAAGGGATGAGGATAATGTATTAATGGATAAATAAAAAGAAAAATAATATAAACGTTGGAAAATAAGCAAGATACCACCCAATAGAGGTTGAAAACAAGAGTTCCTCATGTATAAAACAAGAGTCCCCTTAAAGATTTCACACATGTAAGTTATGTAACAATAACGGTTCAACATGTGTCTTCACTGGCAGTATGTATGCCTAGTATCGTAAGGTAATCAAAGCAACATATATGTATGTATACCCACCCACATTAATTCCCATCATTCAGACGGGCTGTAGAAGGTACCCCAGTTCGTCTGTATTCCCCTAAAAGTATCATAAAGTAGCATCATGTGTTCTTCTATGCGTGTCTTTCTGGTAACACAGATTACTTAAATGCGTCAAAACTCCAAACTTTTCTTGCTTCCTCAGCAGTCAGTTTTCAGATCTCGTTTGGGTTCACCAACACCAAGTCTAATGTTTACTGATGAAAAATGCCGTTCCAAAATATTGACTCCAATACCATGCTCAATATGTATGTTGCCCTTTTTCTTTTGGTAATCAGGAGACACCCGATGTGTTTAATTAAAGCAACGAACTTGTGCGCAATTTCTGGACCACGCAATTACTTGCATGTCTGCAAGAACACCTTGTGGGGTCACTGCAGTGATGTTCATGGATAAACTTTCTAGGTACTGCCCGGGTTCGGCCTTTACATGACAACAACCTCCACGAAGCCATATAACCAGATTACTCTCTGTTCCTAAGATGTAAAGCCCAAAGCTCAACACAATGATTTTCCTTTTTCACCTCTAGTTAATAAAAGCACTATGTATTATCTTGTTCAAAAGCAAATCATTTTTAAGGAAACATGTCAAGTCAAGCAGATAACAAAAATCTGATTCATGGTCATGAAAACTAATTGTTGTATGTTTGATTTATTTTTTTTGTAGAGAACATATGTATGGGTATATAGAAAAACTCTACTCAACTACCGGTCTAATATCGCACACCACACACCGCAAATCCGATTGTGACCCCACGTCACTGTTCAGAACCTCTCTGTTCATAACCCATCCTCTTCTTCTTCGCATTGAGCCTGTTGTGTTTGAGTTCCAACCCATCTCACAGATCCCTCACAGCTTCAACCCATCGGTTCAGAACCTCTCTCTTCGTAATCCACCAAGAACTTGGTGAAATTCCACTTTATCATAGACCCCATGAATCCAGTTTTACTTGCTTTGAGGAACCTATAGAGGCACTGTATTTGGCCCATTGCAACGAACCTTTTGAAATATTGGATATTCAGCTTTGTATCTTGTTTTTGCAAATTGTTCCATCTCCTCACTTGTCCCAGGCTCTTGTTTTAAATACTGATTGCATGGAATGTTGTGCCTTTGGCCTGTCCAAAATCACACAAGACGATATTTAAGTGATTCAGCAAATTATCTATGTCTACTGGAGCCTCTTTTACTGAATTTGTACGAGATTACAAAACTCTACAAATTCTCTCTCACGTCCTCTCTTTCTCTCTGTTTTTTCCCCACTCTTTACACAACTGAGCTCTCCCTTTTATAGGAGAGAGCACCTACGATTTCAGACTAAAGGAATTCGGTGCAGCAATTTGCTGCAGAGATTTGGGTGGCACCTAATACAACAAAAGAGAAAACGGTGTTGTGTGAGATGGTGCTTAGCAAGTGGACTGGTTTCACACACACTTAGGGTGGTTTTCAACAATCACCCCCTCCACCCAAGTGTACCATATCAGGCTGCTTACAAACTGATTCATTCTTTAAATGAATGCACCTCATTCTTTGACATGAGAGACTTCCGCTATCGAATGCGCTCCAATGCACCCGAGGGTGTTCAGCAGTGTACAATACTAATCAAGTCCAAACAGTGTTGGAACTTGATCCCTGTGACGACTTTCGTCAACATATCTGCTGGATTATCTTCAATGTCAATCTTCTGAAGTTTGATGTCCTCTTCTTCTAATATTTCACGTACAAAGTGAAATCAAACATCTATGTGTTTTGTTCGAGAGTGATATACTTGATTCTTGGCCAAATGAATTGCATTTTGACTGTAACAGTAAATGGTAACCTCTTGCTGCTTAAAATCCAAATCTGTTACCAATCCCTGTAACCAAATAGCTTCTTTCACTGCTTCTATTACAGCCATGTATTCAGCCTCAGTGGATAATAGTACAATTGTCGACTACAAAGTTGATCGCCAACTAATTGGTCCTCCAGCCATAGTGAACACATATCCAGTTGTCGATCAACGTTTGTCAAGATCACCTGCATAGTCTGAGTCAACATATCCAGTTACTAGACTATCTTCATTCTTCTCGAACTTCAAACCAATATCTACGATCTCTAAAATATACCGTATAATCCACTTAGCCACATGCCAATGAACCTTTCCAGGATTATGCATATAGCGACTAACTAAGCTAACGGCCTAGGAGATATCAGGTCGACACCATGGCATACATTAAGCTTCCAACAATACTTGGATATGGGACATTTCTCATGTAGTCCCGCTCTTCATTATCTTTAGGAGACTGCAATGCACTGAGTTCGAAATATTTGGCCATAGGAGTACTCACCGGCTTCGTCTTCGAGTCGATGTTGAAGCGTTGCAGTATTCTTTTCAGATACTGCTTCTGAGTAAGGTGAACTGTACCTTTCACCCTATCTCTGCTAATCTCCATCCTCAATATTCTTTGTGCTCCTCCCAGATCTTTCATTTCAAACTCATGACTTAACTGAGTTTTTAAACAATTTATCCCCCCCTTGCTTTTACATGCAATTAACATATCATCTATATATAAAAGCAAATAAATGAAAGATCCATTTGTAAGTTTTTTGAAATACACACAGTGATCGTATTGGCAATGAGTGTATTTCAGATCCATCATAAAAGCAGTCAAACTGCTTATACCATTGCCGATGTGACTGCTTCAAGCCATATAGTGACTTCTTCAGACTGCATACCCAATTTTCTTTTCCAGCTTCTTTAAAACATTTTGGTTGAGATAGATAAATCTCATCTTCCAGATCACCATGTAAGAAAGCTGTCTTCACATCAAACTGTGCTAACTCAAAATCATATTGTGCAACCAAAGCTAGCAATATCTGAATGGATGAATGCTTCACAACAGGAAAGAATACTTCACTGTAGTCAATTCCCTCTGTCTGAGCGTAGCCCTTGGCTACCAGCCTAGCTTTGTATCGCACTCCATTTTTAGCAGCGTGATCATCTTTTTGATTGAAGATCCACTTACATCCAATTGTCTTCTTTCCTTTTGGAAGCGGCACAAACTCCCAAGTCTAGTTCTGGTGAAGAGACTGCATCTCTTCATTCATCGTCTTTGTCCATTCAACTTGTTCACTAGACTGTTTGGCTTCTCTGTAAGTGGTTGGGATCTCACCCCCTTCAACTAATAATGCATGTGTCACATAGTCTGCAAGACGTGTCAGTACACGTTTCTCTCGTCTTGGTCTGTTGGTTGCTATTAATTCGGGTTGACATGGAGGTACTGTGACTGGACTATCAACCTTATCTTGTCCATGCTTTCCCGAATTCTTTGAAGTAATACTTCACATTTTGCAAATCATCTGATGTTTCGCCATCATTGTTGCCTTCATTGGAATCTTTATACTTATGTGACTTAAGCATATTAGATTCGTTGAATGTAACATCTCTACTGATGATTACCTTTTTAGATTCTATGCACCAGAGTCTATACCCTTTTACACCAATACTAAAGCCTAAGAATTTTACTTTCTTGGCTCTAGGATCAAACTTACTTTCTTTAACATGATAGTAAACAGGACATCCGAAAACATGTAAAGAGTCATAATCAGTAGCATGTGTACCTCTCCACATTTCAGTGGGTGTCTTCCCGGCATTGGCAGCTGCTGGTAGTCGGTTGATGAGGTAGCAGGCATATATCACAGCTTCAGTCCAAAATTGTTTACTGAAACCAGCATCCAGTAACATACATCGCACTTTCTCTAGTAAAGTACGGTTCATCCATTCTGCCACACCGTTCTGCTGCGGTGTACCTCGTACCGTGAAGTGTCTGACAATTCCCTCTCTCTGGCATACTTCTATGAAGGGGTCTAAAGTGTACTTACCTCCATTATCAGATTTAAGCCACTTGATCTTTCTGCCGATCTGAGTCTCAATCATTTTCTTCCAATCAAGGAAGATTTTCAGCACTTCATCTTTATTCTTCATCGTATATACCCACACACGACGAGAATAATCATCCACAAAAGTTACAAACCAATACTTACCTCCCAAATATGCATTTTGGGTAGGTCCCCAAATATCGGAGTGTACATAGTCAAGTATCCCCTGTGTATTATGTACAGCGATTTCAAACTTGATCCACCTCTGCTTCCTCAATACACAGTGCTCATAGAAAGACAATTTACCAGTCTTGGCACCTTTGAGTAAGCCTTACTTCAGCAGTGTTTGCAAAACTTTTTCTCCTACGTGTCCCATACGCATATGCCAAAGACTAATGGTGTCGACATCAGTCTCATCTAGCTTCTCACAGCATGTGGAAGCTCTTCCATCAACAGTACTTCCTTGTAAGAAGTACAAGTTTCCTCGTCTCAAACCCTTCATTGCCACCTGAACTCCCATTAGTACTTTGAGAGTTCCGTCTTCAATGGTAATTCTGAATCCCTTGGAATCTAGAGATCCTAGTGAGATGCGATTCTTCCGCAAATTCGAAACGTACCGAACTTCTATGGTCTGACGCCCGGAGCTACTGGCATTTTCAGAGCTCCTACCTCTTCCAGATCTTTCTATTTGAATTTAGAAAATTTAGACAAAACTTTAAAATTCTAACCGTACGGATGAGTCCGGAATGATCCAAATAGTTGGAAAGCACTATTTGATTGTTGAAATCGTACTCCAAATGACTTAGATCAAGCTCAAAATAGATCTGGAAAACGAACGGTCCTGATTGCCTAGAGCGTGAGATGCACGCACTACAGTAGCGTCTGTTGGGCGCGTTGGCGCTTGGAGTACACGCGCTACTGCTGGTAGGCGCGTAGGCGCGTGGGAGAGTGAGTTACACGCGCTAAAAGGCCTCTAAGGCATGTGGGGGAGCGTGATGTGTGTGTGAGTCACGCGTCTTCAACCTCTAGGTGTATGTCTGCACATGGGGGCGCGTGGAGCATGAGGTTCAGTCAACTTCAACCTCTAAATGCGTGTGGATGCACGCTCCGATCTTCTACCGGTGCATGCAGGCTCGTCCGACCTCCGTTTTCGATTCCGTTTGTGGCAACAAATTCGTCTCGACACGAGAAACAACCTGGAGTTATCAAAAGTTGATTTCGATCAACTTGATTTCTGGACAGCGCGAACTAAAGCTCTGATACCAATTGTTGTGCCTCTGGCCTATCTAAAATCACACAAGACGATATTTAAGTTGTTCAGCAAATTGCCTATGTCCACTAGAGCCTCTTTTACTGAATTTGTACGAGATTACAAAACTCTACAAATTCTCTCTCACGTCCTCTCTTTCTCTCTATTTTTTCCCCACTCTTTACACAACTGAGCTCTCCCTTTTATAGGAGAGAGCACCTACGATTTCGGACTAAAGGAATTCGGTGTAGTAATTTGCTGCAGAGATTTGGGTGGCGCCTAATACAACAAAAGAGAAAACAGTGCTGTGTGAGATGGTGGTTAGCAAGTGGACTGGTTTCACACACACTTAGGGTGATTTTCAACATGGAAATGCCAAGATCTCCAAACCTTTGTCCTTCTATCTGCTGTAAAGCTCAGTCAACTGGGTGTAATTTGAATCTGTAAACCCACATTTGGATTCAACGCTAACCACAAGAAGAACCTTCCCTTTGTATATGCTGAGTTCAACATCCTTACCCTTCGCGTCCTGCCCAATTCCCACAAAGTAATTTTCAGAGAAAGATCATGTTGGAGAGGGAGAAAAGACCAAGAAGGTGATGGGTTTTGTAAATGAACTGAGGTAAAAATGTTACCTTGACAATGAATTCATGGATAGATTTCTCTGTGACTGACTAGATTAGAGTGACTTGCATTTACAGAAACTCCTCACAAGTAAATGCAAGTGAAAAAGATTTGTGGACTTCAACTGTTTAATGTTTGAAGTATTTTCATTTGGTCCGTGCATTTTCTATTTTTCCAGAAGGCAATCTACTCATGGAGACTCATGGAGCCTTGAAGATCTTCATATTAGCTCCTGTTGTATATTGAATTTTTTGCCATTTTTTTGTGTCAAAGTGATATTTTAATGTATTACTCGGTGGGTATAGGCGATGCTGGGCAGAAAAACAAAACAAATGAGCGGTGGGTATCGGCAGCAAGAGCAACCAGCTGGGCCTACTGTGACGATGAGGTGCACGATGGGGGAAGAACGACGCTAAATGTTGAACTGGGGGGAGGGGGGGTGAGAACGGTGGGACAACGTACGCCAGGGATTTGGAAAATTGATTTCGAAATGAGTCTAAACACAGCACGGTTTAACATTTAAAAAAAAAAAAACCACATAAGCTATATATATATACTCACATAGCATCTTCAAGATTGCATGCCATCTATATAAGATCCCATGACAAAAGACACGACAACCTTAACCCAAATAACAAAATTTACAAGCATTCTCTCAAAGAAATGACCTCGATTCTATTGCCGAAACCAATAAGAATCTCCTCTGCTACTTGCCAAGTAACTACATGAAAAACTTGGGCAGGCATGTCTAATTTTGAATCTCTCACAAGAATGCGCATGGAGACTCCACTTGCTCAATGTTTTCTACTCTAGACTTTTCAATAGAGAAAAAAAAATCTTATTCTTCAGTCCCATGGAAGTCTTTTCCCTAAGCAAAGCTGGAGATATGGACTGCGATCATCATGCTTGAAGCACCTGACAGTGCACAATGTGACTCTTCAAACCACTTTGACCAGCTATACTTGACCCCAAATTTGTGATAGGAGTACTGAACTGGTCTTTCCCAGGAATATTTTCCCAAAGGTGAGGGTTGCTCTGCACCTGCTTATCCGAACTTGAAACATCAACAAGGCTGATGCTCATGTTGTTACGGATTATGCAAAGCTTCCCATTGAGGGAAACAAGAGCAGCAATGAAAAGAGCACTAGAGCTCCCTAGATGGAGCTTGCTATCTATAAATTGGTTCCACGAATCTGTTGTTGTATCATAAAATCTAAGCCTGCATCCATCTGGGCAATCCAAGGCATAGAGTTTACCATTTAACGAGGTACTACGGCTCTACAAACCTGATGCCATGCCACTACTAATAGAGGTCCAGGCATTTGTTTCAGGAGAATACGCATAGCTCCTGATCTCAAGGTCAGACCCAACACCTTTTAGAAACCATATTCCATTGTACACAACTCCATTACATGGCACCATAGCCATTCTCGTATCTGAGATAAAGCTCCACCGATTCTTGTTAGGATCATAAACTTCAGCAGAACAAGGAGTCCTTTGGAGCCCTTCACATTCCCCACCGACCACATAAAGGTAGTTATTTATGACACATGAACCAAAATAATAACGTCTCCACAGCATATCTGGTGCCCTATGCCTATTATTTGTCTGGGGGCTATAGAAAATGACCCATCGCATGGATCCCTTGAGTGGATCTTTTCCTCCAAATAAGTACAGGTGGCAACCATTAAGAACAGCACATCCAAAACCCAGTGCTTCAGAATATTCCCAGGGACGGGGGAAAGTGGCTGCCATAGTTGGTAGGTGGGATCAAAAGCACACTAATTTCTATCTCTCACTTGCTTTTTGCATACGACACACTAATTTTGTATGAAGCAGACAAATAACAACTTAGGGCATTGAATGCCCTTCTCCTATGTTTTGAAGCAGCGTCGGGCTTGAGGGTAAACTTCGATAAATCAGTACTATTCAGCAACTGGCTAGCATTTTGGGTTGTAAGGTTGGTTCTCTCCCTATGACTTACTTGGGGCTACCGTTGGGGACTACTTCCCGATCATTACCAATCTGGGACTCAGTTATTGAGAAAGTGGAAAAAAGACTGGCAGGGTGGAAGAGATTGTACTTGTCAAAAGGAGGTCGTGTGACTCTTATCAAAAGTACTCTATCTAATTTACCAACTTATTTATTGTCCTTATTTCCAATCCCAACATCTGTGGCTTTATACATTGAAAAACTTTATCGGGATTTCTTATGGAGCGGGATGGGGAATGAATTTAAGTTCCACTTAGTCAAGTGGGACAAGGTATGCAGACCACTCTCATCAGGTGGATTGGGGATAAAGAACTTGAAGATGTTTAACCAAGCACTTCTTGGTAAATGGCTTTAGAGAAAAAATATGGAACCAGAAGCATTATCAAAACTAGTCGTTGACTACAGATATGGGAGCACATGGGGGGTTGGTGTACTAGAGAGGGGAATGCCCCTTACGGGGTGGGGATTTGGAAACACATCAAACGAGGATGGGGAGTGTTTGCTAACCGCACTAGATTCTTGGTGGGGGAGGGGACCGGTATAAAATTCTGGAGGGACATCTGGTGTGGGGAGAAGGCATTGAAAGATGTGTCTCCTACCTTGTTCCGTGTGGCATGTGAGCCAGAAGCTTCGGTGGCAGATTTTTTGGTTCGTTCAGGGGATCAAGTCCAATGGAATGTCACTTTTAGTAAAGCAACTCAAGATTGGGAAGTAGACAGTTTTAAGGCTTTTTCAGCTTAGTGTACTCCACGAAGCTAAACGGCTTGTGAGAAGATAAGTTGTGGTGGACACCTAGGGGTAAAAGGAACTTTTCGGTTCACTCTTTCTATAAATCTCTTGTAACCACACCAAATAGTCAGTTCCCTTGGAAAAGATCGTGGAGGAATAAGGCACCTCCTAAAGCACTCTTTTTTGTCTGGTCAGCGGCCTTGGGTAAGATTCTGACGACAGATAATCTACAAAAGCGTCGGGTAATTATTGCAGACTGGTGTTATATGTGTAAGAAAGTTGGAGAGACCGTTGATCATTTGCTGTTACATTGTGAGACAGCTAGAGCCTTGTGGTGCGAAGTGTTCAACAGAATCGGGTTAAACTGGGTGATGCCTGCTACGGTGACTGAGTTATTGGCCAGTTGGGGCATGCCAGGTGGACTACCACGGATCAAAGCCGTGTAGAAAATGGTTCTAATCTGTGTTATGTTGTGCATATGGCAAGAGCATAATGAGCGTACTTTCAAAGACAAGGAGCGCACACTAGTGGAGCTTCGCTCTCTTTTGTTCACCTCTCTAGTCCTTTGGGCCATTGCTGTAAATTTTAATGGCCAAAATATGCACGATTTCCTTATGTCCTCTTTAGCAACTTAGATTAGTTTTATCTCTTGTATAACTTCTTGTTTTACTTGGGCTATGCCTATTCGTATTAATACTATCGTTTACCTATAAAAAATAAAAAAATAAAAAAAGGTGGGGTCAAAAGCATGCCAAGAAATCCTTCCATCAAGGTCTCTTTTGATGACATAAACCCACTCTTATGCCATTCCAAGACTTTTCCTAAGAGAATAAAAGAAGTTTCCGGCGAGAAGACAATACCATCTCTTGCAAACTAGGCGGAGCTTTCTATGTTCAACACAAGGGACTCGGATCAAACAAGCAATGGCGAGATCATCACGAAGGCCAGGCAGGAGAGGTAGCTGCACTCATGTTCTTTCACATCGCAAGTTTTTTCTCTTGTGTGCTTTAGGATTGATATCAGGCTGAATGCAAATCTTTGACCCCGGAACAAATTTTCTTGCACTGGCAACAGTTTTCAAGCTTGAATACAAAAAGGCCATGTTAAAGATGCTTTTGAGTATAACCACCTTTTGCAACGATTTGGATCACAACCTTACTTCTATGAGCATGTTTGCAGGAAAATACAATAATTCAAACAAACAAGAGTATACACAGATTAAGCTTGGAAAATTATGGAGTGCCAGGCACTCAAATGATAGCACGTCTGATATTACTTTATATCTGTTAAACAAGGCAATATACTGATGTGCCAAAAAACAAGAGTAGAAACAAGTGAAGCTTAGAAAAACAGGGAGCAGCGGACACTCAGATGATGGCACTCAGATGATGGCACATCTGATATTACTTTATGCCTGTTAAACAAGGAAATACAATGATGTGCCAATACATAGTATCTGCAGAAAAGGATGGGCAATTAAGCATCTGGAAATCAATAAGCATCATGAAATCTCATGAGGCAACCCAAAAGGCATCATAACCACTGCCAACCACATTTTAAGAAATTAAATAAGAGAATTTGATACATGTAGCAGCGTTTCTTTTCCTTTTCATTTTCTAAAGCAAATCACGAGTCAGGAATAGCCAATCACCCAGGCCCATTAGAAAACTATCCCCAGGACAATTGATCGGAACTTGGAGTTTCAAAGTTGGGTCTATTTAGAAGGGGGCAGAGGCTTCAGGAGATTTGATCGACGAGTGCATGACAATGAACCAAAAAGGTATTGAGGCTTTGGATGCTCCTCTTGCAGTCAAAGTTTCTTATCTTCTTTATTAAGTCAGAGTGCTAGAAGCTGTATCCTAGGTCAAGACGTGCATCTTGTTCTTTTTGTTTTTAATAAGTAACGATGAATTTTATTGATGAATAATGATAGGCATACCCCATGTTCATTCCTCCTCATAAATAATTTATCCAAAAGATAGCAAAAGCCACACTTTGGAAATATATGGTCTTCCTCAGCCATTTATAAGTTATTCTTAAGTGGTGTAAAAAAGAAAGAAATCTTAAGTCATTAGCCATCCTCAGTCAGGATGTGCACTAAACATGCCTATGAAGCAGACTAGCTTTTTTTTTTTTTTTAAAGGAGGACGGCACCTCCAAAACTTTATTAAAAACAGCCCTCAGTTATGGCAGAAGAAAACCTAATAAAAAAAACTATAAACCACTAAGCCTTACCAACAAAATACTAAACACCTACAACAAAGGTGAACCCCACCCAAACATTATTTCCTAAAGCTAGGAAGCAAACTACTTGGACTGTGCCCAACCATGATATTGAAGAAATAATTATAGACACAGATGAGGGAATTGGTCATCTTCAAAGTATATCAACAGACAGATACATAGGCAATTAGTTGAAAATAGTGACACACACAGAAAAAAGTGAATCAAGAAAAAATAAAGACAACATGAATGTCATGATCCTAGGGATTTATGGTTTAACTAGTCACTAGCTAGCAGTCATATGTTTTTTGAAATAAAGAAAGTTCGGCTTGTAGTAATTGCTAATGTTATGATCCTAAAGGTACCGAGTCCCATATTGTCTCCTTACTAGATGAAAATGGTTTTATAATGATTCCAATGAACTCTAATAGTAACTTTGACTAGTCTTGTTGAAGTATAAGCAAAGATCTGACTAATACTTTTCTTGAGTTTTTAAGATTAGGTATCACAGCTGGCACCACATCTTGAATTCAAATCATTGGGGCAGTGACCCGACTAGATTGAAATGCCTCGGTATTATGTATGGACATACTATTAAAAATGATTAAGTACTGATAAGTGAGCAGAGTTGCCAAAAGATAAAATGTTACATTTAATCAATGTCGATAGAGTGGGCCGCCTTCAATGTTGAATTTGGAAGTGTGATGGAATGTTACGATCTTAAAGGTGACAAATCCCACAATGATTCAGTACTAGATGGAACTAGGCTTTATGATAATTCCAAGAAGCTCCAATAGTAACTATGACTAGTCATTTTGAAGGATACAGTAGATGCGGCTAGGAATTTCTTTTTGTTAGGTTGGCTACTACTTTCCTAAGGTACTTAAATGTCAAGCTTTTGATTCAAAGCCATAACATGGCCTAATATTGATTACACCATGCTTTTGAATCAACGTTCATTGTGGCCCACTCGATCAACATTGACCCAAAGGTAGCCTTTCTCTTGTGGTGGCTCCACTCGCCTATCAATACTAATTTTTTTTTATACAAGTCATCTATCAATATCAAGTACTTTTAATACTATGCCCATATATGAAGACATTTTAATACAGCCTATAGATCACCAGCCATAACTTGCACCCATAACACGGCAATTTCTCCATGACCAAGTGTTAGACCATTGATTCAAAAGCCCTAGAACTACTGGAAGCTAGATACTAATTAAGTTAAACCTTACTCATTAGGATTGTAATAATGAAAATTTCACAATGATTCAAACTTTTTGCAATTATTGATAATAAAACTAACAAAGAAAACAACAAAATTTCTTGGAAGCCTTGCAAAAGGAGGACCATCTATGCAATGGATGAAAAGAATTTCGTAATTAGATAGATACCCAGGAAAAAAAAAAATTTGACTCTGGATACTTCTAAAAGGAAAAAGGAAATAAATTGGGGAAACTTATAACTGAATACAGTAACATCCACCCATATATTGAGATAATGATTAAGATATAACTTTTTCTCACGAATTTTCTTCTCGATGGTGTTCGTGATTGTTTTTATTCTTTGAGTTTATTTGGTTGGGAAGATAATGAACGTTGTTGTCATTGAATTAAAAACCTCGGAGGAGTCAAGGGAGAGCCGATTTCATTCATATGAATAAAACTTACTTATTATCTATCAAAATAAATAAATAAATTCAGATAATCAAGGAATTTCAAAGCAAAACTTTTAACACCTAAACGATCGATAATCATGGCACCATTTATTTGAAATACATAATTTCATACAAAAAATCAAATATTGAGTTGGAGACTCCTAATTATTTGATGCTTTCATGAACTACCCTCTCTGCCTATCTCCTAATAAATTTTAACTGGAATGAATGTAAAAACAAGAAACCGGCCAAACTACAACCTGGACTAATCCTATAGTCCATTTATAATCATTAAAGATTGGTGCCGTAACAACTTTACCACAAAGAGTAATGCTAGATTGCAAGCTCCACACACTCCTTAAAAAAAGCAAATCTAGGACCCACATGAAAAAACCCACACTTCAACGGTGGGCTCTACTTAAGGAACTTCCACTCAATTCAATTGTATGTTTTATTCATGTCTAACTTTAGTATCATGTACCCAGTATTTCCCTTCATTCTACTTTGCACTATGTGCATCAATTCATATGCAACCATCATACCATCTTATATTAATCTCATAGGAACAAACACGAGTGGGAGAAATGATCACTGGCAGTATATTTTTCATTCTATTAGCCAAGACTTTTGCAATGACCATGCACACTACATTGCATAGACTGATTGACTTGTACTCAATGACTTTTGTAAGGGTTTTAATCTTAGGAATCAGTACTATGAATGTCTCATTAATATCATTTGTCCATCTATTTAAATTTAAGGTTGCCAGGATTACATGGTAACGTCTTGTCCAATTATATTCCAATGATCTTAGAAAAAGATTATAGGAATGCCATCTAGTCCAGGAGAGCCTAGAGGATTCATTGAAAAACAACTTTTTTTATCTTTGTCGTAGTAAACGCTCTTAGCAACATTTCATTCATTTCCTCAGTAACTATAATCTTCATAGGTTGTAGGCAATCTTCAATTTTTTTAGGATTTGATTTAGTAAAAAGGTCTTGGAAATAATCAGGAACATCTTACTTATCTCCTATAAGGAGGTAGTTGTTACCCCATGCCCATCAATGATGCTTTTAACTGTATTTATCTGCCTTTTCTAAGATGAATACTTGTGAAAGAATTTTGTATTTTTGTCACCCTCCTTTAGACATTTCTATTTGGTTCTTTGTTTCCATTTTAAATCATCCACTTCCAACATAAGGTCTACTTCCTTCTGTAGTTGCTTGACTTCCTCAGTGTGATATCCAAGGTTAATTTCTTGGAGAGATTTTATGTGTGCTAATTTGGTCTCAATGGTTCCTTTATGCTCTCTATATCTCTCCTTGATCCATGTCATCAATCTAGCTTTACATCTTGTCAAATCTTCAGTGGCTGCTTTTAGAGATCTATTGAAACATGCATAACAAAACCAAGCTCCTTAATTAGATCACTACATTCTCCTCTCTTATCTCAGCTTACTTCATATCTAAAAGGTCTCTTATCTTTCTAGAAAAAGGTTCTTTTCCTTTAGTTAGAGAGATAAAGATTGAGTTATGATCTGAGCTAGGGACTGTTAGGTTGCCAACACTAATGGTAGAAAACAAGTTGATCATATCAGAATTATCCAATGCTCTGTCAAGTCTTTTTTTAGTGAAATTATTCCCTTCTCTATTGTTGCTCCAAGTAAATTTGTCCCCCTTGTAGCCCAAATCAATTAAGTCATTGTCCTCCATAACTTCTTTGAAGGATTCCATCTGAGCATAAGGTCTAATCGAGGCTCCACACTTCTCATGTATATGAAGAATCTCATTAAAATTCCCTATATATAGCCAAGTCATTTAAGCTGAGGGTTTCCATAGAAACGTGTGAGTAGCTACTCCCTTACTCCCCCCCCCCCCCCCAACCCCCTTGTCTTCTTGCTTAACTTTTATAGAGTTATGCCTTTTGGTAAAAGAGTCCAAATCAATCTTCATGTTAGATTTCCAAAACATTGCTAAACCACCACTCCATCCATCATTATCAACCACGAAACTTTTGTTAAAACCAATCTGATTTATAACGTTTTCCATTTTTCCCCCTACCGTTTTTTGTTTCCATGAGAAATACTATGTTGGGACATTTTGATTTTACTAGATAGTGAAGTTCTCTGATTGTTCGAGGGTTTCTAAACTTTCGACGGTTCCAACTTAAGCAATTCATTGTTGTTGGTAGGATTGACCAGCAAGCTCCACGATTATTTCCTGATTTATGCTCCTTTCAAGACTGAACTTTGTTTTTTTATATTTTTGGTGACTTTTTTGGGCTAACAAAGGACCAGACTTCACTCCTCCTCTTGTTCACTATTGTTTCCCCACTTGGCGGGTTCTTACAATCAATCTCTATTCTATTTAAAGAATGAACCTCCCTTGCTCTCCCTTTCCACCCAATTTCCTTAGGAACCTTAGCTGCATTAACAAAGAATTCCATTAAAGAAATGTCAATATGACTTACTAGATCAGTGTTCAAGCTAGCTTGCTTTGGAGGAGAGGTTGGAATCTGATATTTAACCATTTTAGGAGTCTTATTGGCAAGAGTCTCCTTATCCCCAAATCCATGTGGTTGCTCCTTTACTCTAGTAGCTAGATTTGGATGGCTAACTATATTAGTATTATATCAAGGATTTATAAGATCCACACAAGGAGAATATCTCTTGTTTTATAACTGGAGTGTTAGTATCCTAATCTTTCTTTATGTGAACTACAGAGTCTCCAGTTATTACCTCATTTCCCACTCAGTGAGGTTGGTCCTCCTTCTCTTCTATTACTTTCCTACTCTCACCCTTCTCAATATTGCTTTTATAAGGATAACTTGATCGTGTTTGCTCATTGCAACCCCCAAATTTTTTGCTTCCCTATGTACTCAAGTTGGCTGAAGATGCTCTTAGCCATTGACCATACTGTGGACTCTTTGTGTTAGTTGGATAGTTCTTGCGCTTTTCTATGGAACACACATTCCCTTTATGCTTTAGGACACCATAATGAAAATAGATTACAGCCAACCTTTCATACTTAAACTAAAGTCGTAGTTGCTTTCCTCCCATGTTCAACAATCTCCCTTTTGCCAGTGGTTTTGTAATATCAATATTAACTCTTATCCTTAAGAATTTTCCCTACCAATTCTATCCTTATCAACATCTACACGGAGTACTTCATCAATTATAGAGCCTATTATTTCTCCAGTTTCTTTTGTCATAGCTGCCGATGGCATATGGTGAATTTGCACCAAAAAATGTTCATTTATGAAGCAGATGTTGTTTGGGAGTCTTCAAACTCCTGAATTCAAATCAAGGACCTATCAAAAGTCCAAGGTCTTCCAAGTAATAATTTTTCCTTGTCTGTCTCCTGCTAAAATTCTAATAAGAGAATATTATCCCCTACTTCTTTAAATATTATCCATCTTTCTGGGCTCCAAATTTTGGACATAGTGTTCTTGTAGGTTTCGTTGTTTACTTATTTTTTTCCATTAAAATTAGGGCAATAAGGCACTATCTGCCTCTTAAGATTGGAGTTTTCATAGCTTCCTCGAAAATCTCTACTTTCTCCTCTTCGGTAAGTTTTAGGTTTTCCCATAGAAGTGAGAGCTCTTCTGCCATGGTGATGACAAAAAAATTCTCTAACATAGTCTAAGAGACAATATCTTTGCTTAACGGCAAAGACTTCCACAATACCCTTCAAGGAAAGAAATGACCCTTCAAATCACCATCAACGTTTATTTGCAACTACTAGATCAATTGTTATGTCCTTGTCCTCACATTGATGAATTAAATATGATATAGGATTTCATGACCAATTTTTTTTTAAAACCTTTCTTTTAGCATGACTATGACATTTTCAAATTGTTTATATCTTTCTTTTTTTTCAATATCACCTCACCAACTTCACTCCCCCATCAATTGTTTGATTATCCGATGATAAAAAATAAGGTGTATAGCTATTAATTAGGATTTATTTATTATTATTATTATTATTATTATTATTATTATTATTATTATTATTATTATTATTATTATTATTTTAGTGATTTGAGATCCCTTTGTATTTTGCCTTGTTCGTCACATAGACGAGTTAAATATGTTATTGGATTTTAGACCAAGTTTTGTCTCTTTTCTTTTAGTATGGATGTGACAAATTTATTATATCCTTTTTAATATCATTGAGGATTATGTCTCTAATTTCACAAGTTGGCATCATCAATCAATCATGAAAATCTGCCTTTGATTATAGGATATTTGAATAACCATGTAGAAGAATGTTAAAGGCAACATAACATAGGCATGAAGTTCAAGGGAATTATCATTCTATTAGGGCCATCCACCATATGGTTTAGAAAAACAATAATACTACTTTTCCTTTTGCATTTTTATCGATATGGAATATTTTAAATGATTTTATATGCAATTTGTTTAAATAGTATATATTTAAAAATATCAAGCAACAAGTATAATTAGAGATGACACTATTTATAACAAAAAACATCTTTTGCCGAAATCCTAATTGCATAATTGAATATTAGAATGTGCTACTTTATCAACGACTCATGAAATGTCCAATTGCGTGTGCTTGAGCCAACCAATTGTAAAACACAAGAAGCCATATACTTCCTTGTCAAGGGAGAGCTGCAAAAATTGGCAATTTTTATACAATCTGACAAATGAATTGTAAACCTATGGCCAAAGGTCATAGTGGTTGATGTGACTGTATTTTTTTCTGAAATGATAGCTGAGGAGATCCACTTCCTTTTCTTCGAGATCCTATGACAAAGTAAGACAACTCTTATAATAAAAAAATCAAATAAAAACTCCTAACTCAGTCGCAGTATATGTTGTTGCAAAACTCCATACTCTTCTAAAGAAATACATGTTATTTTTGTGCAAGAGGCAAAATTAAAAAAAGTGGACCGCCGAGGGACTAAAGAAGTTGTGGTAATCATTGGGCACCAAGGGTTTGAGTTTTTCACTTTACCTTTTGGATATAAGAGTATTCCAACAATTAGATTACGAAGAAAGTAGTAAGATAGAAAGTGAAGATGGATGAATTACAGTTTAGGCTAACTTTGAGAGATATTTGAATCTGCATCACACATGAGACCCACATGCATGCTACATTACGGCCACGATGGTTCATTTCATGATAAGTGAACAGTGTATATATTATAATACTCTCATGTCTCAAAGTAGTCATATAAAAAGATGAATAATTCTACATCTTGTTTGTCTCATAAGCATGTTCATTTCAACTCAAACTGGAATCTATTGTTGAGGCTTTGAAATGGTATCTTCTCCTTCTTGGAAAATTTTTTAAAAGAACTTTATAATAAAGAAATTTATTTGTAAACTCTTTTATTGACGCACCAATCATACTACTAACGTAGAAGTATGTCACATCAAATTATATAAAAAAGTAATAATAATTTGACACATTTTAAGAATATAATTAATCATATAAATATAATAAATGTGGTATAGGTCAGGCTTGTAAATGGTAAATTTTTTTTTAATAATATTATGGTTTTGTCACTTTTTGTTCAATATCTAGATAAACAAATATGATAGTTGTTACATAAATTATCTTTGTTCAATATGTTAGTTGTTAAAATAAGTGTGGTACTGTCTAATGTGTAAAGATGATAAGCAGAACCATTCATTTTACAAAAGGAAATGCTCCCATGTCGCCTGAGCGGTACTGTCCAAGTGTACCGCTCAGGTAAATTTTTTATTTTTTGTTACTTAGTGATTAAGAAAATGATTTTAAATGTATTAGTGTATTTTTTTAACTTAATAATTAAGAAAGTGATTAAAAAAATGTAAAAAAAAATTAAAAAAAAAAACTTAACACTGGGTAATCATGCCTAGCAGTAAGGATTGGGCGGCAGAGTTGCCCCATCCTTTTACAAACCCTAACCCTCCAAAAAGAAGGAAACAAAAGCTAAAATAAGGAGCAAAAACTAACAAAAAGATAAGAAATAACATAAGAAAAATTTTCATAAACAATGCTTTAAAACTCCATTAGTCCAAAACAAATTCAATTCTAATGCCATCAAACGCCCTTGATGTTTATTCACCATCAATTTCAAACACCCAAATGCTTCTTTTTTATAATCATGGACGTGTCTTTTAAAAGAAAAATAATTAACCCATGACTCTCTTATAATTATTTTATAATCTTACAATAAATTAAAATTAAAATTTAATTTTACAGAGGTGACGTGACATACTTGCTTTAGTAGATTCTAATATAAACTATAAAAGAGTTTTACAGTTTTTTAAAAGAAAATTATTTGTAAGTTTAGTATATCAACGCATCACCTTTAGTAAAACTTTTTTAGCAATAAAATAATTAAAACATCACTCCTTATTTTTATATACTAGTAAAGCGTGCACGTGCAAGGCATGTGCTTGGTTCCCTGTTTTCATTAATAATGTCAAATGAGAAGGTAAAACTTCAGTCCAAATCAACGAATAAATAATATAAAATCATGCACGCGTGCTTCATTCCCCCATTAATGCACTTAGAATGCTCATTTATTGATAGATGACGAGCACTTTGCCTTTGCACGATACTAACTAAGGGAGTGAGCACTTTTGCCTTCGACGTAGTACTCACCTAAGAGTGAGAGCTTTTTCTTTCAGTGTTGCTCACTTGGGGCGATGATCTTTTGTCTTTTCTGTGATGCTTGCCTGGGTTCTAGCAGTGTTGTTATGAAGATGACAACGATTGCTTTTGCTTTCCAAGATGCTCACCTAGACAAGCATTCTTGCTCTTGGAAATGTTTGCTGAGTGCGAGCACTTTGCTATCCCTGATTCTCATCTCAGAGCAAGAACTCTTGGTCTCTACCATGCTCACATGGGCACAAGCACTTTTGTTTGTCCACAATGCTTGCCATAGAGGCGAGCACTCTTCCTCTTTGTGATGCTCACATGAGCATTGTTCCTTTCAATGATGCTTGCTTGGGGTTGAGCTGCACCATCTTTTGTTCTCGAGATGCTCGCCTGAGTGGTAAGCACTTTGCTTTAAATAGGTAGACTAATATTCTCTTTTCTTAAAAAATAAAAACAATCGAGCAAAATAAAACCAAATTGAACAAAGGAAGTTAACTGAAAATAAGGGGAGCACTCTCATTTTCCATGATAGATAAGCATATGCATTTTCATGAAAATCAACACTTTGTTTGTTGCCAAGAAGGGGAGCATTTTTTTCTTTTCATTTTTTTTTTTCACAAGCTATCATTTTTTCACAATGCTCTCTAAGATGGGAAGTGCTTTTGCTTTCCACAATGCTCGCCTGAGGGCGAGAACTTTATCTTTCAGTGATGCTCACAGGGGTGCTCTCCCCGATGCTTGCCTGGGGGCAAGAGCTCTTGCTACATCATAAACAAACACGTAAATTTGGTATATTCCATGAGTTTTTGTGGTTGTGTAGCATAGAAATTTCTCTGCATTATCACTAAATGAAGATGCATTATCACAAAACATTCTAAATGCTTACAAAAAGGAACTCCTCAAAAGCATAGCACCATTTGTTAAAGAACAAAAGAATTTTACACCCAAGCAACAAAACAGTTAGCCTTTGCCCTCTCTTGCACATTCAAACAATATCTGACAAGTAAACCTATGGCTAATAGAGAAGTTGGGTTTAGGGCTACCCAAGAGAGAACTACAAAAGCTTGAACCATCGAGAGCAGAATCAGACTAGAACAGGATCCACCAGCCGTAAATGTCCAAAGCTGGAAGCACAAACAAAAATAAAGCTCAAATGAAGTACACAGAAAAACAAAAGTAGAGCCATGAACCCTGCAACCCACGCAAATGTAAATTGACACTACGCCTTTGAACAACCGAGCATCATGAGAGATAATTCGCAAGACTCATGCTTGAGCCAAAAAACACGACAATGATAAATATATGACGGGAAGAATAGGAAAGGAGGGTCATCCCTTGGGCTGAACCTAGAGATGTAGTGTTGTGTTTTAGGGTTGTAAACCCAACTCATCAATCTGCCAAATACATGGTGGGTAGTGCCTTTGTTTGATCAAATCAAGAAAGCAGAACAAGGTAAGGAGTCCTATGAAGATCGACATCCATTGACTGGCCGCTTGGAAAGAGACATCCATCCCACGGTCCCAGCCATCAACTGGTCCCTTAGAAAAACTATTGGATAGTAGGCAAGTTGAAAGCATGAAGAATCGAGCCAATTCGAATACCATTGATAAATAGTAGGACAATGGAGTTGATAAGCGAGTTTAGTTGATAAGAGGGCTAGAATTTGGTGAAGTCTTGCAGAAACCACATAGAGGAATTTAGCTTCGGTGAAATTATGCAAAAACCACATAGGGGAAATAAAATTCAAATGATCTAAACCACATAGGGGAAATAAAATTCATCAAGTGTAGATTTACCAAAACAGACACCAAATAAGCTGCACTTAGGCACCACCTGGAGGGCAATCTCTCCTATTTCAGGGGCAGAATTACCAAAAGAGTCATCAAATTAGCCTCGCTTAGACAACACATTGGAGGACAATTATGTCCATTCAAATCCCAAAAAAATGGCAACTACTCTCCTTTTTGTATGTAGAGAATAGATATGGAACACTATAATAGAGTAATACCAATTACAATACAAATCTCACACAAATTCTTTGTAAAAAAAGTAGATCTTCACTAATAAAGAATAGATTCTTTTTACACCTTTTCATTATAGAGCCAATATTTTATATAAAAAAATAGCACACAAAAAAATTAACTATTTAAAAGTTGTATAAATAAGCATCATGCTACGTATAGTTATGGAATGTACAAAAGTGCTTAATCATTTTTAAAAAGAGTAGAATTCACTATTAAAAAATTATTTTTTTCTATATGAATTTTATATTTCCTCATTTTTTAAAATATCACGATACTTATGCAATCCACTAATGTAAATATTATTTTTTTATAAATAATTAATTAACATCGAGCATTGAGAATTTAACGTTAACACTTGGCAAATAAATTTATTTTTAGGATAATGCTATTATGTTACCCCAATTTGTCCACTCGGTGTACACTTTAGTGTATTATGTTCCCTCACAATACTTCCTCCTCCATTCAGCACGCTCTATCAAGGAGCGTGCACACTGATTTTTAATCAAAGCCCGCCAGGACCTCACTAAGCCTTACACGCGCTAATGGCACGACTGAAAAGACTTCCACCACCAATATATTCTCCAGAAAATTTTAAAACCGCTAAAAACATATAATTACCATTTCCCCCACAGAAGCAGCTCGGAAAGAAACCATTTTGGTTTCTCCACCACTCTCTTTCTCCCGCAGGCTTCATTCTCTCTTTCTAGAACTACAGGACGAAGCGGGAGAACTGGACGAAGTTTGCTAGGGTTTACAGAGATCTATAGTTTGTGGAGTTGGGGCGAGGTTGGGAGGGATCTTGGTCTGTGAAACGGTGCGTTTGAGGGAAGAAAAAGGTGGAGGAGAGGAGGAGCAGGAGAAAGCATGGATTCGGTCCCTTCGAACTCACATGGGAACCTGGACGAGCATATTTCGCAGCTCATGCAGTGCAAGCCCTTGTCCGAGCAAGAGGTGCTCTTCTGCATCCTCATTCTCCTTTCTCTTATGTTTAATTTTTTCCTTTTTTTTTTTTTTTTTTTGCTTCTCTTGGTGGTTTTGATCTATCTATGGTTCTATTTCTCGCGAATATGACGGATCGGGTTTGATCCTTAGGGCTTGCGCTAGCCAGATCGGATAACTTATGGTTTTTTGCGTGCGCGCGTGATATGGGCGTGATCTGTGAGATTAGCTGAATTAGGGATTTTTGGGATCCATTTGGTGGGGAGGCTCTAGATTTATTTGTAATTGAACTAGATCCATTGTAGGATATGTGTCAAATATGGCCCTATTGGTTTCTTCTGCTTGTGTATCAAACCACAGGCTTGCTTTAAGTATACGTAGACTGATGTTGAGATAGCACAGACCGATGAAACTGAAATTCCATTTATTGTATAAAGTTATCGTATTTGCCGTACAAAAAAGCCGAACAAGACTGGGGTTATCACAGTTTGAACTAATTTTTGTTTGTTTCTCATTAAAGAAAATGGGAGTTCCCATTTATTCAAGAGGTAGCGACCTTCCTATAGTGGCTTTATGATGGGAAATGTTGGTCCGTTTTTCCCTGGTGTTGTGGGTTTTCGTAGGGCACATTTGGTGGGTATGGCCCTGTTAATTGGTAAAATTTTAAAGTCTGAGGATCTGAAATCTAATGGAAGGAATGAATAATGTGTTCAAATTTCATCTGGTAAAATGGGCTACCGTTTGTTCCCCAATTTCTGGAGAAGGCTTGGGTATCTGAAATTTGCAGCTTTTTAATTAGGCGATGTTGGGAAAATGGCTATGGAAATATCCCATAGAACATGGAGATTATGGAGAACAGTTTTAGACTCAAAGTATGGTTGAGCATGGGGAGGTTGGAGCTCGAACGAGGTGAGTGGATCCTATAGGGTGGGGCTTTGGAAGGACATCAGATGTGGATGGACTAAACTTTCTAGTTTTACCTGTTTTGCGGAGGATGACGGGCCCTGAATCAAATCCTGGCATGACATATGGTGTGGTGACAGGGCACTTAGGGAAGCTTATCCAGACTTCTTTGGTATAGAAAGAATGAAGGAAGTCTCAATTGCTGATCTCCTTGACCAATCTAATGGCACTCCCCAATGGAATGTCACATTTCTTAGAGCTGTCCATGATTGGGAAGTTGGCGCAATCTCTGAATTTTACAACCTAGTCTATTCTGTCCCTATGAGGTAGGGGAGGTGAAGACAAGCTTTTTGGGCGCCCCTTGGTGAAAGGGAAGTTCACAGTACACTCCTTCTACCAATCCATCTCTAAGATGATTGTAAATCCGTTTCCGTGGAAGAGCATTTGGAAGACAAAGGCCCCTTAAAGGCATCCTTTTTTGTATGAACTACTTTGGAGAAGATTCTCATTATCAACAACCTAAGGAAATGCCAAATCATAGTCTTGGATTGGTGTTGTTTTTGTAAAAAGAGTGGAGAATCTATTGATCATCTACTAATACGTTGTGAGATTGCCAGACTTTGCGGAATGACTTTTTTGATAGGGTGGTGTAGCTTGGGTGATGCCAAGAAGGGTGATCGACCTCTTAGCTTCATGGAGGGGTCTCCAAGGCACCTCTAATATTGCTGCAATTTGGAAGATGATTCCGATCTGCCTATGGTGGTGTCTTTGGAGGGAGAGGAACGAGTGAAACTTCGAAAATCGTGAGCTTTCATTGGATGAACTTAGAACTTTCCTTTTTAACACCTTGTTTCAATGGTTGATTATAATTGATTTTAATGGCATGACCATTCATGAGTTTCTTGTATCACTAGAACATCACTCCTAGGCATGGCTCTTGCATGACCCGTGTACTTGGGCTTTTGCCTATTCCTAAGATTAATAAATCTTATTTACCGATAAAAAAATCTAATGGAACAAAGATGTGTTATTGGAGGATGTCTTAGTGTCACGTGATAGTCTTACTTGGCTTAAGGTGGGAAAGATTCGAGCTGAGTGCAAATCTTGACAGCTAGTAGTAATCTACGTGACAGTTCACTAGCATTTGTCACCGAATGATGGGTTGCTACTGATTCTAATGGGACAGAAGCGGGAGACATCATGGTGGATATTTAGGTGATTTTGATCTCTTTACTAAAGCTACTAATGGTGGTTTACTCCAGGGTCTCTATCAGTTTTATGCAGATAAGCTGTATTTAAGCTTTTGATGGGAAAAGCCGCATGACACTATTATGACCATAAAGTCTAGGTTCATATTGTATAAAGTTGGATATATATTATCTTTTGGACATGGAATTTAGTTCCATTGGATTTGGGTTATCTTGTGTGCATTATGGTGTCATGAGTCAAAAGACCAAAGCAGTGCAATGTCCAATATGATTGGCTATGGAATTTGATGATCTTGGAACTACTTGAAAGTTTGGGTAATGGACTTTCAGAATGTTAGATTATGCTCTCATTTTTCAGTCATTTTCTGTCAGTGATCCAAAATCATTTCTCAATAATGGTGGTTAATATTTTATATTGTTGTAGGTACGGGTGCTGTGTGATAAAGCTAAGGAGATATTAATGGAAGAAAGCAATGTCCAGGTGTGGCTGTCTATCTATTCTTTTGTGATGTCTCATTACATAATACTGATTGTTCGTATAGTTGCTGGATCTTACTTCATATATGTTTCAAATTGTTTGGATTATACACCCCAACCTCAAGTAACAAGGATCTTTACTTATGGATTTTAGAATTATTGATGCACTTAGGCGGGTGAGGATTGTTAAAATGCATTTAAACAGCTTCCACCAACCCATAAAGAAACAGCTTCCATTAATAGGTTAGGTTTATTCCGTCCTGATTTACTTATCAAAGAAAAAAAAAAACCTTCCCGATTAGAACGACCTCTAGGAAAGCGTTAGTCACATCTGCACTGTAAACCCAAAAAGACTGGTCTATTTGGAGTTTTACTATAATCACTTATGAAGTGCAATTTCACCTATTAAGTTGCCGAATTTGGGAATTAGCTCTCATTACCTGTCTGGCTTACCCCCACTGTATGTGAGTCATTCCTTGTTCCAATGTGGGATGGGGTGTTACATACTCTTCCTCTTAAATTATTGACATGCTCGTTAATGCTTCAGTATCATATTGTTGGTCTTATTAGGCGGCGGGGATACCATATATAGCAATCCAGAGAAAGCACTAGCTACATCTATTCTATAACTCCAAAAAGATTTGTCAATTTGAAGCTTCCCTAAAATCATTTATAAAGTCTAGTTTCATTTAGTAAGTAGCCAATGCGTGACTTAGCACTCATGATTATCTTTACTTCTCACTCTATATGACTCATGGTATTGGACTAAGGTGTTACACTAATTAATGATGGAGTTTTATTACTCCAGTCTTGATATTTTACAAAGTATTTGATTGACTTTTGGAAGCTCTTGTTACTGCATTATTATTTGATTGAATTTTTAACTTGAGTGGCTGAGATTAATGGCTGAAATTTCGATCTGAAGTTTCCCTTTCCACATAGAAAAGAAACTGTTTGTAGCTTTACTAGAAATGTAGCTTGCGCTTTGAGGTCATTTTCCATCTTATTATGGAGATTCTAATTCATATGTTGTGTTATGGTAACAATTCGTTCTGTAGAACAATTGATGCGTTAGAAACTTATGATGAAATGTTGTTGGATGAGTTAGGTTGTCGGTGGAATATGTTGCTTCCCTACCTACCCATCAAAAAATAAACAAATGTTATGCCCCTTCTATGAATATTATTGATGAAAGAGACAATCCTAAATGGAATTAGCAATATGTTAACTGTTTTCTTTAAATCATGCCTTTAGTTTTTGTATTATGTTGGGTCTCCATTCTCTCTTATGTGCCAACTTTTGTGGTTAAACAATGTGGATTCAGGCTATCATCAGTGCTTAGTTATGAATTGAATGCACAAGTATCCTTTGTATTACATTGCACGATTCAAGATTCATACATTTTCAATGGGTTTCTGGTGCTTATTACACTCATGCTTTGCCTTTTCTTGAATCACTGGGTTCTTGTCTTATGTTTATTTACCTGACTGCAAGTTGTAACTTTTTTTTTCACTGCAGCCCGTTAAAAGTCCTGTTACAATTTGTGGTGATATTCATGGGCAATTCCATGATCTTGCAGAGCTTTTTCGCATTGGAGGGAAGGTATTTTTCTGACTAGGGCTGTCAACATTCTACTCATGTTATGTTTGCTGAAGGGTATGGTGATTGGTTACTGCATGGGATTTATGAACTGATTGGAGTTGTTATCTAACTGCTTTTGAAAATTGAAATTCTCTAATTGGAATCGAGGTTTAATGCAATGCGTTAAGATGTTCATTGTTGCATGTCTGACCAAGGCTTCTAGAGCTGTGGAATAGCAAAACAAGAAGTTTAGAGTGGCTTGTAATGTGTCTCGCGTAAGTTTTATTTATAAAATTTAAATGTGATGTGATAATATGTAGAAGAAAATGAGAAGTATTAAAGGAAACTTAATAAAGCATGTGTACAGGAAATGAAGGTCTATCTGAATGTTCCTCTTAACATTCAGTGCAAAGAATGCCCAATATTATTATGTGATCTAAGTTTCTAACCCTTGAAACTCCGTTATGAAATCATGTAAGTTATCATGAAAGTTGTGTATATTAGAACCTCATGCTTCCTTTTAAATAAAGTGCCTTTCACCTTGATATGCCCGGTAATTTCATTTATTCTACTGCAAATCAAGACAAGGCATGTTTGAGAGTTGAATGGTTACAAGTGCTTGATCACAGATGTAAACCCCAAGGGGTGGCATTGTGGTCCTAGGGTGAGGCGTATAAACCGGATGTCTTCGGTTCTAAACTCCGCATTCACACTCTTGTGGCCATTGGAATGAGAAAAACTTCCCTTGAAATACCCAAGGTGCACTTGCGGGAAACTCCTAACTAGGGTCTATGGCTCACCGGGATCCTGTGCAAATAAAAAAACACATGGCATGTACCAGTTCAGCTCTTTTCAGTCTGAAGTTTCTGGTAACATTGTAAGTTGGACAGGCTTTGAGCAGTCATTGTCTCTTTCATCAGTTTGGTGCCTATCTGTGCAGCTTTTGGCTGTCTCAAACAAGTAGGATGAACTTGGTTGATCAAGAAGTTTGCCATCTTTTCTTGTTCAGTTGTCATTGTTTTCTCCATATAGATATTGAGCCTTCAGATTTTTGTGGCCATAGCCTATAATTGTAATGCCAGTTATATCTGCTACTAGTCTCTGTATTGCCACATGGGATATGCATCACAACTACTGTGCTTTGACCTAATAGTTGTGTTGATGCATTTACTTTTCCCCGATAGGACATGTCATCTGTTTAAGCGATTGCATTGAGCTTTTTTTCCAGTCCCATCATTTGTCTTTGCTTGGTTTTATTTATAAGTGGATGTTTACAACTAAATATCCATATCTGGTTGCATATTTTTGTTGACAGTGTCCTGATACAAATTACTTATTCATGGGAGATTATGTCGATCGTGGCTACTATTCAGTCGAAACTGTCACTGTAAGTATAAGTTGATACTTTTTTATTCTTTCTGATGTATGATGTTTTAACTTTTACCAACAAAGAATTTCTTGATTCTCTGGACAAAATTTTTTAACTTAAGTTGAGGCCATAATATTTGAGTCAATCAATTTTTGTAGCTTCATTCATTCACAAGGCTCTGGCTCTTGGATTTGGTTCCCCTGCCGTTGTGCTGCCCCATCGCAAGGGGCAGTTGAGAGGGAGAAAGAGAAAGATATGCGGGCCCCACAGGCTGCATGGGACCTACTGGGCCCCACACCACTCCCTTTCTCTCTCTCAACTGCCCCTTGCCATTGGGCAGCGCAATGACCATGGATCTTATTTTCTGGCTCTTCCTAGAAACACGAGTTGTAAATTTTGTTGCATATGCTGCCGGGTCTGGAATGAATGGTTGCGAACATTATAAAGTGACAGTTTCTCTTATATTTCCTTGAATGTTACCTATAGGGTTGCATTTGTTGAATGTACCATATATTTTTATGCAATAGATAAGGGTCTTGTTTAATACCTATCTGGTATGTCTAAATCCAACAGATTGGATGCTCTTCATTCTTTTTGTTTCCATTATCTAGATGTTTATTTAGCTTGGTGACATTTCTTTGAGTTGCAACTACTGTTGTAATGATTAAGTCCTTTATTCAGCTTCTGGTGGCCTTAAAAGTGCGTTATCCCCATCGGATTACTATTCTGAGAGGAAATCACGAAAGCCGCCAGGTAATAATAATTTGGATTTATTTTTTTAAGAATTTCTGTTTATTCTTGTTAAATGACTTCGTAATGGTTTGTTTCTATATCATAACAACATTATGGTAAATGCCATTGTATTGTTAGGAGCTGGTCATGAATCTGTTGTTTTATTATAATTAGGAGGTTCATTTTGGGGTTCCGTCCATTTTCCCATTTGGGTTGTAAGGTGTAATGCCATTTTTGTTTCACTTTTCTATGATGTGAGTCTTTTGTGCCTTCTGTTATATATATATATATTTTTTTTTTTGCAATGAGCTTTTTATGCTTATTATTGCCTTATGTTTCTCATTGCAGATTACTCAAGTCTATGGCTTCTATGATGAGTGCCTTCGAAAGTGAGTTTCTTAATATCTTTGGTTTGCCACAAGCTCATTTTAACCTACTAATGTAGTACCTGCTATCATTAGTCCTTGTGTTGCTCCCCTCGTTTTACTTATAAAAGAAAATACCTTCTATCATTACTTGTGACTTTAGTTCAAGTCTCTAGCTTGAGATTCTCATGACTATCTTTTTTATTATCAGGTTTTTTCTCTTTCTTTAATTGTCCTTTTGGTACAAAGGTAAAGGGGAGGAATTAAGAAGGGAAGGAAAATATAGACATAATTATGTGTTCTCATTGTTTGGTGGGAGGGAAAATCAGGATGGAATTTTGATCATCCCTAAATTGGAAGAAATGGGATGGATTATTGTAACGTCCCAATGGAAGGCCCAAAGTACATGGCTTTTAATGATACAATTAGAGCCACATTGGAACCTTATAAAGAGCTAGAACTTATCATTTCCAAGTAATGTGGGATCTCATACACAACCTACCCTTATTCTTATCATATGGGGTATCACAATCTACCCCCCTTAAATTCCTGACGTCCTCGTCGGGCTAGTCCGTCGTAGGTGGCACGGCTTGAGTCCCACATTTCTAGTTGGGATAGGCTTTGATACCATTTGTAACGCCCCAATGAAAGGCCCAAACCACATAGCTTAATACTTCAAAAAAAATAGTCAATGATACAATTAGAGCCACATTAGAACATTATAAAGAGCAAGAATTTTTCATTCTCAAGCAATGTGGGATCCCATACACCACCTATTCTCATCCTTATCATATGAGGTATTACAATTATGCAGGGTAATGTGTTTCTACAATGTTTTTTGATGGGTTAATGTGTATCTACAAATTTACGCCTCAATTCTCTCAATTCTTTAAATGATTCTTGTTAAGTGCGTTAAATTTAGAAACAACTAGTTTCTCTTTTCTTCTTTTTCATACTTCTATCTTTACCAGTCAAGGGAATATGAGATCATTTTTCTTACACTTTTTCATAGCTTGTACCAAACACGCAAGATGGGAAACCAATATCTTCCATTTTCCGTTTTATCTATCCTCCCTATCTCTTTGGCTGGAAAGGGCTTTTCTAGGCTGTAAATGAACCATGTTATTGGGAGAGTGCTAAATATCCATACCGTTTGTGCATATGCCCTTGGTTTGAATCTGGTTTCAATTTATTTACATCCATGGTGTGGGATGCACAATGTGTATGAGATTTTTCTTACTTGTCCCAAATGACTGATATGTTAACCAATATATTTGAAAGAAATACATGGTGAGAAATACTTGGTGCTTTGTTCATAAACACTAATTAAATTAAATTCAACAGCTCAAAACTGACTTCGCTTGTGGATGGACAATTGCTTTTGGTAAATATTTTGAAAATATGCTACATTCAAGATCTGCAGCTAGTCTCTTACGAGCAAATCCTACTGCTCTCCCCAACCTTTGACCTCTTTGATTTTGGTTGAATATTACCATTTCTGATCATCTCTAAAGGTACTTTTGCCTTGGTTTATTTCCAGGTATGGTAATGCCAATGTTTGGAAGATCTTTACAGATTTGTTTGACTATTTCCCGCTAACAGCTTTGGTTAGTATAATTATATTTGCTATTTCCTTGATGCTTTAAATGACTGTTGTAGTAGGGTAATGCTATCCTGCATCTATTTCATCTGATTTGTCGTGTACACTGCCGTCAGCACCATTCATTTGGTATAAAAGGAAGGAGAAAAATCTAGGAATATTGTAAGGAACCATTTATACGTAGCTGATCCATATAGCTGTGATGAAATGAAGCTTTGTTGAGCCAGAGTTGAATAGGTGATTGCTTTCGAGATGGATTGATGCATGTTATCTTTGAAAATTTTGAAGAAGATCGATAGCTAATTCTTGCAACCTCTTTGTGATCATTGGCACTGTAACATCATGGCATAATTTAACTGTTATGGATTACCCTTTGTCCAACTATATTGTTATCTGTACAGTTCCCCTGCTAGTAATGCTGAGTTATATCTGCAACAGAAGCTCTTCAATGCAAAGGAGTGTTGACCACATGATCATCATGCTTAAGTAGATAGATTTCATATTCTTGTATGATTGCCTGGTTGATTTCAATTTATGCCTAGGCATTTGGTTACTTATTTTTTTGTTGGAGCCTGTTGCTGCTTCAAAACTCGAACTATATATTATTATTTATCTGCTCATGCATCATAATTTTGCATATGATTGAGTTGTTGGGGACCATCTTTCAGTTTTTGATTGTCCCAGTTCTCAAATAGATAATGTTACATAAGCTGCAGTGATTTATTAGTGTTAATGTTCCTCTATAGGCGTTAACTTGTGTATACCTTGTTGTGTACTTGGGCTAAGCCTTTTATTATTAATACAATCGTTTACTTATCAAAAAAATTTGTAAGTGTTAATGTGGTGCTTTTTAATGGGTAACAATCCCCACTATAATTGAAAAAGTGCCAGGGGCACACCTGCAACCCAAGGACACTGGGGGAAGTGTTGTTAGGTGTTCTGGATGATAGTGTGATGATATGCTAACCTTTCCTCTTATCTTTTGAAGGTTGAATCTGAAATATTTTGTCTGCATGGTGGATTGTCCCCTTCCATAGAGACCCTAGATAACATTCGTAACTTTGACCGCGTTCAAGAAGTTCCTCACGAGGGACCTATGTGCGATCTATTATGGTCTGATCCAGATGATCGCTGTGGTTGGGGTATCTCTCCCAGGGGTGCTGGATACACCTTTGGCCAGGTGGTTTAATTTCTGTTTTTCACTAAATCTATCTTCCCCACGTAATTTCAAGCTCTGTTGATCAGTTTGCTCGTATCTTTTACAGGACATATCTGAGCAGTTCAACCATACTAATAACCTAAAGCTGATTGCTAGAGCTCACCAGTTGGTTATGGAAGGATATAATTGGGGTCATGTAAGTGGCAAGTGCCTAGCTGCATTTTGAGGTTTTGTTTGGTCATAATTTTTTGTTTGGGATGGTCAGTCTGTGTCCTCAATTTGAATTCCTTGCGACAGGAACAAAAAGTGGTTACAATATTTAGTGCGCCTAATTATTGTTATCGCTGTGGAAACATGGCATCTATCCTGGAAGTTGATGACTGCAAGGGCCACACATTCATTCAGGTCTCTTCTCTCTTTCTTTGGACTAACCACCTTTGCAACATGAATGATGCACGCGCATAAATGATGCACAACAACAAGCTTGAACTCTTTTATGTTTGGGTGCAGTTTGAGCCTGCTCCAAGGAGGGGGGAGCCTGATGTGACGAGAAGAACACCAGATTACTTCCTATGATGCAGCAGTAAATTAGTTGCTGAATTGGAAGCGGCTAGTGGCTAGCTGTTTCACGATGAGGCTGTCTATGAGATTTAAAAGTTCATAATTTTGCTATAGTGGTGGTTGAGTGGTGAAAAGTATGTAAAATGTGCAGGTGGGGGGGCTTACTGTGACTTCTTATTTGAGTATGCTCAATTTCCGGAGAGGAAGGAGCAGAACTGGCGACGCTATAGGAGCTTATGTGTACCAATTTCAGCGAACAAAATTGGCATCTTTTTTATTTCTTAGCACTGATCTCCCCCTTTTTTTATTATCTTTTTTCTCCTTATTTTCCTCCGCTTCTCTGTAGATGGATGGATGGCTTTTGGTCGGGGTTCTGTAGAGGGACGATGTGTAATTTTTTCTTATAGTGGGTGCCTCGATAATTTTTTCCTATTTTGAGTCTGAATTACACGATTCCTCTTCTAGGTTCTTTGTTTTAATTTTTGGTACTCAAGCCTACTTTCTGAGATTTCTTATCTGTGTTATTTTAATTTTCCTCCCTTTTCACACGCTTCTTACGTAGAATTGATTACGTATGAGAAAAGCAATAAACCTGGAAGAGTATCAACTCAAAATCAATGATTATGAGGCAACTAATTATATTTTGGAACAGATGCGAATGTGTTTATGTTCCGAGGTAAGATATACATTCCACTTATCGGATGGTATTTGTTGTGTTTATCCAAAATTTTCCGGAAGTAGCATTGCCATTGTATGCTAGAAAACGTCTGTGAGGCACGTACTAGAGAACCTCAACCCTAAGAGGCATGCCCATTCTTAACAATCATTGCAAAGTAATAAACCAACAAACCTAAGGATTCATAAGAATGTAGGTGAATTGGTTTCCATGCAAATGATATGGAATTAGATTTTCTTAACATTAGCATCGAGCAGTTCACAACTCTAGGAATAAAAGTTCACGAGGCCAGATGGACTTGTGATATAGTTACACCCCCATATATGATACATATGAGGTGCGTATGACATTGTTTTTAAACCATAACGAATGCTCTATAAATGTGGAGGGCTCACTTTAGGTCTCTGATGCATATCATACCACCACAAGGAATATGAAAAACCTATTTTTGATCTCCAAATAACACATGAAAGATAATCTTTCCATTTTACATCACATAATATGAACATAAAGTATTCATATGCAAACAATTATTAAATAAAGATGGGATACTTGTTAATAACAATAAGATCATCTCACAAATTAATGAATAAATAAATCATATTTTAGGGGTTTTAGAAAAATTACATATTAATGACAATGAACAAGATGGGACTTACGAAATTGATGACTTGAGTTTCAAGATTTAACTAACTGAATATTTAAGTCATGAGAATGGCACATGTGGAAACTTCAATATCGGTCACAAAACCAATAGTCCTATCACTCATTTTTATTTTTTATGCAATAATATGAGCAGTATCCTCAATGTACAATTTAAACTTGTTACTTTTTTTTTTTCTTCAAGAAAATGGGAGGTGGGGGCGACTAGCATAACAACTCTTTCTGAATGTGACTATAAGAGCCCCTCCCCACTACGGAATGTTTAGTTTAAACTATAGCTACTGTCCCAAGAGTGAGAGCCTGTCACCATAGCACTCCCGAAGTATCCAGCTGGTTCAAAGCCCATCTCATAGCCTAAAGGTTATGCTTTACTACCACAAGTAGTTTCAACTTATGTCTTGACTTGAACTCCTGACCTCGAAGCTATGAAATACTAGCTCGTGCCAACTGGGCAGCCACTTTGGTGGTAAACTTACTACTACTTGCTTAAAAAGAAAATTGTATAATCGGTTAACAAAGTAAAAACCCCACACCTTTTCATTTCATTAATGAAATACACCAGCATTATATATTTCACTGCCCTTTATAAAAAAACCTTGCGACTCGATAGAGATCTGGTATATGCCAGAGGCAACATGAGAAGTTTCTTGCTCCTCCTACGTAGGCTCTCTTTGTCAAATTATCGTAATCGTTATCCTCAATTGCATCCAAGATCATTCGATACAATAGCAAGGATGACCATACCTGCAAAATCACCACAAACTATGAGCATCAACTTCTGCAAAACCTTGACTTCATCATTCTTTAAATGTGACTTGCATGATATTTACATTGGAAGTTTGTTCTTTTTCTAGAGTTTTAGATTGTTTAAAAAATGTTTTAGAGATCCACTTGTAAATCCAATAACATCCCAAGTTTAGATGATGGACTTATACTTTAAACTTCAATGCAAGGAAGAGAAAGAGGCTACATTCCATTTGGGGGAGTCTAAATGAAAGGGGGTACGTACTGGCCAGCGGCTAGCCTTGTCGAGCTGGGAAGCTCCCTCCTCGGCAAGGTTGAAGTAGAACCTTGCTCTTGTAATTTGCTCTTTCATGAACTCTCTCCATCTATCAGTGACCTTCATTGATAAAACATCCTTGTCACATAGCCCAAACTGTCCAAGCTCATCTCGGGGAAGATATACTCTCCCCCTTAATGCACTGAAAGAAGAGAAATGAAAAAGAATTGAAGAGATTAATCAAGTGAATGTTGAGCAGGTGAGGTACGGGAGGTAAAACTTACTCCTCTCCCACATCTCTGAGAATGTTGGTCAGTTGATTTCCGATACCCAAGTAGAGTGCAGCATTATATATACTTTGAGCAGAAACCAGAGATTCTGGTGCAATTCCCATCACTGGAACACTCATTAGGCCCACAGTTCCGGCTACGTAGTAGCAGTAAAGGTAGAGTTCTTGAAAGTTCTCATAGCAACTTTTCCTTGTATCCCATTCTCATTCCTTCACTTCAATCATGTCCCTGAATGGCTATGATTGAAGAATAAGAAAAATTTGTTAAGTGAAACTAATAATGGTTTTTTTATTCTTTTCTTATGGAATGATTTTCATTAGCACAACGGAATCCATGAGTTTTCGTAAGAAATTATTTTTACTAGCAATGCACTAAGAAGTTGACATTTTATTAAGGCAACTTGCAAAACAGTACATCAGTGCACTAAGAAATGGATCTATTAAATATAAAATGATTAAAAGGCAGACATTCACATTCTAACCACCTTGATGTCCAGAGGGAACTTGAAAACTGTATCAGTTAATGCAGCATCGAGAATATCATAAGGGCGTCCATCGAAAATTTCTTGCAGTCTCTCTTTCCACCTATCAAGAGCAGCAGAGCTTAGATAACCAGCATTAGTGCCATCGACCAATTCATCTGTTCTCCTGCACCAGACTGCAGAGTAGCAATTTTCAAAGAAAGACCAGAGTAATTTCTGTTGTCAGTTTTAGCATTAATTTAAGAGGAATGATCTGTGCCAAAATGGTTCGTGTTACTTTTGCAGTGGGTTGTATTGCATCGATAAATGTGGACATGATATCTTATTGTCATCGCAAAGATTAAAAATAAGCAAATTCCAGGATACATCCTTACCATATATTGCCCATATGGCTTTCTGTCGTTCCTCGGTCGTTAGCAAAGTTCCTACATCAAGACAGTATACCAACACTTGTATCAAAACTCATGAAACTTCGACGAGATTAGAAAGCATGGCCGGGTCTGGAAGACATGTCCATACACACGCAAGCACATGTTCTCCTTCTCATTTTTTTTTTTTGGGTAGGGAATCTGTTTGCAGTATATCAGATTTCATACATCCTAAGAGAATCAAAGAATCCTTTCAAATAAGATTTGATGACTTACAATAAATTCTAGTCAGTTAGAATTCAAGACATCATACATATTTTGGATAAGTCAAAACTGATGAAAGAAGGGAAATGGAGTTGGACCTAGATAGAAGGTCTTGGCATATTCTGCACAAATGTTCCTGCACTTTTCGTATGATTCTTCAAGAAACGTAGGGTGGAACCGTGGCTTTTTACAAGGATCTTCCCTGGCCAAGATGTTATTCTGAGACTGCCTTTCTATAATTTCCTGTACATGTAAATCAGCAAGAGGAATGCCATCCTTTGACAACAAAGGGAAAATGCGTGTGGTCCTGTGCTGGGGAGCCACAGTGACTTCAGCTCTTGCAATAATTGATTTTCGAGAGGGGCATTTGCCATTGCTCACCCTGATGCAAGGCTTAACTGCAACAGAATAGATTGAATACATCTGGCACTTAATTCTTGTTACTTTTTTTCTAAATGTCGAGCGGGTAAGAGAGAAATGTCAAATACTCTTATGAGGAAACCAGGACTCCCTCTTGAGTGTTAAGCATGTGGGATTAGATAATTCAAATATATCGATGCTTTCTCCGGGATATGAAGTAAATTTCTCTCTCTTGTTTGGTGGGACAAGAATCCTCTTCATTTTAAGTAAAATAGATAATATCAATTAATGCAAACTATGAGGTTTTTTGACAATTTAATTTGTCAACAAATGGAGAGGATCCCATTCTGTGTGTTGTTATATATATATATATATATAATGCAAATAGCCCAATAACAAAGCAATCAAACTTGTTACTATAAGTCTATATTTCCAGGTTTCTAGTGTCAACTGTCAATTGAAAAGCCAAAATGTCTTAAATATGCGAAAGGTCACAAAGAGATTTCAGAAAAATAAACTCACAAACTGATATGCTTTAAGATGGCTAGTAATTTAATAATGTAGCCTGTGCAATGTTCTATATATATATATATATATATCATTGTTTGAATTTGAAACTCTCTAGCTTCTTTGGAAAAAGAGAATGGTCTCACAACGTGTTTTACAATGATGCCGGTTGGCTGGTATAAGATAATGATCTCACATTAAAGGCCGGTGAAATAATATGATTCAAATGCTGGTACCCTTTTAAGGTAACAAACTAGTAATCTCCATCTGTTGATGATCCGAGATGTTGAAAAAGTGAAACATGTTTGGTAACATGGGATGGAACGAGGAAGTGTGATACTTCAAATAAACCAGTAAATAAAAAATAAAAATTAGGGAGTTGTAGAATTATTTGAAAAGGGATGGTTTTGTGCAGCCTAAATGGTCCAAGATGCTTAGATGCCGATATGGTGGAGTATGCAATGCAGATGTTGTATTTTCTACTATATTATAAAGACGAATATACGATTATATGGTGAAAGGGAATAATGTATTTTACAAAGATGTAATATTTTTCATGTACTCACCAACACGGCATTGTTCCAAAATCTGTCTTGTATTGTGCAGCCTGGTCTTAGAATCTTGATCCCCTCTGATTCCCCCCTCAAAACCTTTTTTATATTTCATTTCCCATGTTTTTGTCCTCCTAGTGTTGAAGTTGCTTTCCAAGTGGATATTAATTATGGGAGCATATAGATGTTGCAAATAAATAATCTAGTTTCGATGATTTATCCTGCGAGCGTTTGTAGTCCAACGGTTAGGATAATTGCCTTCCAAGCAATAGACCCGGGTTCGACTCCCGGCAAACGCACATTAGGATTTTGTTTTTTTTGGAAATGGCCCATTAGCTAGGCCCATAATGTGAGGCATTCTCTTAATTCCTAATCTGACCAACAAGGTGTGGGTGGCTCAATGCTAGGCGCACTTAGAGGTGGATGGGGAATTGAAAGCGCCTATGCAAGTACGAGGGTGGGTATGCATACTCTTCAATTTCAATCAGGTCAGTGATGATTTGGAACTCTGTTTTTCAGATTTCAAAACTCCTCAAGCAGTGAGTGAGTCGTGATGTTGTTTGGATGAGCGGTGGAAATGAGTTATGGTAAGCAGGAGCATTCCTATGGATTAGATGCAAAATGATTAATAACTTGAACAAAAATCATCTCTATTAGAATATGTATATAAAAAAAAATGACCCATTTTACATTTTTGCTATATTAATTCGTCAGATTTAGGTTCTATTATCTACTAATCTAAAAATAATTTATTGTCTCTTTCTCTCTTCTCATTTCATTCTTTATCATATTTACCCCCTCCATCTATTTTGTTTTCAGCCCTCTCTTTGTTTTGCATGTCTTTGAAGTTTCTTCAGTTTCATGTTTAGGAAAGACTCTGGGTTGTATTGTTTTGGTGTCATTTTTCATTGATTTCATGTTTCTGCAACATTCTGCAGCTGGAATTATGCAGAATTATAGCATTGTGGGAAATAGAACTGGAATTATAAAGATGGGTGACACAAATTCGGTTCTAAACATACTAATAATTCCCTGCCCTTCCACTCATTGTGTGAAACAGAACTGGCATATTACTTGTTAACCTTTGGAGCCAGTGGCATGAACTTTAATTTTGCTAACACCCCAGCGACTTTACATGCTCATCATACCAGCGAAGAGTGAGTTCTTTTGGCGTCAATGCCAAGGGCAAAGCTCCATAGCTATACTTCAAAATGAGTATGGAAAACCAATCCCTGGTACCACACTTGATATTGAGTCCTTCAACCCCCAAACTTTCGATTGGTCCTTTCTTTCTTTGTTGAAATATACGCTGGGACCAGAGCTGGTCAACCATCAACAGACGTCTGTAATATCAACATATACAAGGATGGGACTGATGTACCAACAAAGATTAGACAGCATCATAAAGTAGCAGAGAGAGCCTCAAATCATTCCCTTGTCCTTTCCTCATTTGAAATCCCATGACTCTGGAGTGAAGTCAGTTCATAAACAAGTCATTTAAAGTCACACAGATTTGAGCCATAGATGCTGCTAGTACTTGGTAAAACTGAGATCTATCCTCCTTTAAAAAAGTAAGAAAACTTTTCTGCTGAGTTTTCTGTGCAGAAAGCTGGCAAGATACGGGAAGGTTTTGCATAGACCTGAAAATCTGGGCAGAAGACTATTAATTTACTCGAATATTAAAAAAAACTACGAAGTAATTCAACCTTGTTAGAATATAAAGCAAATGGTTTAAATCACTTCAACCTTGTTAGAATAGAACTGCTAAAAACCCTCCTTATAGATATAATAATCGAAGTAAGATAATAACCTTAGAGAACACTTCACACTTCCCAGTGACTTGTGGCCATTTCTTGGAATACAAATCAGAAGGTAGCCTCTACAGAAGTAGAAGTAGAAACATAAAACCAAGGAAATGGATTCTGGTGACTATTTGGGGCGTGCACCCTTGATATTGCCTGTTTCATATCCCTTGCAGTTGTTTAATCACTTCAAGACACACAATCCTGGAGCTACTTCCAACTTTGATATGCACTAGAATCACTTTTTTCGGAGCTGTATTGAAATTACAGAAAGATAAAATCATTGCAGAGGATCGACAGACATACCAACCAGGATCTACTTTGCTTAGAACCTGAAGTTTACTCAATGAAAGGGAAGAGCTTTCTTGCTAAGGATCTCTTATAATATTTACCTCCAAGGCTACAAACAAGGGCAGAGCCATAAGCACCAAAAGTACCACATATCATATTCCAACCACCGTCATAAGTCATTCACTACCGACTTTGTTTCCAACAAACCCTTTACCATTAAAAGCAACAACGCGCATTCGACTCATGCACGTACGCATTACTTCAGTTTTCATAGGTGACATTGATTTGGCATCGTATCTTGAACAGCTCTAAGAAACAAAATGATGGGTATCATATCACGTCATATTATCATATTCAAGCGTAATGACAATGTGCACTATACAATATGACAATATTGTTAACTATTTACACAATATGGTCTAAAGGTATGTGAAATCAATTACATACAACAGGACTCCCAAAGTTTAACGTATCACACCGGGAGTCATGACTGGTTTATATGGTCTAAAGGTACGTGAAATCAATTGCATACAACAGTACTCCATAAGTTTAACATATCACACCGGGGTGACTGGTTTTTATTGGCAAAACTAGCACCGTTTTTATGACAGATTATATCGAATTCAAATAGCCTTAAACATTGTCAAATCAGGTAAGCTGAAAGTGGATTGAACACTCGTACAAATTACAAGCATCGGGAAAAATACTAAGAGGATACTGAAGCCAAAATGTCCAGTTTGGGTGTGGATCCTTCTTCTGTTTGCCTTCGAGAAAGCGGCTCCATAGCTGCACTGGAGTTATGGTTCTACTTTTATAAAGAAGCAAAACGATGTCTTCCAGATGGCGTTTGTAGTCCAACGGTTAGGATAATTGCCTTCCAAGCAATAGACCCGGGTTCGACTCCCGGCAAACGCATTTGCTTTTAATGCTTCTGAGAAAGGCTGTAACTCTTGACTGAAATTGCTACTGCCACGATTTTCTTGATAGAGCTGTAGTGGCAAAACTAACATAAGATGCAAACAGACTTTATGAGCTCTTCAATATTGATACAGAGCAGATCTCAGTTACAACATGCTAACCCAATGGCTTTGAACTAGCTAGCCCGAACTCCACTTCAAAACCCCGAGTGTCTCAGAGAATAGTCTTTTCTAATATGAATATGAGTCCCCAATCCTCTCTTTTGGTACTTCCTTCTATAGATAGCCTCTATAATGGCGCTTTTACTCCCTTTCCTTTCTTGCTTGCTTTCCGGTGCTCTCTCAAATCTTCTCTTATCAAGCTGTTCACGGTGTTTTTCCCTTGCCTCTGTGCCTCTCTCATATACATTGTCAGGGGTCCTCTGCCTCTTTGAGCCATTTTATCTTACAAAAAATTGGGATAGGACCCATCATGTAAGATAACAGAGCAGATTGCAACCGTTCGATGATAGTTGTAACAAAATTGGAATCACACAAACAGTAGCATGAAATCTTTCACTCTTCTCTTGTGCATAACTTTTGTTGTTCTAGTTAATCTTTTTATCATCTTGCCAGGGGTTTTACCTTTTATCCATGGGCCATTATTTTATTAGAGAAGTCTAGAAGCAGCTGTGCTCTGTTTGTTTGACTGAATAAGCTTCCATTCTTCTTTAAATTGGTGTACTGAGAGGCTTACAACTTTCATGAACCGATTCTCTAGTGTTTATTCATACCTACTTTAAAATAATAAAATTGGGGATAAATTACCCAAAACTATCATATATTATATTCCAAAATTAGGGAATGAAATGAAAGATTAGAAAAAGAGATAGGAAACAAGAAAAGGAATGTAAGAAAGAGACATGTCTGCTCCTACCCACAAACTAGTATTAAACAAACAAGACTCACTCCAAACGTGCACTCACGTTGCTACGTATTTTTACCTGATTACAAGTAAAACGCGTAGTTAAAGACATCTTTCCCTTGATAATGCTATCATTCGATCATCACCATTGCCCAAAGTAACGGCATCACATAAATCCGGAAAACACAACCCACGTTCCGCATGCTCCTTATTAAAAAAGACCTTAGAAAATGCGAATAGATTCTATGTTTATAGGATTCAACCGAGCTGACTATTTTGACCACCCACACCGAGTAGAATATCCTTCAAAATAATTTTATGTATACTGATCACAACAGTACCTTCCAAATTATTTCGTCGGCCCTCTGACAATAACATCTTATATTAACTGGCAATAGATCTCGTGTATAAATCTACTCATTTATTCCATTTCCTTGCACAAACGTGTGGCTTATATAGCCTTTTATAGATCGATCAGGTCCTTTGCCCCGGTTGCCCTCCTTTATAGGCCTCAACTTCCGTTACCAATATTCCTGCATCTTGATCATTCTGGCATATGTCTAATTCATCACTTCCAGTTCCAGCATAACCTCGAGAAAACCGGTAAACATGCCTCAGCAACTCCCTGTCTCCACCCTGGCGGCGACGACAACAAGCAGTCCAGACCCAAAGAAGCTGACCCTCATACCACTCATCTTTATCATCTACTTTGAAGTGGCCGGTGGCCCTTATGGAGAGGAACCTGCGGTGAAAGCAGCAGGACCCCTCTTCGCCATTCTCGGTTTCCTCATCTTCCCCTTCATATGGAGTATCCCAGAGGCCCTTATCACCGCTGAGCTCTCCACCGCCTTTCCTGGCAACGGTGGCTTTGTCATATGGGCTGAGCGTGCCTTTGGTCCTTTCTGGGGATCTCTCATGGGAACATTGAAGTTCCTCAGTGGTGTCATCAACATCGCTGCCTTCCCAGTTCTTTGTATAGACTACCTGAAGCGATTAATCCCTGCTTTGGAATCTGGCCTTCCTAGGTACCTTTCAATCTTGGGCTCAACTTTAGGCCTTTCCTTTCTTAATTACACTGGTTTGACAATCGTTGGATATGCTGCTGTGGCACTTGCTGTTGTTTCACTTTTGCCTTTTATATTGATGACCTTGATTGCACTCCCCAAGATTCGGCCTCATAGATGGATCAGTTTGGGGCAGAAAGGTGTGAAAAAAGATTGGAACTTGTTTTTCAACACTCTTTTCTGGAACTTGAATTTCTGGGATAATGTCAGCACTCTAGCCGGAGAAGTTGATAAGCCCCAGAAAACATATCCGAAGGCTCTTTTCGTTGCGGTGATTTTCACTTGCCTGGCATATCTGTTTCCACTTTTGGCCGTGACAGGATCTCTCTCCGTGAACCAAAGCGAATGGGAATCCGGGTTTATGGCCATAGCTGCAGAAATGATTGCCGGGAAATGGCTGAAGATCTTTCTTGAAGTTGGTGCTGTGTTATCAGCAATTGGGCTATACGAAGCACAACTAAGCAGCAGTGCTTTCCAACTTCTGGGTATGGCGGATATAGGATCTTTGCCCAAGTTTTTTGGTTTGAGGTCTAAATGGTTCAACACCCCTTGGGTTGGGATTTTGTTGTCAACTCTGATTTCACTGGGGGTTTCATATATGGATTTCACAGACATCATATCCTCAGCCAATTTCCTGTATTCCTTGAGCATGTTGTTAGAGTTCGCTTCGTTTATTTGGTTGAGAAGGAAATTGCCAACGTTGAAGCGACCATACCGGGTTCCATTGAGGTTGCCGGGGCTGGTGCTCATGTGCTTGATACCATCTGGGTTTCTTATAGTTATAATGGCTATTGCTACAAAGACTGTTTATTTAGTGAGTGGAATAATGACTGTTGCTGGGGTAGGCTGGTACTACTTGATGAAACTCTGCAAGTCAAAAAAGTTGTTTCAGTTCAACATTGGTGGGGAAGAAATTGGGTTTGAAGAAAATGACCAGGAGGGGGATGTTACTCATTTATGACCTTTGACATGTCAATTAAACAGACATGAAATATCTGTATCTGTGGAATTTGAAGCTTTTTTGTCCTGGGCAAGGAAGTTCATGTTGGCGTGGGGGCACTCGGCTTTGAGATCCACAACTGAATGGTCCTACTTGCAGATTATATGTAAAGAAGACTAGTCTCTTTCACAACTGTAATTGTTATAATCTCTTGCTCCGTTTGCAGTTATTTCTGTAAGCTAATATTTATGGGAAATCAATTTTCTGATTGCTTTATATGGTGACATTGGTAGCAGTTACAGCTGTATATAAGGTGAATCAGAATGCGAGCATACATATATGGAATGGGAATAATATAGTTTCACATGATGATAGTGGAAGATACATGGAATCTGTAAACCTAAATCTAGATATTATTTAATTATTTTTTTGGAATTCTTATTGAAAAATCTTTTAATTGGACGTGTATTGTAGTTTACGAAAGGAAAAAAAAAAATCTAGATATTAATTATGGGTTAAAGCCGAGCAGAAATTCAACCTAGTGTGAACCAGGCTATTTGGCCAAAATTGCATTGAAAGCAACATGGGAAAATAATTGAAAGTCCAGTTCCCCCTTCCCCAGTTGGCTCCTCGAATCTGATTTTCGTGTGAGACTTGGTGCAGCTTGGACACAAGTCCGTCCTGAAAGTTATATCATATCATATATACTGTACAGCTAAAATCATGTGTCTAACTGTCTATGCCTCTAATATTTTGTTCAAGAAATTATACCTAGAGGTTTACACCATACATCTCCACCTAATTAATATGTGCTTTGTCAATTTTGTCATTTTATCTTAATATTTAAATATGTGTATTTAAATAGAATGACAAAATGATAAAATACATATTGATTAGATGAAAATGTGTGGTGTAAAATCTCGTGCTTTCATCATAAATACATGTACTAGCCCAACATGGGCAACCATGTTGCATATTTGTGAGGCACAGTTGAGTAAAACTGTTAGGTGGTCTTATTCAGCCCTCACTCCTCCATATGTAATACTCACAGATATGTCTCTCTTGCTTCTCATCCAATCGGTTGAAAATTGAACACCCACGATTATGTAGTGTATGCCGGACTTGGGTCCAATCCAATGTAAACTACTCCTACAATACAAAGCAATACCCATGTTCCATTTCAAGAATTTTGGTTGATAAATATTGATGCTATTTTTGGAATAGCAGGAAATGATTAATAAACGTTGGAAGGTTATATTCTGAGGACCACCTAACAGTTGTTCTCAACTGTGCCTCACAAATATGCAACATGGTTGCCCATGTTGGGCTCATACTTGTATTTATGACAAATGCACGAAATTTCACCTACACACTTTCATCTAATCAACATGTATTTTGTCATGATCTGGTTCATCAAAGGTGTCTTACTTGGTCCTCTCTCTCCTGAGGTGAGGTGAGTCTTTGCTGTGCAAAGGGTAGTCTCTTCAACGTAGTTTGAAGAGCAAAGCAGAATGGAAGAGGAGCTCAACACCCTATGGGAAGGCTTTACGTTAACAGAACAGGAAGCAGAGTCAGTTAAGGTGAAGAACGAAGCTCTACAATCCCTGGTCAACAAAGGCAAGAGGTGCCTCATTATGAAGATCAATGCAGACAGGGTGGTGAACAGAGAGGCTTTCAGAGCAACTATGTCCAAGGTCTGGCGTCCAGAGGGATGGATTCAATTCAAAGATGAGGGGGAAAACAAAGTAGTAGTGGAGTTCCAGTTTGAACAGGATAAGGTTAAAGTCTTGCATGGGAGACCTTGGACCTTTGATAGGAGCCTAGTGTGCATGCAAGAGATTGATGGCTTGGTTCCTTTAAAAGACCTCACATTCACCAGAGAAACTTTCTGGGTCCAGGCTCACGACATGCCTATGGCATGCATGACAAAGGAGGTGGGAGCTGAACTGTTTTCGGGAATGGAAAGGATGCACCACGTAGAGACAGATGCAGGGGGCTGTGGATGGGGGTGTATCCTGAGAGCCAAAGTAGAGGTTGACATTACAAAACCTCTTATACGAGGCAAATTTCTCTTGGCTAATGGTGTCCGTAGATGGATCCCTTTTAAGTATGAACGACTCCCCTCCTTCTGTTTTGGTTGCGGGGCAATCATTCATACCCTTAATTGCCAGGGGTCTAACCGCGGTACAAACCTGGGAATAAACAGCCAATATGGTGCCTGGCTCAGGGCCCCTTCTACAAGAGCTTTCGGGGCTGAAGCAAAACGTTATGGTGGTGTAGTGCAGGGCAACAATGGAAGCTCAGGGACGAGGGCAAAAATGGAACCCAAAGTTGCAGACCAAAACCCAGAAAACAGTGAACAGAAGGTGGGAAAGCCCAATATGGATGGTGTCAGTGAAAACCAAAGGAAAGAGGAGCCGCAAGACAACCCAAAACCTGACTTGGCTATGGAAGAGGAAAAGCAGAACACGTCTTTCTCCAGCCTGTTGATCCCCAATACGGAACCTGTGCCAAAACAAAATATCAGGTCACCAAAAAAGGAAAGTCTGAGTTGGCCTGAGATAAAACAGGTAAAGGCTTGTGGAAAAGGTCAAAATGGTGGTCCCCTCGTGGCTTCCCAAAAGGCTAGCTGCTCCCTAGCTAGCCACATCAAATCAATGGACCTATTCTTGGACCAGCAGGTGAAAATATTGGCTGCCTCGAGACAACAAGCTTCATGGAAGAGGAGGGCACGAGGAAAATCTGCTGCTAGTGATTCTCTGACCTCCCCAGGAGCACCAACTAGTGGATCAACAAAGAGGAAAGTGGAGCCAGGTACACTTTCTCTACTTGGTCATGCTTCTAAACAGGCCAAGCTTAATGTCCCCACTAAGGGGATGCAACCTGAGTGTAAGGTGGTGGCTGCTAGGCAGCACCACCAACCACAATGAGATGCCTAAGTTGGAACTGCCGAGGGCTTGGGAACCCTCGGTCAGTTAACATCCTTAACATGTTGGTTAAGGACAAGTGCCCCAACTTGGTTTTCCTAATGGAAACCAAGTGCTCGAAAAGTAGAATGGAAGAAATCTGCAAGCTACTGAAATTTGAATCCTGTTTGGTGATAGACAGTGTAGGCAGTAGTGGTGGATTAACTTTAATGTGGAACAACAAGGTTAATGTGTCCATTTTCAACTACTCAAGATGGCACATAAGTGCCCAGATAATTCCAAACCTAGAAACCCCTCCATGGCTGTTCACTGGCTTCTATGGCCACCCAGAAACAGCAAAAAGACATATGAGTTGGGAACTTTTAAGATCCCTCAAGCCGCACCCATCTATGGCTTGGCTGTGCTGTGGAGATTTTAATGAACTTTTGTGCCAAAATGAAAAACAAGGTGGCTGTCCCAGACCTTATAAACAAATGGAAACATTTCGACATGCCATCATGGACTGTTCTTTGAACCCAATTCAGACTCAAGGCCCTTTCTTTACATGGTCCAACAACAGAAAAGAGGATGAGTTTACTAAGGAAAGGCTTGATAGAGCCATGGCAAATAACAACTGGATGCATTGCTTTACTGAGTCTTACTGTCAAGTTATTCCTGCTATTAAGTCAGACCACTCCCCCCTCCTTATCCACGTGGAAAACACTGCTAGCAGAAGGCCATGCAACACTCATCTATTTAGATTTGAAGCAGCTTGGAACGTGAAAGATGGGATATCCAACATAATTAGAGAGGCGTGGGTTAAAGTGGCAATGGGAGATGATGCTGCAACCAGCATGCACAAAAGAATCTTGAACTGCAGCCTGGCTCTAAAGAGATGGAAGGGAGCTGCCTCCAACAAGGCCACAGGGGACATAAAAAGGAAGATGAAGGAGCTGGAGATTTTGCAAGATACCAATCAAGGAGACCAGGTGGAAGCAATCACCCTCCTTCAAAAGGAAATAGAACAATCACTAGGTGAGGAAGAACTAAAATGGAAACAAAGGGCCAAACAGCATTGGCTGCAAAATGGAGATAGGAATACTAAGTTCTATCATTTGCATGCCTCTCAAAGAAGGAAGACAAACAAAGTATCCCAGATTTATGACTCAAATGATAACCTGGTCACCCAGAAGCAGCAGATTGGGGAAGTATTCACCACTCATTTCGTAGATTTATTCACCTCTTCTAACCCATGTGACATAGGAAGGTGTTTGGAGGACATTCCCACAAAGGTCACTCCATTGATGAATGAAGTCCTGCTTCAACCTTTTTCAGAAGAAGAGGTCAAATCTGCAGTGTTTCAAATGAAAGCACTGGGATCGCCTGGCCCTGATGGTTTCCCAGCCATCTTCTACCAATCCCATTGGGAAACTATTGGCAAGGAAGTAACCAGTTTTGCTCTTAATGTAGTTAATGATGGGGGATCTTTGGAAGGGGTCAATGAAACTTTCATTACTCTAATTCCTAAGACCAAAGACCCTAAGAGAGTTCCTGATTTTAGACCTATCAGCTTATGTAATGTTATTTATAAAATTGTTGCAAAAATGCTCTCTAATAGATTAAAGATTGTACTGCCTGACATTATTTCCCCCAATCAAAGTGCTTTTGTCCCAGGTAGATCTATCACGGATAACATATTGGTGGCATATGAAACACTCCACACTATGTCTACTAGAATGCAGGGGAAGTCAGGCTACATGGCCTTGAAGCTAGACATGAGCAAGGCCTACGATCGTGTCGAGTGGTCTTTCTTATACTCTGTGATGAGCAGGCTGGGCTTCCACCAAAACTGGATCTCCCTTGTGGAAAAAAGTATCTCCTCAGTATCTTTCTCAATCCTCATCAATGGGGAACCTCAAGCATCTTTCAAACCTTCGAGAGGGCTAAGGCAAGGGGATCCTCTATCCCCTTACCTATTTATACTATGTGCAGAAGCCTTATCATGCATGCTGCATAAGGCTGAAAGTGTTGGCAGCATTTCTAGTGTCCCCATTGGAAAAGGACCCCAAAAGGTTGGCCATCTCTTCTTTGCTGACGACAGTATGATTTTCTGCAAGGCCAACTCACTTGAATGGAGCAGATTGATGGGGATCCTTGAGATGTATGAGAGAGGCTCGGGCCAAAAGCTGAACAAGGAGAAGTCCTCAATATTCTTTAGTAAGAATACCCCTTTAGAAAACCAGAGGACCCTCTTGCTCATAGCTGGTTTAAAACCAAAGTTTTCTCTTGAAAATTACCTGGGACTACCAGCTATGATTGGGAGAGCAAAAACAGTTGCATTCCATGGACTCATTGATAGAACCTGGGCAAAGATAACAAACTGGAAGACAAAAAGTCTATCTTCAGCAGGCAAAGAAATTCTGATCAAATCTGTTCTTCAAGCCATCCCTACCTATACAATGGGGATCTTTTTACTGCCTCAATCCATAGTAAAGAGATTGGATCAGCTGGTAAGGAAATTCTGGTGGGGTTTCAATGAGGACCAGTCCAAAATTCAGTGGGTAAAGTGGTGTAAACTAAGCAATAGCAAAGACCAGGGAGGGATGGGGTTTCGAAACTTTAGCAGTTTCAACCTTGCCCTACTAGCAAAGCAAGGCTGGAACATTCTCACAAAACCAACCTCCCTCTCAGCTCAAGTTTTGAAACAGAAGTATTTCCCCTCAAGCAACCTGCTGAATGCAAAACTGGGGTACAGACCATCTCTAGCATGGAGGAGTATGGTGGAAGGACTGAAGCTTCTAAAGGAAGGAGTAGTATGGAGGATTGGCAATGGATGTTCAGTTAATGTATGGAAGGATCGATGGCTCCCAAAACAAATCTCCTTGGCAGCAACAAACAGAATCAGTGGTGCTGCTGATATTACTTGGGTATCTGATCTTATTGAACCTGGGTCAAGAAGCTGGAAATATCAAACACTCACCAAGTATTTCTCCCAGCAGGAGATAGACCTTATTAGAGCCATTCCCATTAGTTTGGGAAACAGAGAGGACAGAATTATATGGGGTGGGACAAAGAATGGCCTTTTCTCTGTGAAAAGTGCATATCATCTCCACAAGGAGATTTCTTCTCTAAAAGAAAGTGGGACCTCAAAAGACCATGCTTTTTGTGAAAACTGGCAATCAATATGGAAACTAAAAGTCCCTAATGTGGTCAGAAACTTCCTTTGGAAAGCCAGCAGTGAAGCTCTCCCTATCATGGACAACCTACACAGAAGAAAGGTGAGTGAACACTTTTTATGTCCAATATGCCAGCTTGAAAGGGAAACCTCAGGGCATGCTCTTTGGGGATGTGGTGCTGCAAAAGACGTGTGGGGCCAAGCTAGCATTAAAATCATGAAAATGTCTTTGCAATGTGATCAATTTAGAGACATATGGGCTCACCTAACAGAAAAACTCCCAAAAGCTGAACTAGAAATGGCAGGCTTAATAGCCAGACTCATCTGGAATAGAAGAAATGAGTTTGTTCATGGTAAGGGATTCAGACATCCCATTTCCATCCTCCAGAAGGCCAAGGATGATCATAGAGCCTACCACTTAACCAGAACCAAGGGCGGCACCCATCTTGATACTAGTAGGACACAGAATGAGCAGAAATGGAGAAAACCTCCAGTGGGTAGATACAAGCTCAACTGGGATGCTGCATTAGATACCTCAAGGGGACTGACAGGAATTGGTGCACTGGTCAGGGACTGGAATGGCAAGGTTCTCGGGTCAGTGAGGACATACAGACAACTCAATCTATCTCCTCTTTCTGCTGAAGCTTATGCTTTGATGGTGGCTATTCAGTTCTGCAAAGACCATGGGTTCACCAACATAATCTGTGAAGGGGACTCATTGCAGGTGGTTCGAAAGATGAAGAGTTTTGAGGAGGATTGGAGCCAAGAAGGTCTTATCATTGAAGATGCAAAAACATTACTGAAGTCCTTCTCTTATTGGGACATTATACACACTAAGAGGGATTCTAATATGGCAGCAGACTTACTAGCCAAGGATGCCCTTAACAATGTAATTGATGTGTGTGATCTGGGCTTAATTCCAAACTGTATTGCACAAGTTGTCAGTTATGATTCTTTGTAATCAATTATTGTGGAATGAAAAGTTCGATCTCTTTCAAAAAAAAAAAACATGTATTTTGTCATTTTGTATTTTAAAAGCCAAGGCTAATGCCTTCAGAGCCAAAACAAGTGACAAGGAGTCAAAAAGGTTGGTAGAAATTAGTAAAAAAAGAATACGCATGAGCTTCGTTTCCATCATCTGGTATTATGATTTCGTGAGGTCGCATTTGATTGGAAATTTAAAATTTAAATTCGATCAAATTCAATGATTATAGTATGGCTAAGTCATGCACATGTGACATAAAAAAGTAATAATAATAATGCACATGTCACATGGCCCCCACCATGTTGGAATCCATCGAGAAAATCAATTAAGCACAAGCACAGGCTGCGCAATCTACCAAACATTAGCCCAAGGACAACCATGGAAACCTGCCCTTCCTCCCCGAATACCCAGCCATTCCTCGAACAACAAGAACCATCGAGTAAAAGTCCCAAGAAACTAGCTTTAATACCGCTCGTCTTCCTCATCTACTTTGAGGTCGCCGGCGGCCCCTACGGTGAAGAGTCTGCGGTTGGGGCCGCCGGGCCACTCTTTGCGATCCTTGGCTTCCTCATCTTCCCCTTCGTATGGAGCATTCCGGAGGCCGTGGTCACTGCCGAGCTCGCCACCACCTTCCCTGGCAATGGTGGTTATGTCATCTGGGCCAACCACGCCTTTGGCCCCTTCTGGGGCTCCTTAATGGGATCCTGGAAGTTCTTCAGCGGCGTCATAAACTTGGCATCATATCCAGTTCTATGCGTAGACTATCTTAAGCTGGTATTGCCAATTTTCTCATCCGGCCTACCTCGCTATTTTGCTGTAGTTCTTTCAACTTTGGTGCTGTCTTTTTTGAACTATACCGGTCTGACTATAGTAGGGTACACTGCGGTAACTCTAGGAGTTGTTTCACTTTTGCCCTTTATAGTAATGTCTTTGGTTGCAATTCCGAAAATTGATCCTAGTAGGTGGATCAGTTTGGGTCAGGAGGGTGTACAAAAGGACTGGACATTGTTTTTCAATACCCTCTTTTGGAACTTGAATTTTTGGGACAACGCTAGTACTTTAGCTGGTGAAGTGGAGCAACCCCAGAAAACATACCCAAAGGCACTGTTTTCTGCTGGCTTGCTCACTTGTTTGGCTTATTTGATCCCTCTCCTGGCTGCAACTGGGGCTATGCCTCTACATCAAGAAGATTGGGTTGATGGGTATTTTGCAGATGCTGCAGAAATCATTGCTGGCAAGTGGTTGAAAGTTTGGATTGAAATTGGTGCAGTTTTATCGGTTATTGGACTCTATGAGGCCCAATTGAGCAGTTGTGCATACCAGCTTCTTGGAATGGCAGATTTAGCTTTTTTACCGCGAATTTTCGGTGCAAGATCCACATGGTTTAGGACGCCTTGGGTGGGAATTTTGCTCTCAACACTGATTACACTCGCAGTTTCTTTCATGAGTTTTGTGAACATTATTTCTTCAGTTAATTTCTTGTATAGTTTGGGGATGCTATTGGAGTTTTCATCTTTTCTTTGGTTGAGGAGGAAGTTGCCAGCAGTGAAGAGGCCGTTTAAAGTTCCACTGGGATTGCCAGGGCTGGTGGTTATGTGCTTGATCCCATCCGGGTTTTTGGTCTATGTAATGGCAGTGGCTACTAACATTGTTTTTTTGGTAAGTGCTCTGCTGACATTGGCTGGTATTGCTTGGTACTTCTTCATGGAATTTTGCAAGGCCAGGACGTGGCTCGAGTTCAACAACGCTGGAGAAAAAATTGAAGATGAGGATTTGGAGGGGATCCCTAATCAATGATTGTAATTTGTATGGGTCTTGACTGATCTTCTGCAGATTTTTCTCCGTTCCCTCTTTTACCAGTATTTCTGGTAAATGCAGGTGTTGTAGAGATAGATAGCTTTGCAAATGACATGGACAATTGATTTGCTAAAACATTAATTATGATGTAGAACAAGATAATTTCAAAGGCATTCTGTACAACTATATTTGACTAGTGGACTTCATAAGTTTGGTTGGTTGTGCTTTCTGAGCCTAGGATGCGACTGCACGGATGTAGGGTGGTAAAACTTCAAAGGCATATATTTTAGTCTGGCAATGTGCTGCCACATGAAGAATATGTGATATAAATGCATGAGAAGTTCTTCCTTTGGAGCATAGTCCATGAACTATGCCTCTTGTGACAGAGTCTATACGATGTAGAATCCATAACTTGTTATCGCATTAAAAAACAGTTGAATTTCAGGAGTTCATCATGCAGATATTTTAGGGATAATTTAGCTCCAAGAGGCATAGTTTGTTCCTTATATTTGAGCAGGAAAGGCTACATATAGACTTACTACAAAGGAAGTAGTGCTCCAAGGTATACTTGCTGAATCCAAGTGTATACTATAAACAATGTCAATGAGCTCAATGAAGGCAGCTCGTTTCCTAAATAGGAGTACAAGACATGAAAAATCTATAAAACCACAAAAATCCCTTTAAGTTAAAGAGGGTTAGTTACTAATTTTGCGACTGTGGTTTGCCTTCTAGACATTGGTGCATTCTGGCCCAAAGACTTGAGTAATTTCTCCCAACTTAAAACATAAATCCGGAAAATTATCCAAATACCATTGTCTTTTAAAAAAAATATAACTCACAGGTAGATCTCTTTCTTCTCGATTAAAAAAAAAAAAAAATCAGAAAAAGGAATATATATTCTCCACTAATTATGAATTAAGAGGCCATCTTACCAATGGAGCACAATCGTTGGACCCGAAAAGGAAATATTAAGGATGGCTTGATTGTGCCAATATATATATATACATAATATTATATATATATATATATATCCTTCTCGGCCCATTTTAGATGGGCTGGTCGAAGTGTTTACATCATTTAAGATCCTGCAGATTTGGGCTGACATGGCCCATACATCTGATCTGCTCGACCTGGGCTTCATCCATCACTTATCCCCTTCCCCTCTGTTCTCTGTGATGTGATTTTCCTTTTGTATTTGACGTTTATTAGCATTCCCTAAGCAAATATCATAATAGCATCTTTTTTAATCATTTTATTTGGTAAGAAGCAAATTACATATTCCAAAGAAGGGAAGGAAATAGTTGGGAAACAATGAATAATGCTCCTCCTAATAAGCCAATAGGGGATGAACATTGTTTTCGTCCAATAATTTTTTTCCCAATTTTGCCCTCTGTTCCTCCCAAGATTCTTATAGTTTTGTGCTTTTTATTCCTTTGACCGACTGTATAAAGTGTAATTTTACAGTATTTCACTTATCTCTTCACATCTTTCTTTTTATTGTTGTCCATTGTTTTTTTCCTGTTTTATCCCTACCTTTATAACAAAGTTCCAATCTCAAATCTCTCTTTTCCATACCAAATCAAAACAAATTCTGTAATACATGTCTAGATGTAAAAAGATAAAATAAAATAAAAAATTCTTAAGAATAAAAATAAAAATAAAAATAAAATTCTTAAGATCAATATACATGAAAAAAGGAGATGAATATACATGCATGAAATCGAACCAAACCAAACAAAATCTGTAATATTTGCCTAGATCTCTTCTGAAAAATTATATGGTGGTGAGAGGATTGAATAGACATGGAGAAGAGAGATCTGAAAGTTGGTAGACCCAGAGCTGCACGGTTGGTGTCTCATGAATTCGTATAAACTTTCCAAATTCACATATAATCCACAATCTGTTTGAATTTCTATAAGTTGACTAAAAAAACCATACTCAAACCAAACAAAATCTGTAATATTTGCTTAGATCTAAAAAAAATATGGCGGCAAGAGGATTGAATAAATAGAGATAAAAGAGATATGAGAGTTGGTAGACCTAGAGTTGCATGGCTCATGTCTTCCTTATTTCTCTTTAGTCTAGACTCTATGTTACGAACCCTAACACTCTGCCTTTTCTCATTTTGTGGAGGGTTGTGACAGTAGCTAGTGGAACTCTAAGAGCATTCACATTGGCTTGACCAAATGAGATGCTTGGTCAAATTTTACATAATTTGGCTCAAAAATCCTTCACATTGGATTGGGCAAGTTTAAAATAATTTGGACTTTTGCTACAGTGGTTGGCTAAAGATGGAAGACCACTACTTATTCATCAAACATTAAAATATTAATTTATCATTCCAAACAAATAAATTAAATTAATTAGAATATAATTAACATTTAACATTTAGAATATAATTATTATTAACATTTAATAATATTTTTTAATATTAATTGAATATAATATAATTATTATTAACATTTAACAATACTTTTTTTAATATTAATTTAATTAGAATATAATTACTATTAGCATTTAATAATACTTTTCTGTAATATTAATATAATATAATATAATTATTATTATTATTAACATTTAATAATATTTTGTTAATATTAATTTAATTAGAATATAATTATTATTAACATTTAATAATACTTTTTTAAATATTAATTTAATTAGAATATAATTACTATTAACATTTAATAATACTTTTTTGTAATATTAATTTAATACAATATAATTATTATTAACATTTAATAATACTTTTTCTAATATTAATTTAATTAGAATATAATTATTATTAACATTTAATAATACTTTTTTAATATTAATTTAATTATAATATAATAATATTAATGTAACATAATATAATTATTATTATTAACATTTAATAATACTTTTTTTAATATTAATCTAACTAGAATATAATTATTATTAACATTTAATTGGTAGAATTACAAAATGTGAGAAAATAAATTAAATAAAAAATTTATTAATTTAGTAATATTTTATTATTATATAGAGAATAAATGGCTAATCCAATGTAAGGATTGAATTTTGATGAAGTAGGCAAATGTAAAAAAGTGTTGATATTGGCCAAATTTGAAGATAAATTTGGCCAAACCAATGCCAATGCTCTAACTAAACAAAGACAAGTGAGGAGAGGGTCCAACAAAATCATAGAGAGAGAAAGAGGGAGACAGATGGAACAGAAGAGTTACCTTAGGTTCTTTCAACATCCTCGGTGATAGAGGAGGCGGCGATGAGAGAGAGAGAGAGAGAGAGAGAGAGAGAGAGAACGGTGACCCAAAAACGGAGAGAGAGAAAGGCGATTTTGACAAATAGGATAAGGTTTTGGTGGAGGAGGGGAAGGAGGGGAGGGAGAGAGAGGAAAAGAAGAACAAACTGTTTTGCCTTAAATGTATTGGCAGCACCTAAGGAGGCATGAAGACATCATTAAGAGAACTGTTGGAGGCTATTTAATTGTACAGGGTAGGGCTGATGACACCATGAACCTTGGAGGAATTAAGGTCTCATTCTTTAATTTGATGGCTCAACAATGACCCTGCTACATGCTATCATAGTTCAATTACCCTGTTCAACTGAATAATCACATTCTTTAGTCAGTATGCTTGGGCTAATTTTTAAATGCTGGGCACTGAATATATCTGGTATGCAGACCAGCTCCATTGAAATTGAGCGAGTATGTGATCGTGCTGATGAAAAGCATCTCAGAGACTGCTGCAATCAGTGTTGCACCAGTAAATGGTGGTCCAGAACAGCTGGTTGTATTTGTAGTATTAAAGAAAGGGTTTAATGCTGAACCTGACAAGCTGAAGACTACATTCTCAAGGGCCATCCAGAGCAACCTCAATCCTTTGTTCAAGGTTTGACTCTTAAGCTTATTCCTTTCCCTAATCAGTCTTACTGTCATTTGATAATTCCTGCAGGTAAAATTCATACTTGAGATTCAAGAGTCATCTTTGAACTTCTGTGTCCAAGTAGTGTTCATTGAAAATTCAATGATGTTGCCAAAAGTGTCAGATGCTTATTTCAAATCATAACGTGGATGAGATGAGACAGATTTCAATTCCATGAGTCATGACGGTCCTCACCAATGAGAACATGTTATTTTGAGTTATTGATCTACATTTCTCCAACTGATCTTTAACCAATTAACAGGTGAATTATGTTAAGATTGCTCCGGAGTTTCCCAGAACAGCTTCTAATAAGTTACTGAGAAGGGTGCTGAGGGACCAAATGAAGCACGAGATTTCAGTTCGGAGTAGAATTTAGCAGCAACATCATAAATCGTCGATGCATCAGATCTCAGGAATCTGATCATGTGAGCATTTTGAGAGGCAGCTTGAATGCTAACTGCACGAATAGAATAAGAAGAAATGGTTTAGAAATATATTTAGAAATATATATGAAAACTCTAGTTGGAAATCCTTGGTTGCTGTACGTGTTTTTTATGACATTAATACATAGGAGTGCATTAGTTTTGAGGCTCTTACCCCTTCAACCGTGATGATAAAATAATATTGCAATTGTCATGGAGTTGCAGATTGTGAGGTGTAAGAGGCTTCCAAGTTGCAATGGCCTTCTGACAAATGCAAAAACTTGAATCTAAATATCTTTATTTTACCATTAAATGCAAAACAGTTAATTTTTTTAACAGGTAAAATAAAGTTAAATGAGGACAATCTAACAGTTTTGAAACGAAAGGATTGCCCTTCATTCATTCTTAAATCACAATCTCTTGGTTGAAGCTTAGTTCTTGTTAGTTCTCTCACCAACTGTATTACATCTAAAGAACTGCTATTGTTAGTACCCTTTTTAATTTAGATATTCATGATTTCATCATTTGCAAGACTGATTTCTAATTACATAGCCATCTAATGAAATTTACTCATGTGGCACACATATATACTAATATTAATTAAATGACTTTAATTTCACTACTGAACAATACACATTATTCGTTAAAAACTTCAACTGCTTTTGTACATTCCACAAGTCAGCGACTAGTATTGTATGAAATATGAGGAATGACATTTATGATTGTAGTTAGGGGTGTTCAAAATTCCGAGACTTCCGATTCCGACCGATTTCCGCTCCGATTCCGACTCCAACGGAGTCGGATAGTTCCGATTCAGATTCCGATTCAGATTCGGAAGTCGGAATCAGAATCGGTACCCCCGTTGGTTCCGATTTCCGAATTCCGACTTTTAAAAAAAAAAATAATACGTTGTTTTGCAGCTGGATTTTTTTTTTTTTTTATTGACTGGAACGGCGTCGTTCCATTTAAATGAGAACGACGCCGTTTTGAATCACAGCCCACTTGCATCCGACTGCAAAGTGTAAACCGCGACCAGGCGTCCATCACAATACAGTATTTTGATTTCAGTGAGATTGAGTGATTTCTTGCCTCTCGGCTCTCAGTGCTCTCACGGTCTCACCGATTTTGAACACCCCGATTTTGCCTCTCAGTGCTCTCACGGTCTCACCGATTTTGCCTCTCAATGATTTCTTGCCTCAGGCCTCACGGTCTCACCGATTTTGAACACCCCTAGTCTCACCTCCATAGACCTCTCACGCCGCACACCGCACGAAGCCGCAGCCCCCCACCGACCTACGTCCGTCGTAGACTGCCAGAGGTAGCCGTCGCCGCACTGCCGCAGTGCCAAATCCGACCAGTTTTTTCCAAAAGGTAAATATAGGTGACTCCGAATGATAAATTTCCAATTCCGAATTTTATTTAAACGGATTATTTGATAATTGGAATTTTTCTGTGAATGGTGAACGACGTTGTGAAATGATTATGTATTGAGGAACCGTTTTTCATTTTCGGCACTTTATTTGTTTGTGATTTTGGATATTGAAGGCAACCTGTTTGTGGAAATGTCACAAAGAAAATGTTGATAAAAACTTCCTTGGCAATGGGCTATTTTCAGGCTTGGTTTGGTGGATGTTGGGGTCCACTTTATATATATACATTATAATATATATGTCCTAATTTTTATATATATATATATATATACATAATACATTAACTAAAAATCTAAAAATATATAACTAAAGGTTAGGCCAGTTCAAATATAAATTCACAGGCAGCTCTACTTGTATTATAAGAAAATCCCAAAAATCAAGCTTATTATATATATAAAATTAGTAAATATTATATAAAGCCTATGCATGCTTGAATATAAGATAAACACTAAACTACGTCAAATTAAAGATAAATGTGTAGTGGAAGTAAAAGACTTGTCAACAAGAGAGAACCAAATTAATACAGAGATTAATCTAAAAATCATGAGGAAAACATGGTATATTATATATAAATATATATATATATATATATATATATAACTTCTTTGAAAATTATCATGAGATAAAGATATTGAAAACTACAGCAATCTAATAATCAAGAAGACACCTTAAATTGTTCTAGGTATCACTAGCTAGAAGGATGATCATGAGCCTCATTCACCATGCAAGAATCTGTAGTAATGATCACGTCAATATGGATTAAACCACTTTCGATTAATGTCTAGAAAACATTTGCCAGTAAATTAAATATATACGTACGTACGTGTTGTGATCCATGCATGACTACAATGATATTAATTATTACATACTGCTTTAATACAAACTACAAGAAATCTGATTTTTTTTATCACTTACCATCGTTGTAAAAAGTATTTAAACGGCTGCATATGATTATTTAAACGGCTACAAGAAAATGATTTAACAGTTTTTTTTGCAGTAATATATATATATATATATATATATATATATATTTAAAAGAAAGGATTGAAGAACTCAAAAAGATATTTTCATGAGGTTTTCCAAATTTTTCTTGTTCTAGTTTTTACTTGCTTTTCTCCTCCACAGACTTGATCTAGCTGGCTCCATCTTAACATTTACTTATAAACAATTCCATTACTAGTGATTTTACCATTTCCAAGTCTATAGATCTCTGAGTCACTCCATCCCAACACTGTTCTAGATCTATTTTATTTACAGATTTGTTTATGCATTGATAGTTTTACAGTCTAATGCTTACAAATAAAAAAAAAAAAAAATTCATTCATGTACAAGATACACGTACACCAATCAATGCATTTTGTCTCAGTGGAAACAACCATATAACATCACGAAGGAGCAATTGCATCACCTATTATATGTATCAGATTTTTTTATTGTGTTTTTAATAAACTTATTAATTTGGTCTTTTATATATGTATCAGATTTCAAGCTGTGGAGGAAGAACCATATGGGACCCCAGAACAGGATCAAGATGCCACAATGCCGTCCCCAGCACCGGGATCGAGACCCACTTCTAGAACACAAACTTCATGTGCAAGTTGTCGATTCCCACTACTGGTAAATATAGAAGATGAGGGTACATTTAATGAGGAGGATGAGATGGGTATTGGGGATGAGCCGAATGTACCACCTCCATCCGTGAGGGCCAAGCCACCACGTCCACGATCAAATAAAAAAAGATCGTGGACGTGGGAACATTTCACCAAGGTTGACGGTGATCCCTCGGAACTGCACGCGGCTTGCAACCATTGTGGCCAAGAAGTTGCATGTTATTCAAAGAAACAAAGCACTACTTGTTTGATATCACATCTAAATGGTTGCCAGAGGTATAAGATAGCGAAGGGATTGGCGGCCAAAGATCAGACAACGCTGAGTTATGAAACTTCTACTGCGACTGATGGTACGCAACTTAAGAAAATGGTTATCCCTCAATACAATGAGAAGATGTTGAGAGATGCGCTTGCCGAGATGATCATTGAAGATGAGATGCCTTTTACTATAGTTGAAAAAAGAGGGTTCCGAAAGTTTGTCAAGCTCATTAAGCCACGATTCCCATTACCGTCACGGTATACAGTGATGCGAGATTATATGAAAAGGCATTTAAAAGAGAAGGCTGAGATGAGACAAATGTTTGTGAGGACTGGCCAGAGAGTCTCATTTACGATTGACATATGGACGTCTATACAGAATGTTTCCTACATGTGTATTACAGCACACTATATTGACAGTTCATGGACTTTAAAAAAACAGATTATTAGATTCAAAGAAATCAGTGATCATAAGGGTGCATCAATTGGGGCGGCGATGGATGATTGCTTGAAAGATTGGGGAATTCAGAAAATTTTTATGCATTACAGTTGACAATGCCAGTGCCAATGATACTGCAATTGAATGGTTCAAGTGGAATACGAGAGTGAGAGATGATGTCATCCGGGACTATGAGTTTATCCATATTCGTTGTTGTGCTCACATAATCAACCTGATTGTGACTGAGGGGTTAAAAGAGGTTGACGATTCCATTACAAAAGTCCGCAACATTGTGCGGTATGTGAGGGCTTCCCCCCAAAGGCTGAAAAAATTCAAGGCAATAGAAGAACAACTTGGGATAAAACATTCACGGACGTTGTGCTTAGATGTTCCCACTCGATGGAACTCTACATATATGATGTTGGATGTGGCACAGAGGTACCAAAAAGTGTTTGAGTGGATGGAGGTGGAAGATGGGGGCCTTAAGTATGCTTTGCTGGAGCCTGCCAGAAAGGGGCTCGGTCCGTCGGACACACATGATTGGACGAGTGTAGGATTTTTTGTCACATTTTTGCAGATTTTTTATGATATTACAATGAAAATATCTGGATTTGCATACACGACTGCAAACTTGTGGCTCAGTCAGATCTCGACACTACACCACCACTTGGAAGATGGTTGTGATGACCCTAGCAGACTTCTATCTGGTATGGCTCAGAGGATGCTGTCCAAATATAATAAATATTGGGGGCAAGTTGAGAAGATAAATAGATTATTCTTTGTGGCTATGATCCTTGACCCCCGAATCAAGTTGGTCATGATAGAATATTGGGCAAATTCCGTCCTTGGGGCAATGAAGGCTGCATCGTTTATTACAACGCTTAAAACTGATCTCGATGACTTGTACAACCACTACAAAAATAGTGGACAGCCTTCATCTTCAGCGGGTACCTCACACGTGACTCCGACACCTCCCTCTGATGACTTTAGCCCAGTAGATGCATTGCCTCGACGCCGTAGGAATTACGACATCATGAATGAGTATCATCAGCTCGTTGTATCGAAAAATATTATGGGGTGTACTTCAGAGGTTTAACGGTATTTTATGGAAGAGATCGAGGCACCTAGTCCAGCATTTGAGATATGCATTTGGTGGAAGGCTAATTCCATCAAGTATCCAATCCTTTCCCGTATTGCCCAAGATGTGCTAGCCATTCCTATTACGGCAGTTGCATCTGAGTCGGCGTTTAGTACTGGAGGTCGAGTGTTGGATGCTATCTGGAGTTCTTTGTCACCGTCAACCGTGGAGGCCCTCGTTTGCACACAGAACTGGATCAGTGATACACCCCTTGGACTAGATAGCATTGGCATTGATGATGAGAGCTATAGGCTTGAAGATGGTAACCTTATTTTACTTGTTTTTTTATTATCGATTATTTTAATTATTTTTATGATTTCATAAATTTATTTAATTTATATTTTTTTATCATTTCACAGATGTAATTGTGAACCCCAGTATAGTTGCTGATGACTGATAGAGTATGGATAAAGATAAGTTGATATCAGAATTAACTTAATCTTTATTGGTATTAATGGTAATTAAATTTTACTTTTACTGTGTTCAATTTTCTGAATCAATATTTGGTTATATTTATTGATTGAATACTTTTTTATCTTAATTTCAGGTACTTCAAATGACCAACTACGATGCTGCAAATGATGTTTTTTTTTTTTGGTTGAATCAAAATGTTTATTCTTATGGACTGTTTAATCAAACTTTGAAATAGGATGTTATTTCTATTATTCATTGTTTATGATCTTCTGAATTATGTATAATAATTAATTATGCAGTCTAACGTGTTCAACAAGAGATTTGACATTTTGGGATGAAAATATTGTACAAATACTCGTTGTACCAGGAAAATTAATTAAGTATACCCATTAACGTGTCACGCTTTTATATATTTCAATTACATTGAAAATAAGAATGAAATCTATACAAAAATACATCAAATTAATAAAAACTAAAGTTTCACCTTTCAAGTACCAAGCTAGCATCACTGCCACTGTGTCACATACAAAAACAAAAAAGAGAAATATTAATAGAGTAGAAAATATTTAATACATATTCAAACTCTATTCAATAGAATAATTCCTATTTGTTTAATTGAGAAATACTAAACAAGAATAATTTATATATAAAGTGAGAGTTTTCATTAAACAATGATAAAATAAATTTAAAAGAAGATAAAACCTATCAAAATAAAGAAGTCGGAATTACAGTTGGAATTCGGATTTCGGATCGGAATTTGGAATTCCTACCGGCTGTCGAAATTCAGAATTTCGTCCGGAAGTTCTGACTTCCATTCGGACATCGGAAGTCGGAATTCCAAATTTTGAATTCCGAACTGAATCGGAATCGGAGCTCGATTTTGACTCCGACAAAAGTGGGAATCGGAAGTCGGAATTCCGATTCCGATCACACCTTAGATGTAAAAGTGAAGGAAAAAAAAAAAAAAAAACAAAGATGTAAAAGTCCAAAAAAAAAGATGTAAAAACGAGATTTTAAAAAAATCAAAAAAAGCCAAAAACTATATCTTTACACTCAAAAAAACTCTTTTTCTTCGTAATATTGGCAACCCTATGATCTATCAATTTTCAGAAACCCTGTGATATCTTTTGGAGCTGACGTAAATTCTGTAGAAGACCCTTAGGCGCCCAGTTTTGCAAGAAAATCCGTAGCTTGGTTTATTTCTCTATATATATATATGCCTTATTGCTATGTTCAGATCCTTAGCTAGACACATTATTCTTTCTCAAACTTCCCTTACAGCATACTGAGTAATGAAACGTCACCCGCTCCTTGCCACCAGTTGGCCAAAAGTACTTGAGAATCAGTTCCAACTTCAATGTTTACCATGATCTGAAGCTTTCAGCATACTCTCAGGCCATCTAGAAAAGCCGCCCTTACTTCAGCCATGGTTTCCACCGTTCTTAAATTGCTGGTCAAGGTTTTGGTTGTACTAGTCATCTAATACAAGAGTTATTTTGAAGTTGAGAGAACTGCATCTTGATTGAATAAACCCGGCCTGCTAAGTGCCTTTTTTTTTACTTAACACATTCGTTACACGCTCACACAAACAAACGTTTGTTCTAAAAAAAAACAAAGAAGAAGGATCAACGTGAAACCCAATTTTGTACAATCTACCATCTTGAAAGGATTCTTAGTCCTTAAAGCACGAGTCTTATTTCATACCAATGATCTCGATGACAATAGAACAACGTACAGCACCCCATAAAAAATATCATATTTTTGCAAACTCAACCGTGTTCTTCCCATCATGAGCCTTCCTGAAAAAATGCTTCACATAATCCGAATACAGAACTTGCCTATATGCTGCTTTCCCCCCTCCGGCGAGCACTTCTGGGAAAGGACCAATTATCTCACATGGCTTTGGATTCACGAAGATGGGAACCGAAATCCTGTTCTGGCTTCCATTGGCAGCACACGGTGCTCAATGCTCTTGTATCTTCCATTACTCATTATTTGAAGTGCATCGCCAACATTGATAACGAGCGAGCCACTTATAGGTGGAACATGGATCCAGCTATCATTTTTCCCTCGCACATAAAGTCCACCAATCTCATCTTGAAGCAAGATAGTGAGGGTTGAGACATCGGAATGACGGCCTACTCCCACCGTGAGCTCGGGGTTAGGACAAATGGGATAGTAGTTAAGGTTGATTCTCTTTGAACCCATCAACAGTGACTCTTTCATCTCATCGATTTCGTTCACATTTAATCCCTTCATTAGCACCTCTAATAGCCGTTTGATAACAACTTCAGAGCTCTTCATGTATTCCAGCACTTGATCCCTGAAAGGTCAAAACAATTAGTCCACAGCAAATATTTACCTGCATTCATCTATAAGATTAAGATAGATATTAGTGTCTGTAAATGTAAATGCATAAAGTGTTATTTATTCGTTATGTAGCTATGTTACTTGCAGACTGGAGGCCATAATGCAGAGGCCTCATCCTCAGAAACATAGAAGAGGCTGAGGTAATCCTTCCATTCAAGAGCCTTCTCTGCTTGAGGAGTAAAGCTGGTTCCAAACCGCACGTTGTTTGAAGGTGATTTCTCTTTTTGGAACTTCTTCTTGTCCTCAGCTGGCAACCCACAGATTGATTCTGCAACTTCTGGGTCGTTCCAGTTTGACATGTCAATGATGGGGATGGACTCTTGAGGCATGATGTTGCTGAAACTGATCCTTTCTTCTAGGGGTTGGATAAATCGTTGGGGAAGGCATTCGAGTCCCATTTCAGAGAGACCCTTCACTCCATTTCCTTTGCTTATAACAAAGTTTGCTATATCTGCGGAATCGGTGATCGGTGTAGCAATTGTTGGAGCCATTGCCTGGAATTGGAAATATTAGAAAAGAGGAGAAAGGGGATCTTTGGTGGGGTGCACTTTGAATATACCACCATAGCTATTTATAAAGCATTGTCTTAAAGGAGATCCTTTTGCACGTGCTTCACCAACTCAATGGCAGTCTGCATGCATTCCTTCACCAACCCAATTGATCGAAGCTGATGTTCAGTTTGATTCCGCACGTACATACATTCCTCCGGTTCTACCATTTGTCTTCTAACTTGACTTTGATTGAAAACAAGAGAGGACGTCGTAAGTCGAGCAACTGAGATTTTCATCCCTAGTACTCGATCGCTTGAACATCCACTCTTGGAGGAATATATATAAGATCTGGATCAGCTTGATTGATAATGTATGTGGATATTATTATATAAAGTTGTATATTTAATATTTTTAAATTAAATTACTTTCATCCATCGCACCGATTAAGGAGTACGTAGTAATAAAAAATTGAAAAATAGAGAATATGATTAAGCTTTATTATTGCTTGGCCAATTCTCATGTCAGCAGCTCATTAAACTAATTAAATAAAAAGGAAAACAAGCTTGAGAGTATAAACCAACAACCCCCTCGCTCGAGAGGAGTGGAGTGGCTCATGCAGCTTAATTGGTAACATGATCTGACACAAATTTAAAACAAATAAAAAATTTACAGAATTTAAAGTAAACATAATAAGAACTTAACAGATGTCATAAATTTATACAAATATCTATTCTAGATATGGTAGATGATCCTCATGTATGAAATAATGAAAAAAATACATATAATGAAGTAAAGCGCTAAATTAAGAATATTTAAATTGCATTTTTTTTCTCCATCTTTCTTTCTCTAGTTAAATATATCGGATGATTTTTAAATTGATTCAAGTATTTTAAAATCTCCAAAATATTTTAAAAGTTTAAAATCGTTTTAAATGACGTATTTATAGTGTTATTGAACAAAGTCTAATTTTCAAGTAAGCCCCTTTATATTTTAGACTATAGTTTTAAAAATCATTTTATTTAACTGATTATATTATGTTAGGACTATTATTTAATATTCATCAATTTATAATTTTATGTTAAAAATTATCCTTATTAATTAGATGACTCTATTCTCTTAAGAAATATTTAATAAAACATATCATTTTATTTTATAACGGAAAATATTGTTTTTGCATTAAAAATAAAAAAAAAATTAGTGTATTTCCTTTTTGTTCGATTATCATTCATTTCAGGATTCCAAACTGTCCTTTTAAATAAAATTACATCTTTATATTAAAAATGGAATACTTGTAAGGCTAGATTAGCCTATCCATTCTCTTGTTTGCTTTTCCTTCTATGATCTAAAATCATCATCCTTTTTCTATTTTTTTTCATGAAGGTGGACCGGTAGAGTATAGAAAGTTGTAAGCTTTTTTTTTTTTTTTTTAATTATCAAATAAGTATTAGGAACTCAACTTTTTGTTTTTGTTTTGTTTTTTTTTTTTTTTTAACTTCTAATCAGCAAGCTTTATTTATGTAACCTCACTTATAGCGAAAGAAAATCTTATTACAACCAAACAGCTTAAACCAAACAAAGAATAATTAAAGCAAGACATCTCAAAATTTCTAAAACAATTAAATTCTAATGCTTGGAAGACCAATCTTGTCTAAACGAATCATGCCTATTAAGTTATGTGGTAAAGAGGCAATTGTAATAAATATTCTATTAAGACCCTCCTCTCTCATCCGTGCAAGAAAATTTTCCAAACTATTCCCTTCTCTGAATTGATGCTCAATGGTAAAATAAAGACCATATAAATAAATCATCAACTCATCCCAAAAATCCTATAGGTGGAAAGCCTTGCACCGTAGATTTTTTATCCAGCTAACCACAAGACTAGATCGAGTCGTATTCAATCGTAACCTGTGAGAAACCTATCTCTTTGCAAACTCCAACATCAACTATTAAGACTCGTAGTTCTTCTTTATTATTAGTACGTACCATGCCCAAAATGAATAGAGAAAACACTTATAAAATTCTCTCAATGGTCTTATAAAATACCCCCACCACCATAGCTACTAGGATTACCATGACAGCTTCCATCCACATTTAGTTTGATCCGATCCTGTTCAAGTTTTCTCCAAAATATGAGCCTCGGTCTTCTTTTTGGATAATTAATAAAAGGCACCTCGAGCAATGATAGAATGGCCTCATCAGTGGAGAAAATAGACTATTTTTGAACCATAAGTGAAAAGAGTTTACGTAGCCATACCATCACCAACAACCACACTCTCATTGCTTAGTCATGCACCCCGTCCATCCGAGTTTTGCATCTCTTTAGCCATAATAGCCAAGTGATGAGAGACGATAATATGCCAATTAAACTTCCACAATGACTAAGCTTTTTGTTCTTTTTCTCTTTTCTTTTTTTAAAGTTTTGGTTTTGGGGCTTCGTGCAAAGTGATGTTAAGTTTTTTTTTTTGTTCATATCTTTGTAAAATGGGTAATGATTCCCTTGCGGTTACTCTACTACTAGTTTACTAGTCCTTCGTGGACTCTCTATTTTTGCGTTCTCTGAAAGCCAACCTCGCCCTTCTAAAATCATGTTTCCTTCTATCAAAGACTCAAACGATGTGATGCCTGCTTCTTGGAAACTTTACAAAATTTGGTGTATTTCCTTTCCATCTGATTATCATCCACTTCAAGATTCCAAACCGTCCATTTAAATAAACTTGCATCTTTAGATTAAAAGTGGAATACGTGTAAGGCTAGATCAGTCTGTCCGTTCTATTGTTTGCTCTTCCTTCTACGATTTAAAATCATGGTCCTTTTTCTTTTTTTCTTTTATGGGGTGGACCGGTTGAGTATAGAAAGTTGTAGGCTTTTTTTGAATTATCAAATCAGTATCAGGGACTCAGCTTTTTGTTGTTATACTCTTTTTCTTTTTTTAAAACTTTGGTTCTATGGTTCCGTGCAAAGTGATGTTAACTTCTTCTTTTTTCTATTCATATCATTGTCAATTTTTCTATTCATATCGGTTTTATCCACAGATCTTTTTTTTTTTTGTTAAATTTTATCTATTCCATGTGATTAATATAGAAAATTTTACTTTCTTTATACATTTTCATTACTCTCTCTCTCTCTCTCTCTCTCTCTCCCCTTCCATTTCTTATCCCCTCCAGCACTAAAACCCTTCCCCATTTATGAAAACTATGTCTCTTTCTTCCCCACTACTCTCTATTTTCAAAGGTAAAATAGTTTGTTCTTTTTTCCCTCTTTCTCTCCCTCCCCTTCTTCCCCTACTCCACCAAAACATTCTCCTATTTGTCAAAATCGCCTTTCTCTCTCTTCATTTTTGGGTCACCTCTCTCTCTCTCTCTCTCTCTCTCTCTCTCTCTCTCTCTCTCTCTCCACTGATACTCACCAGGAGAGCTCATCGCCTCCTCCTTCGTCGCTGACGATGTCAAAAGAACCTAAGTCAATTCTCTATTCCATCTGTCTCCCTCATTCAAGTCAATTCTCTGTTCCATCTGTCTCCCTCATTCTCTTTTCATGATTTTGTCAGACACTCTCCTCGCTCGTCTCTGTTTGGTTAGAGTTCCACTAGCTACCACAGCAACCCTCCACAAAATGAGAAGAGGCGGAGTGTTAGGGTCCCTAACACTGAGTCTGGCTAAAAAGAAATAAGGAAGACGCATAGTTTAAGTTGCAGAATCAATATGTGATGCAGCAAAGACATGAGTTTTTTTTTTTAAGGTTATTAACCTTGGGGTGCCCATTGAAGCGCTTGAGAATGTGAAGGATGCAACCCATTTTTTCATGTATATTTATGTGAAGAATATATATATATATATATATATATATATTCTAATCTAGACATGTATTACATATTGTGTTTGAATTTGGTTTCATTTCATGTATATGAGTATGATTTTGTTACATAATTTGTAGAAATTCAAACAGATTGTGGATTATATGTGAATTTGGAAAGTTTATGCGTATTGGTGATTCACCAATCATGTAGCTCTAGGTATACTAACTCTCAGATCTCTCTTCTCTCTATCTATTCAATCTTCTCACGACCATATAATTTTTAAAAAGTGATCCAGGCAAATATTATAGATTTTGTTTGGTTTCGTTTGATTTTATGCATGTGTATTCATCTCGTTTTTTCATGTATTTTGATTTGAATAATTTTTTTTTATATTTTTTTACATCTATATATCTACTACAGATTTTGTTTCGATTTGGTTTGGAAAAGAGAGATATGAGATTGGAACTTCGTTATAAAAGTAGAGGTAAAATAGGAAAAAAACAATGGACAAAAATAAAAATAAAACTATAAAGAGATAAATGAAACACTTTAAAATTACACTTTACACAATCGGTCAAAGGAATAAAAAGCACAAAATTATGAAAATTTTGGGAGAAAACTAAGGGCAAAATTGGGGGAAAAATTAGATGAAAACACCATTCATCTACTGTTGGGACTTATTGTCATCTAATAGAAGACTATTTTTAAAGTTGAGAGAAAAACATCTTGATTGAATAAACCCGGACTGCTAAATGCCTTTTTTTGCGTAATACATTCATTACACGCTCACACAAGCAAACGTTTGTTCAAAGAAAAAAAAAAAAAAAAGACCAACGTGAAACCACATTTTGTGCAATCTACCATCTTGACAGGATTCTTAGTCCTTAAAGCACAAGTCTAATTTCATACCAATGATCTCGATGACAATAGAACAACGCATAACACTCCATAAAAAATATCATACTTTTGCAAACTCAACCATGTTCTTCCCATCATGAGCCTTCTTGAAAAAATGCTTCATATAATCCGAATACAGAACTTGCCTATATGTAGCTTTCTCCCCGTCGGCAAGCACTTCTGGGAAAAGACTAATTATCTCACATGGCTTTGGATTCACGAAGATGGGAACTGAAATCCTGTCCTAGCTTCCATTGGCAAGCACACAGAGCTCAATGCTCTTGTATCTTCCATTACTTATTATTTGAAATGAATCGCCAACATTGAAAACGAGCAAGCCACTTATAGGTGGAACATGGATCATTTATTCCTCTCACATAAAGTCTACCAATCTCAACTTGAAGCCAGAGAGTGAGAGTTGAGACATCGGAATTATGGCCTATTCCCACCGTGAGCACGAGATTAGGAACTTCTTCTTGTCCTCAGTTGGCAACCCAAAGAACAAATATGTTGCATCCTTCACATTCTCAAGCACTTCAATGGGCATCCCATGGTTAATAATCTGAAGGAAACCTCATGTCTCTGTTGCATCATAGATTGATTCTGCAACTTTTGAGTCGTTCCAGACTCTATGTCTTCCTTATTTCTTTTTAGGCCAGACTCTGTGTTAGGAATCCTAACACTCTGCATCTTCTCATTTTATGGAGGGTTGCAGTTGTAGCTAGTGGAACTTTAACCAAAAAGAAATGAGTAAGGAGAGGGTCCAACAAAATCACGGGGAGAGAATAAGGGAGACAGATGGAATAAAAGAGTTGCCTTAGATTCTTTCAACATCGTCGACGACAGAGGAGGCAGCAATGAGCTCTCACGGTGAGTGTCAGTGGAGAGAGAGAGAGAGAGAGAGAGAGAGAGAATGTATAAAGAAAGTAATGAAAAAAATTTCTAAATTAATTACATGGAATAGATAAGATTTTTTTTAAAAAAATATATATATTTATGGATAAAATGAACAGAAAAATTGACAATGATATGAACAGAAAAATTGACAATGATATGAACAGAAAAAAGAAGAAGTTAACATCACTTCGCACGAAGCCATAGAACTAAAGCTTTAAAAAAAGAAAAAGAGTAGAACATCAAAAAGCTGAGTCTCTGATACTGATTTGATAATTCAAAAAAGCCTACAACTTTCTATACTCCACCGGTCCACCCCATGAAAGAAAAACAGAAAAAGATCAATGATTTTAAATCGTAGAAGGAAAAGCAAACAAGAGAACAGGTAGACTGATCTAACTTTACATGTGTTCCACTTTTAATCTAGAGATGCAAGTTTATTTAAATGGACGGTTTGGAATCCTGAACTGGATGATAATCGGATGAAAAGGAAATACACCAAATTTTGTAAAACTTCCAAGAAGTAGGCATCACATCGTTTGAGTCTTTGATAGAAGGAAACATGATTTCAGAAGGGAGAGGTTGGCATTTAGAGAAGGCAAACAAAAGAGTCCACGAAGGACAAATAGTAAACCAGTAGTAGAGTAACCGCAAGGGAATCATTACCCAATTGACAATGATATGAATAGAAAAAAGAAAAAGCTAACATCACTTCACACAGAGCCCTAGAACCAAAGCTTTAAAAAAAAGAAAAAGAGTAAAACAACAAAACGCTAAGTCATTGTGGAAGTGTGGTTGTTGGTGATAGTATGGCTACATAAACTCTCTTCACTTATGGTTCAAAAATTGTCTATTTTCTCCACTGATGAGGCCAGTCTATCAGCACTCAAGGTTCCTTTTATTAATTATCCAAAGAGAAGACTGAGGCTCATTTTTTGGAGAAAACTTGTACATGATCGGATCAAACTAAATGTGGATGGAAGGTGTCGTGGTAATCCTAATAGCTATGTTGGTGGGGGTATTTTACGAGACCATGGAGGGAATTTTATAAGTGCTTTCTCTATTCATTTTGGGCATAGTATGTACTAATAATAAAGAATAACTACGAGCCTTAATAGTTGATGTTGGAGTTTGCAAAGAGATGGGTTTCTCACAGGTTATGATCGAATGCGACTCAATCTAGTCTTGTGGTTAGCTAGATAGAAAATCTACGGTGCACAACTTGGTACTTGACTCACCTTAAAAATTGTTTTAAGAGTTACTCCCAAGTATAAGAGTTGCCAAGTAATAATAGGGAAGTACCTAAGTCATTTCCTCAAGGAATGATTAGTTTGAAGTGCAAATTCGTTCACTATCGAAAATAAAATAAAATGATTAACTAAAGCTATTTACAATAATATTCACAATGAGAATTGATTCTTGGATATTATCAAAAATACCTTAATTTCCTTTTGCATAAGATGGTGAATGAGTGCTAAAAATATGCAAGAAAAGATAATAAAATAATGTGTTAAACATGAGTGGAGAATAGGAAATATTTAGCTAACATGTAAGAAATTTATGCTCTAATGCACCTTGATGCTACTTCAATTGCTTCCATACATTAAGTGGATTCGTGAATGTGCATTGATTAAATTATGATTATCCTTGCTTAAGAAGCTAAACCACATTCATCAATGTATTCTAATCCAATGTTTCCAAGCAATAAAAAGAAGTTCACGAAACTTACGTTCTAAGGGACATAAAAGAAAGTAAAATTTTCTAAATTAATTACATGGAATAGATAAAATTTAACAAAAAACAAAAAAACAAAAAGATTTGTAGATAAAACTGATATGAATAGAAAAATTGACAATGATATGAATAGAAAAAAAAAGAAGTTAACATCACTTTGCACGGAGCCATAGAACCAAAGTTTTAAAAAGAGAAAAAGAGTAGAACAACAAAAAACTGAGTCCCTGATACTGATTTGATAATTCAAAAAAAGCCTACAACTTTCTATACTCCACCGGTCCACCCCATGAAAGAAAAAAGAAAAATGGACCATGATTTTAAATCGTAGAAGGAAGAGCAAACAAGAGAACAGTTAGACTGATCTAACTTTACATGTGTTCCACTTTTAATCTAGAGATGCAAGTTTATTTAAATGGACGGTTTGGAATCCTGAACTGGATGATAATCAGATGAAAAGGAAATACACCAAATTTTGTAAAGCTTCCAAGAAGTAGGCATCACATCGTTTGAGTCTTTGATAGAAGGAAACATGATTTCAGAAGGGAGAGGTTGGCATTTAGAGAAGGCAAACAAAAGAGTCCACGAAGGACAAATAGTAAACCAGTAGTAGAGTAACCGCAAGGGAATCATTACCCAATTGACAATGATATGAATAGAAAAAAGAAAAAGCTAACATCACTTCACACAGAGCCCTAGAACCAAAGCTTTAAAAAAAAGAAAAAGAGTAAAACAACAAAACGCTAAGTCATTGTGGAAGTGTGGTTGTTGGTGATAGTATGGCTACATAAACTCTCTTCACTTATGGTTCAAAAATTGTCTATTTTCTCCACTGATGAGGCCAGTCTATCAGCACTCAAGGTTCCTTTTATTAATTATCCAAAGAGAAGACTGAGGCTCATTTTTTGGAGAAAACTTGTACATGATCGGATCAAACTAAATGTGGATGGAAGGTGTCGTGGTAATCCTAATAGCTATGTTGGTGGGGGTATTTTACGAGACCATGGAGGGAATTTTATAAGTGCTTTCTCTATTCATTTTGGGCATAGTATGTACTAATAATAAAGAATAACTACGAGCCTTAATAGTTGATGTTGGAGTTTGCAAAGAGATGGGTTTCTCACAGGTTATGATCGAATGCGACTCAATCTAGTCTTGTGGTTAGCTAGATAGAAAATCTACGGTGCACAACTTGGTACTTGACTCACCTTAAAAATTGTTTTAAGAGTTACTCCCAAGTATAAGAGTTGCCAAGTAATAATAGGGAAGTACCTAAGTCATTTCCTCAAGGAATGATTAGTTTGAAGTGCAAATTCGTTCACTATCGAAAATAAAATAAAATGATTAACTAAAGCTATTTACAATAATATTCACAATGAGAATTGATTCTTGGATATTATCAAAAATACCTTAATTTCCTTTTGCATAAGATGGTGAATGAGTGCTAAAAATATGCAAGAAAAGATAATAAAATAATGTGTTAAACATGAGTGGAGAATAGGAAATATTTAGCTAATATGTAAGAAATTTCTGCTCTAATGCACCTTGATGCTACTTCAATTGCTTCCATACATTAAGTGGATTCGTGAATGTGCATTGATTAAATTATGATTATCCTTGCTTAAGAAGCTAAACCACATTCATCAATGTATTCTAATCCAATGTTTCCAAGCAATAAAAAGAAGTTCACGAAACTTACGTTCTAAGGGACATAAAAGAAAGTAAAATTTTCTAAATTAATTACATGGAATAGATAAAATTTAACAAAAAACAAAAAACAAAAAGATTTGTAGATAAAACTGACATGAATAGAAAAATTGACAATGATATGAATAAAAAAAAAAAGAAGTTAACATCACTTTGCACGGAGCCATAGAACCAAAGTTTTAAAAAAAGAAAAAGAGTAGAACAACAAAAAACTGAGTCCCTGATACTGATTTGATAATTCAAAAAAAGCCTACAACTTTCTATACTCCACCGGTCCACCCCATAAAAGAAAAAAGAAAAAGGGACCATGATTTTAAATCGTAGAAGGAAGAGCAAACAACAGAACGGACGAACTGATCTAGCCTTACGCATATTCCACTTTTAATCTAAAGATGCAAGTTTATTTAAATGGACGGTTTGAAATCTTGAAGTGGATGATAATCAGATGGAAAGGAAATACACCAAATTTTGTAAAGTTTCCAAGAAGTAGGCATCACATCGTTTGAGTCTTTGATAGAAGGAAACATGATTTTAGAAGGGCGAGGTTGGCATTCAGAGAAGGCAAAAAAAGAGAGTCCACGAAGGACTAGTAATGTGACGCCCCCAAATTCCGTTTGGGATCGGACGGACATTTGAAGCGTCGAGACATACAACACAAGATTACCTGCCCCCGTTCATGACATATAAGATGCAATATTCCTAACATGCATCTAACATTATGCAATATTCGCAGCGGATAATTTTTTTTTCTTTAGCAATACTATGTACCAAATTAAAAATATCTCAAATGCTTAAAACATACTTCATACATAAAGACCCATTGAACAATTAAGATCACAACACTAGTCCAAAATAGAAAAAGGCTAATCTATACTCCACCGGTCCACCCTCATGAAAAAAAATAGAAAAAGGATGATGATTTTAGATCATAGAGGAAAAGCAAACAAGAGAATGGATAGGCTAATCTAGCCTTACAAGTATTCCACTTTTAATATAAAGATGTAATTTTATTTAAAAGGACAGTTTGGAATCTTGAAGTGGATAATAATCGAACAGAAAGGAAATACACTAAATTTTAAAACAAATTTTATTTTATTTTTAATGCAAAAATAATATTTTCCGTTATAAAATAAAATGATATGTTTTATTAAATATTTATTAAGAGAATAGAGTCATCTAATTAATAAGGATAATTTTTAACATAAAATTATAAATTGATGAATATTAAATAATAGTCCTAACATAATATAATCAGTTAAATAAAATGATTTTTAAAACTATAGTCTAAAATATAAAGGGGCTTACTTGAAAATTAGACTTTGTTCAATAACACTATAAATACGTCATTTAAAATGATTTTGAACTTTTAAAATATTTTGGAGATTTTAAAATACTTGAATCAGTTTAAAATCATCCGATATATTTAACTAGAAAAAGAAAGATGGAGAAAAAAATGCAATCTAAATATTCTTAATTTAGCGCTTTACTTCTTTATATTTTTTTCATTATTTCATACATGAGGATCATCTACCATATCTAGAATAGATATTTGTATAAATTTATGATGTCTGTTAAGTTCTTATTATGTCTACTTTAAATTATGTAAATTTTTGATTTGTTTTAAATTTGTATCAGATCATGTTACCAATTAAGCTGCATGAGCCACACCACTCCTCTCGAGCGAGGGGGTTGTTGGTTTATACTCTCAAGCTTGTTTTCCTTATTATTTAATTAGTTTAATGAGCTGCTGACAAGAGAATTGGCCAAGCAATAATAAAGCTTAATCATATTCTCTATTTTTCAATTTTTTATTACTACGTAACTCCTTAATCGGTGCGATGGATGAAAATAATTTCATTTAAAACTATTAAATATACAACTTTTATATATAATAATATCCACATACATTATCAATCAAGCTGATCCAGATCTTATATATATTTCTCCAAGAGTGGATGTTCAAGCGATCGAGTACCAAGGATGAAAATCTCAGTCGCTCGACTTACGACGTCCTCTCTTGTTTTTAATCAAAGTCAAGTTAGAAGACAAATGGTAGGACCGGAGGAATATATGTACGTGCTGAATCAAACTGAACATCAGCTTCGATCAATTGGGTTGGTGAAGGAATGCATGCAGACTGCCATTGAGTTGGTGAAGCACGTACAAAAGGATCTCCTTTAAGACAATGCTTTATAAATAGCTATGGTGGTATCTTCAAAGTGCACCCCACCAAAGATCTCCTTTCTTGTATTTTCTAACATTTCCAATTCCAAGCAATGGCTCCAACAATTGCTACACCTATCAGTACCGATTCCGCAGATATCGCAAACTTTGTTATAAGCAAAGGAAATGGAGTGAAGGGTCTCTCTGAAATGGGACTCGAATGCCTTCCCCAACGATTTATCCAACCCCTAGAAGAAAGGATCAGTTTCAGCAACATCATGCCTCAAGAGTCCATACCCATCATTGACATGTCAAACTGGAACGACCCAAAAGTTGCAGAATCAATCTGTGATGCAGCAGAGACATGGGGTTTCTTTCAGATTATTAACCACGGGGTGCCCATTGATGCGCTTGAGAATGTGAAGGATGCAACCCATTTGTTCTTTGGGTTGCCAGCTGAGGACAAGAAGAAGTTCCTAAAAGAGAATTCACCTTCAAACAACGTGCGGTTTGGAACCAGCTTTACTCCTCAAGCAGAGAAGGCTCTTGAATGGAAGGATTACCTCAGCCTCTTCTATGTTTCTGAGGATGAGGCCTCTGCATTATGGCCTCCAGTCTGCAAGTAACATAGCTACATAACGAATAAATGACACTTCTATGCATTTACATTTACAGACACTAATATCTATCTTAATCTTATAGATGAATGCAGATAAATAGTTGTTGTGGACTAATTGTTTTGACCTTTCAGGGATCAAGTGCTGGAATACATGAAGAGCTCTGAAGTTGTTATCAAACGGCTATTAGAGGTGCTAATGAAGGGATTAAATGTGAACGAAATCGATGAGACGAAAGAATCACTGTTGATGGGTTCAAAGAGAATCAACCTTAACTACTATCCAATTTGTCCTAATCCCGAGCTCACGGTGGGAGTAGGCCGTCATTCCGATGTCTCAACCCTCACCATCTTGCTTCAAGATGAGATTGGTGGACTTTATGTGCGAGGGAAAAATGATAGCTGGATCCATGTTCCACCTATAAGTGGCTCGCTCGTTATCAATGTTGGCGATGCACTTCAAATAATGAGTAATGGAAGATACAAGAGCATTGAGCACCGTGTGCTTGCCAATGGAAGCCAGAACAGGATTTCGGTTCCCATCTTCGTGAATCCAAAGCCATGTGAGATAATTGGTCCTTTCCCAGAAGTGCTCGCCGGCGGGGAGAAAGCAGCATATAGGCAAGTTCTGTATTCGGATTATGTGAAGCATTTTTTCAGGAAGGCTCATGATGGGAAGAACACGGTTGAGTTTGCAAAAATATGATATTTTTTATGGGGTGCTGTACGTTGTTCTATTTTCATCGAGATCATTGGTATGAAATAAGACTCGTGCTTTAATGACTAAGAATCCTTTCAAGATGGTAGATTGTACAAAATTGGGTTTCACGTTGATCCTTCTTCTTTGTTTTTTTTTTTTTTTTGAACAAACGTTTGTTTGTGTGAGCGTGTAAGAGCATTGGCATTGGCTTCATCAAAGCCATCTTCAAATTTTGATGAAAAGTACATGTTTTCCATAATCATAAAATCTTCCTATCCATAATCCCACATTGGATTAGCCATTAGATTCATCAAAATAATAATATAATATTATATTTTTAATAATAATTTTTTTTTTTCATATTTTGCAATTAAACTGTATTTCCATTCAGTTATATATTGCTGTATATATATTTATAGTCAAGGCAGTATATGCTTTTTTTGGATATAAATATGAGACATACAGCTGCAACATCTTCTTAAATAGAAATACAAATTCAGTGGATTAAAAGCTACACATCTCGTATAAAACCAGTTTCTTAAAAGCTGGATTTAGCTCTACACAACTCTACAAATTCAGATTCTAAAACTGGTACACAATATGGAATATACATCTCGTATGGATCTAATAAAACCTACAAACTATACTATTGACTGCAACTATACAGCTGCAACATTTGGAGCCAATAAACCTTCACAAATTCAACTGCATGACATAAAAAATACAGCTTCAAAATAGGAATATACAGCAATCGGAAAAGCATACAAAATCAGCCTAACTAAATGACACCATTATCATATATATTGTCCACAAACAGATCCAACAGACAAGTTTAAGAATACTACCTCCATTCACTAAATACTTCCAGCAAATATCCAGTTTCATCACATACAAATAGATCCACAAACACTTCCAAAAAATGGATACTTCACAGATTTTCTATCCACAAAACCAAGTCCAAAAACTAAACTAACATTCACAAATTCTAATGTATTTCCATTCAAAAAAGCTGGAAATCAGAAAGTCATCCATTATCATAGTGGCTGCCCAGCCACATGCTTCATTATAAAGTCTTGTGGCTAAGCAGCCACTACAAGCTGGAAATCAGAAAGTCATTCGGATATACCATCTTCATCACTCATTGACTCTTCCCAAATTTTTTTCTGAACTTTACGGAAGTAGGCTTGCTGCATGGCATTCATACCAGAAAGATCCTTGCCCATCATCTCAGCATCAAACTTTCTTTTATCAAGATCCAGTTGTGCACCTCTATCACGATCAGCCTTCGTCTGCCATTCTCTTCTCTCCGCCATGAACAATCGTCTATCCTCGGTCATTGCTCCTAATGCAGTGTTGAACTCAGCATCAGATGATTCTTGAGCCTTTCGCTTCCTCAAGTTTTCCTTTTCAGCCTTTTTTCCAGCAGGCCTTTCAACATGCTCCTCCACAACATCTCCCAAAACTTCACTTGACTGCTCATTGGAAGGATGTTTATCATGTGGCTTTCTCCTCGTATTCAACGTATTCATATGTTGATGCCATTTGGGTTGGTGTCTCAAAAGATTCCAAGAATGATCCATTGTGAAATTTCCTCGTTCCATCTCTTTGTACAATATTTTTGCCTTTTCGATCTGAAAAAAGTTTTAAAGAATAGTGTCAAATAATAAATCTTTGAATAAATAGACCATATTATTAAAGGAAAAGTGTACATACCTTATCTTGTTCGGTTGCACCACTCGGGTGCAATGACTCTACTTGAGCTAGATATGCACAAAACTTATTTGTGCATTTCTGAATCATGGACCAACGATTGATCAATGATCCAACCGAACGGTTCATAGTCTGTGGTTTTTTATATTCGTGATAAAATTCAGAAATCCTCTCCCACATTTGAGTGGATTTCTGATCAGTTCCCCGAATGACATCAATACTAATGTTGAGCCAACCAGAGACAAGTACATTATCCTCCTCAACAGTGAAAGAAGCTCCTCTTTGAACTTTTTTTGTTGGAGGCCTCTTTTCACCGTGAAGGGGGGTTGAAGCGACCACAACATTAGAATGCTGTGAGAATGTTGGAGTGGTAACTAGTAATAGGACCTTCTCCTCCACTTTGTAAGAGAGTGGTGAAGAATGGGTCCTCATCCAACAGATTGTCCATCCTAGGAGAATTATAATTATTAAGTTGTCAGACAAAGCAGCACATACAACGCAGCACAATAAACAAGACAGTACATTTCAAGCTTTTAACATTAGCATATATAGCAGTATATGACTGCAATTGACACGAATAAATCTGCTACTAAGACACAAAATCATAGAGATTTTTGACTAATAAAAATAGAACACCTCATTGAAATTCTACTTAAATCTGAAACAGGTTTTATATAAATAGCAATCTTTGAAGTACATTTCAACTATAACATTTTTATTTTTTAAAGTCTAAAACAGGTTCACCATTTATTTGCATGAATAGCAATCTCATTTCAGAAAGAATCAATACTAAATGTTATAAGCACACATGAGTTGGTTTTCAGATGTTATGGATCCAGAAAATACAATACCAGAATCTGTGTGGTTGCTAGAGCCAAAAGCAAGACTGAGTGCACCTTAGAAAATCACAAAATTAATAAAACCAAAGTCAGTCATATGCATTGGAAGCCACCAAAGTTAAGTGCAGTAAGTTAAGTGCAGTTTATTTTGAAATATTTAACTATATATAAAAAGATTGAAATAGAAGCAGTTTATTTTGGAGGCAGCTGCAATCTTCATCATACAATTCAGTTAAGCATGGTCAGCATCTACCATGTGACCAATGCTTTTTCTAGTTAAGCATGCTCAGCATCTACTATGTGACCAAATAAATCTAATATCCAATGAACCTCACACAGTGGTATGTAGTGTCGAAGAAAACATGGGCAAGAAAAGAAACAGGGCACCCTCAAGCCAGAAATAATCTTGGTGTTACACAGTGGTATGTAACACCAATAATCTTGCTACTCCTCACTAGCTAGGCATGAATAATTGCCTGCATGTAAACTACTTGTATACACTAATTTCTTCTTCATATATTTTAATGAGTTGACATTCTCCATCAATGTACAAGGTACTATTATATATAAGGAAGTAAGTATATTTATTTGAAATACCCTGAATATATTTTATTTAAGTAATAAAATCTAACTAAATTAAACATACAAAGTTATTCATTGCAACAAGATTAACGCAATTAGGAAGGCATGGAAGACAGATACAACCACTAAGAAAAGGAAATAGAAATGATAGAGATGATCACTTTGAAAATATAGTATTGGGTTATACTTTATTTAGTGTTGATGCTCACATTATACTTTATTTAGTGTTGATGCTCACTTTATTTGGGTTATACTTTATTTAGTGTTAATGCTCACTTTATTTGGGTTATACTTTATAGACCCCACAGTCTCTAACACCCCATTATCCCCAACCCATCCTCTCCCACCCACCACCACAAAAACCACCCTCGGCTCCACCTCAAAACAAAACAAAACAAACAAACAAACAAAAAGAAAAAATGAAAGATATTAACGCAATTAGGAAGGCATGGAAGACAGATACAACCACTAAGAAAAGGAAATAGAAACGATAGAGATGATCACTTTGAAAATATAGTATTGGGTTATACTTTATTTAGTGTTGATGTTCACATTATACTTTATTTAGTGTTGATGCTCACTTTATTTGGGTTATACTTTATTTAGTGTTAATGCTCACTTTATTTGGGTTATACTTTATAGACCCCACAGTCTCTAAGACCCCATTATCCCCAACCCATCCTCTCCTAGACCCACCACCACAAAAACCACCCTCGGCTCCACCTCAAAACAAAACAAAACAAACAAACAAACAAAAAGAAAAAGCGAAAGATAGACCTAGGGTTGCAGAAATTAGGAGATGAGACGAACCTGAAGGGAGCAGAACGTTGCGCCAAGTGCTGAAGGAAGCAACCCAGTAAATCACTCTACTTCTACGTGAAGAAAAGACAAGGGGAAGAATCAGTGAGGAAATATCGTTACAGAGAGAAATAGAGAAAGGGAGAGAGCAAAAAACATGGGAAGAAAATGGAGAAGAAGATCGCACCTGATTTGAGGAGAGAAACCATGGATTTGCTTTGATTTTGCGTGGAGGAGAAGAGTCCCTTTCGATTTTCTGAGCTCGGACGAAAACGAGAGAAAGAGAGAAAGGGGGGGAGAAAGACGCGGGGAGGGAAATGAGAGAGAGAGAGAGAGAAAAGTAACCGGCTATGTATTAAAATTATAATAAAATATAAGGATGAAAGTGATACAGTAGCCTTTCAAATATGAAAGACATGAGCGATTCACTGTAGCTCAAAACTTGAGCGAATTGCTTTTACCGAATCCAATGCAGGACAGTTTCTTGTATATTCATCAAATTATAAAGATGCATTGGCTTTTGATGAAGCCAATGCCAATGCTCTAACGAATGTGTTAAGGAAAAAAAAAGGCATTTAGCAGGCCGGGTTTATCCAATCAAGATGCAGTTCTCTCAACTTCAAAATAACTCTTGTATTAGATGACAAGTACAACCAAAACCTTTACCAGCAATTTAAGAACGGTGGAAACCATGGCTGAAGTAAGGGCGGCTTTTCTCGATGGCCTGAGAGTATGCTCAAAGCTTCAGATGGTAAACATTGAAGTTGGAACTGATTTTCAAGTACTTTTGGCCAACTGGTGGCGAGGAGCGGGTGACGTTTCATTACTCAGTATGCTGTAAGGGAAGTTTGAGAAATAATAATATGTCTAGCTAAGGATCTGAAAACAGCAATAAGGCATATATATAGAGAAATAAACCAAGCTAAGGATTTTCTTGCAAAACAGGGCGCCTAAGGGTCTTCTACAGAATTTACGTCAGCTCCAAAAGATATCACAGGGTTTCTGAAAATTGATAGATCATAGGGTTGCCAATATTACGAAGAAAAAGAGTTTTTTTGAGTGTAAAGATATAGTTTTTGGCTTTTTTTGATTTTTTTAAAATCTCGTTTTTACATCTTTTTTTTTTTTTTTTGGACTTTTACATCTTCTTTCTTTCTTTATTTTCTTTTTTCTTTTTCTTTTTTTTTTTGACATCTAAGGTGTGAGGATGTAATCCTGGTATTCCTAAGCGAAGGAGATCATGCCATTATTGGCCATGTGCAGGCTAGTCATTGTCAAACAGTGAGATTCGTTGTGTTAAAATTCATTCCAGTTGGGTGTCCTGGTGGTGGGAAGAAGGCATGATCTCCTTCCTTAACACGAAATCGTTGCATGGGGATATGCGCCTATCAATGTATTGAGTATCTCTTCTTAAGTCTTCGCTATTCTTGACGAAATGAAAATAACTCCAACAAACATTAGGGTAGGGTATGTTTGGTTTTGTATATATTTTTTAAAATCAAATCAAACATCAGTGTGTCGGCATAACTACAATCATATAAAAATGTCATTCCTCACATTTCATACAATACTAGTCGCTGACTTGTGGAATGTACAAAAGCAGTTGAAGTTTTTTTAACGAATAATGTGTATTGTTCAGTAGTGAAATTAAAGTCATTTAATCAATATTAGTATATATATGTGCCACATGAGTAAAGTTCATTAGATGGCTATGTAATTAGAAATCAGTTTTGCAAATGATGAAATCATGAATATCTAAATTAAATAGGGTACTAACAATAGCAGGTCTTTAGATGTAATACAGTTGGTGAGAGAACTAGCAAGAACTAAGCTTCAACCAAGAGATTGTGATTTAAGAATGAATGAAGGGCAATCCTTTCGTTTCAAAACAGTTAGATTGTACTCATTTAACTTTATTTCACCTGTTAAAAAGATTAACTGTTTTGCATTTAATGGTAAAATAAAGATATTTAGATTCAAGTTTTTTCATTTGTCAAAAGGCCATTGCAACTTGGAAGCCTCTTACACCTCACAATCTGCAACTCCATGACAATTGCAATATTATTGTATCATCACGGTTGAAGGGGTAAGAGCCTCAAAAGTAATGCACTCCTATCTATTAATGTCATAAAAAACACGTACAGCAACCAAGGATTTCCAACTATAGTTTTCATATATATTTCTAAACCATTTCTTCTTATTCTATTCGTGCAGTTAGCATTCAAGCCTCTCAAAATGCTCACATGAACAGATTCCTGAGATCTGATACATCGACGATTGATGATGTTGCTGCTAAATTCTACTCCGAACTGAAATCTCGTGCTTCATTTGGTCCCTCAGCACCCTTCTCAGTAACTTATTAGAAGCTGTTCTGGGAAACTCCGGAGCAATCTTAACATAATTCACCTGTTAATTGGTTAAAGATCAGTTGGAGAAATAATGTAGATCAATAACTCAAAATAACATGTTCTCATTGGTGAGGACCATCATGACTCATGGAATTGAAATCTGTCTCATCTCATCCACGCTATGATTTGAAATAAGCATCTGACACTTTTGGCAACATCATTGGATTTTCAATGAACACTACTTGGACACAGTAGTTCAAAGATGACTCTTGATTCTCAACTATGAATTTTACCTACAGGAATTATCAAATGACGGTAAGACTGATTAGGGAAAGGAATAAGCTTAAGAGTCAAACCTTGAACAAAGGATTGAGGTTGCTCTGGATGGCCCTTGAGAATATAGTCTTCAGCTTGTCAGGTTCAGCATTAAACCCTTTCTTTAATACTACAAATACAACCAGCTGTTCTGGACCACCATTTACTGGTGCAACACTGATTGCAGCAGTCTCTGAGATGCTTTCATCAGCACAATCACATACTCGCTCAATTTCAATGGAGCTGGTCTGCATACCAGATATATTCAGTGCCCAGCATTTAAAAATTAGCCCAAGCATACTGACTAAATAATGTGATTATTCAGTTGAACAGGGTAATTGAACTATGATAGCATGTAGCAGGGTCATTGTTGAGCCATCAAATTAAAGAATGAGAGGATTTGAAAATGCCTTACCTTAATTCCTCCAAGGTTCATGGTGTCATCAGCCCTACCCTGTACAATTAAATAGCCTCCAACAGTTCTCTTAATGATGTCTCCATGTCTCCTTAAGTGCTGCCAACAAATTTATTGAGATAAGATAGAATACAAGGCCTTCTTCATGCAAATACTCCAAAAGGATTAGTTAATGGTACAACTGGAGCCATTTGGTATCATTATAAAGAGAAAGAAACTTCTCCCTTTAAAGCAATGTTAGATTCCATTCACTACCTATATTCACTCAATATGGGGTATCACAATCTCCCCCCTTTAAATTCCCAACTTCCTTGCCAAGCCATTCCATCATAGGTGTCACAGTTCAAAACCCAGATTTATGTTTGGGATTGGCTTTGATATCATTTGTAATGCCTCATGGGAAGGCCCATACCCCAATTGGACTAGTCAATCATGCAATTTGGAGTCCTTTGGAATCATTACAAAGGGAAACAATTTCTTCCTCCAAATAATGTGAGATCCCATTCACTAGCTATACTCACTCAATACAGGGTATCACATACTAAGCAGAACATCTTACATTTAAAATCTGATGTCATTTGAATCTCTTACAATTGAGTTTGTTTTGGTAGTCAGTGCATCACAAGAACTAGAGGATAGCAACACTCTATGTGGATCAGAAAATAACCTATTTCATGGATTAGATAAAGACATATATTAATAAAAAGATCAGGCTCACAATCAATTTTCAAGTCCCTCAAAACCCAAAACATATGCGCCCATCTAAAAGTATAACCCAGTTAGCAGACAAAGACATACATATAAAATGGGACTTTTCATCTATTAGTAATCCCTGATAGGGTAAGGGCCCTAATCATGCTGCTTTCTGGGGAAGAAACAACTAATACTCTCATACATAGTAAGCTATATCAAATTATGAATACAAAGAGGTGTATATGCAAGTATTAGTGAACAGTCAGGTATAAGCATACCATTCCTTTGTAAGTTGGCATTCCCTCGAAGTAAACTTCCTCATGATTGGCATTAAGCAATCTATCAGTTGCTCCCATGTATACAGGGAATAAGCCCACTTCACCAACACAAGCTTGATCATCTGGCTGTCATATAGGTCAAAGGGATCAGATTTATACATACAAAATGTACTCCTAAACATCAGTCATTTTGCTTGGCCCCTCCACGCTTATTCTCAAAACCACTAGAATGTTGCAATTGCTTAGAAGTTACTCATTGGCGGTCATCACCAGTATGCAATAACAGATACAGTCAAGTACTGGGAAGACCTGATCTGACAGGTTGGCAATTGCAATAGTACTAAAAGAAAATGAACCGCTACTATAAGCAATCCACAAAGTATTCTTACATAAGGTATCCCGTGCTCATCAAGGATGACAAAGCCACTTGTCATTGATGCTGAGCTAAAAGCTCCAAAAACTTGTGGCTGCAGTGGATTTCCTTGGATGTAAGACGACGCAAGTTCTGTTCCACCACAACACTCGATAATGGGTGTGTAATAAGCTCTTGAAGAAAGCCATAGGTCATCATCAATATTGGAGACTTCCCCAGTTGATGCATATGATCTGCACATATGCAATTTGTAAGTTCTTTTTCTTGGAGTTATATGCAAGGATATTTCAATAAATTGCTAAGAGACACCTTATCTTTGTCCAATCTAGGCCTTCCATACACATTGTACTCTTCCATGCTTTTACTAAGCTAGGAACTGTACCCAAAACAGTCACTCCTGCATCCTGAACAAAAGCAAGAGAAACATTTAGGTAGTATTTGGCAGGGGTGCTAACAATTTTAGTGCAAAATATAATTCTAGTATTGACTAATTTCTGTATGCTTGTATACATAATCACATTACTACTGGGGTATCATTTAAACCTATCTTTTTTGTCCTCACTTTCCTTATTAAAACTCATATCAAAACAGGCAGAGTTTTCCTCCAAGCTAGGTTGAAGGAGGAGCTCCTTCAATCTAGTCTATAAATTTGCCAAGCGTCCCTTGCGAGAAGCACATGTTTTTAAATAGTCGAGCCTATAAAATTTTCAGATGTCCCTTGAGCATGTAAGAAGCACGGTTTTGTAAAGATAATAAAAATAAATGTGATTTTCACATGCTAAATGAACAATTAACAAATTTCCTCCAACCTAGTTTAGAGAGTATTCCCGACAATAACGTTTTCCCCCCTTAAAAGAATGTACGGGGAATGGTTTGCCTTATTTCCTCCACTAACCAATAATCCCACCTTTGAAAGCAACCACAACTACAAGTCTACAATGGTAGTTTATAGGATTTTGAGGGATATGTGACTTTCTCTTCAAGGATATGATGGATCAAGAATTAGGATGCTGATCCTCCTAAAGGCCTTATCCCCTTGGTTTTATTCTCATTTACCTGATGGCTCCCCCAATAGGCCTTGTAAATCTTCGTTCTAATTGATTTAAGAATGCTTATAGACCCGAAAGTATACTAATATATATGCCTTCATCACCTGAACAAATTTTCCAAATCCACGGCCAAGAGGTGATCCATGATAGAGTGCAAGAGTTGCACCACTTAGAAAGCACGAGTAGAGTAATATTGGTCCCATCACCCACCCCAGGTTTGTGGGCCAGCAGAAAACGTCTCCAACTCGAACATCAATGTGAGCCCACGAATCAGCAGCACCTCGAATTGGTGAAAGTTGTGTCCATGGGATAGCTTTTGGTTCTCCTGAAGGAGCAAATAAATAAATTACACAATTATGATGAGAACATTGCACAACAATGCATGCGAGATAAGTAATATACCTGTAGTTCCAGATGAAAAGAGAATATTAGTAACGGATTCTGCAGGTTGATAGATTGGAATATAACTATTTGATCTGCCAAGAGATAGTCCTCACTGTAATTATTTCTCTGGCATTCTTTGTATGATAATATAAAGGTGGACCCTTATTTCCATCAATAAATTCTTATCTGACTAAACTCACACAATTGCTATAAACATACCCTGGATGGCAATTGGCACTGGAAAGAAAATCTTTCCACCATAAATCCTGTTCTCTTAACTGAATCCCTACATTATTCCCAGCCACGGGGAGCACTATAGCTTTAATTGGAGAAGCTTCTACAACTCGACTGCAAAGAGAGAGAAGATAGTCATGATGATGCCAAAGGTTTGCTAGAATAATGCATAGTCTCCTACCAACTAGGCAAATAATTCTGAGAACAGAAAAGGTAATTAATATGAAGTGCCTATTAAGCACTAAGACGGAAATTGTATTTTGGCATTTGTTTTCTTCAAGAGTAGTATTTTTTAAGTCTCAGCTTGGGTGAGCTTAGCATTCACATGCATCGTTTGTCACTTCAATTCTACCTCCAGTGGGAAAGAAAAAAGACGTGTCATCTGTCATAACTGTATAAAGGCAGTCTTTACCTGTACAATGGAACCTTACGATCTCCTCTTAATATGAAATCCTGAATACAAAATGAAAACGGATAATTTTCAGAACAAACTACCATGTGTAAAATCAATCACAGCTTGTTTAGAAATGCAAGCACATGACGACTTAAGCCAAATTGTCTGATCTCCATTTCTGGTCTTGTAAGTCCAAACTCACAACAGAGAGAACACAAAATGGATGTTGTATAAAACTTTTGATATGTATAGCGAAGTTCTGTGATTAATATAATACAGCCGACATTTTTCTTTCACTTTTGGTCCAAGCCTCATACATACATTTTCTCTTCCACTCTTACCATGGGATAGAAGTATACCATAAAGAGTCATAATATGATAAGAGCCTCTCCAAAAATCACTATTAGTCAAAGACACTTTTTTTCCCTTCTTTCTTCCAAATTTCACTACCTTACTAATAGTTACTAGCTGGAAAAGAACATCAAAAGTAGAGATGAAAGCAGACATTGACAGCTTTTTTTTTTTTTTTTTTTTTTTTTTTAAAACTTGGAACATTGACATCTAAAAATTATCACAAAATATTATGAACCAAGAGGAAATGTGGAAACAACTAGCAAAGATGACATCTAATTATTATAAAAAATAGTAATTGAAACCCATCAACATTCTTTGGGATATGGAATGATATTTTTTGGTAGCGAGAAGGTCAGGATAACCAGCCTGTACCTCTCCGGGAATGTTAAGCTTTAGTGGACGATCTGGTAGCAAGATGATTATAATGTCAACGTACAAACAGTCGATCTCTTATTTGTAGTAGTTCAGATTATATATATAGGTAGGCTAAATAGAGGGAGGCTACATACGGCACTGCATACGGCGCTGCTCTTCCCGCTCAAACTAGATAGTACATAGACATGTAAATATGTTCTATATAAGGGGGATAAATCCTCTTAAAGATGTATTGAATTGAATCCATTTGACATGGTATCAGAGCTTTCTTAATTTTTTCTGATCTATTTCTTGTGTTTCAGTCTTTCTCTACAGACACTTTCTTCTCGGTTGGATTCTTCTCAGCATTTCTCTACAAAAGTGGTCTGTTCTTTTTATTTTCTTTTCTTGGTTTCTCGGCTCCTCTGTTCTCTGTTTCTCGGCACATCTATGAATTGGTAGCTGTCGGTGCTACCTCCCCTTGATGGTGCTGGTCTCTTGCTGGCTTGGGTGTTCTTGGCACAGTGGTGTTCTTCTCGGGTTGTTAGTTCTTCTTCTACTGTGGTGTTCTTCTTCTCGGCACTGTGCCGAGAAGAAGAAGAACACCACTTCTCGGGTTGAGCCACCACAGTTGTGTTCTTTTCCTGGTCGGCCACAATTGCCATGGGATATAATTTATTAGTCTTGTCTCGGGTTCCATTTAATCTTCTTTTCGGATTTAATTTTTTTTGATATTTTCGGCTTTTAACATGGACTCCGTACCTGTATGTACTAAGTTTTCGGGAAATAATTATTCTACGTGGGCATTTCAGTTTGAACTTTTTCTTAAAGGAAAAGATCTTTGGGGGCATATTGATGGCACTGATTGTGCATCTAATCCTGATAAATCCAAGGATTGGGATGTACTTGATGCTCGAATTATGTCTTGGCTTCTTGGCTCAGTTGAGCCACATATTATCACCCACTTACGGCCTCATCGTACCGCTCAATTCATGTGGACTTTGTGATGACCCGCTTTTAAGTGTATTTTCGCTGAAATAATTATTTTTATTTTAATTAATATATCAGATATTTTATTTTATTTTAATTGCGTTTTTAAAGTCGGTTTTTAATTTATTTTAATTTATTTGAGGTTGTGTTTTATTTCTTTTAGTTGTTTTTGTGGTTTTAATCTTTTTGGCGGTTTGTTTCTTTTTCCCGGAGTGAGGACTGGACCTCATTTCTTTTCACATCTTTTTTTTTCTTTTTCTCTTTTTCCTTTTTTCTTTTTCCCTTCTTTTCTTTTTTCTTCTTTTTCTTTTTTCTCTTTCTTTTCTCTCTCCTCTCTCCCGCTCGACTCGGTCACCCCCCCCCGTGCTCTCTCTCTCTTCTCTCTCTCTCCCTACGCCGGCGTCACCTTCCCTAAGCCCTACCGCCGCCGTCCGGCCACCGTTCGGCCTCCCACCGGTCCCATTCTCTTCCTCTCCTTCCGGTCTACCTTCCCTCCAAAACCCACCCCCAACCGGCCGGCCATTTGGCCGGAAAAAGCTTCCAAAGGGTGCACGGATTTTGCTCCGATCCGCCGCCGTCGCTCCATCTCCGGCCACCATTTCTTCACCACTTCATCACCGACTCCTTGCCGTCCTAACCCACCTATTTCCGGCCTCCAACGACCACCGGAACAGCTCCTACGAGCTTAGTTTCCGTTTTGGGTAATCCGGCCATTTCCGGCCATTCCGCCGCCACCCACGGCCGTCCGTCGCTTCCAATAGCTTCACAACCATCCCTAGACCATTCCCTATCAATTTCGTGACCTAGTTTGTCCCCGTTCAAAAGTGGGTTTTTCGGACCCACGGCCACAGTGAATTTTCACTGTGACGTTGCTGTTTTTCCGCCGTTTGCAACGCCTCGTGTTTTCTAAAATTGTCGTATAGCGCTGTAAGTATTTTCCAAACCCTATTTTCAGATTTTAATATATATTGCTCATTCAATTGTTTATTTATTTAATTATTCAATTTATTATCTGTTGTTGGTTGTTGATTCCGGACTGAGTCCGAGGAGTTTCGGGGGTCGGATGGATGGAGGATGGAGTTGCTTGATTATTTGATTTATGTGATTGGATCATTTTAATGTGCTTTGTTATGGCATTACATGATGCATGCACGTGTGTTGTGGGTTTATGAGAAAAGCCTGTGTTGTGGCGTGAGTGTGTTGCGGGTGCGTGTGTATCACGAGCCCAAGCCGGGATGGGTTATTATCTCGGTGGAGCTCCTCTGGTCACTCGGGAGCGGAATAAACTGAGTGATGTCCCCTGAGTTATCGAAAGCGATAATGGGAGCGGGACTAGGGGGTGCTTGGCTACGAACGCGCCGGGCGCGGAACCGGGCATCGGCCTACTCACCGACTCCGTGGCCCTTCGCTGGCGAGGGCTAGAGGATGCTTGGCTACGCACGCGCGGGGCGCGGAACTGGGCATCGCTCGTTGGGTGTCACATGCGTGGCGGTACTCTGCGGTGTGACACTGGAGCCAGGGTGTGCGGATGACCCCTAGGGGAGGTCATGGTGCATACGGTTAAAATTGGATAATGGTTTGAGATGTCAAATGTGTCTTTTGGCGTGCGTGGAAAACTTGTGTTTTACGGGTTTGTGCATTGGGCATGTTTCATGCATCTTGTTTGAGTTATATGTGTTTTTATCTGGTAGTGTTTGGGTTTTACTTACCTGCGGTACCATTCGTGGTTCCGTAGCTTTTGGTGCAGGAGATGAGGTTGAGGAGGAAGAGGCTGAGCCCGAGGATGCGGCTCCGCCGGGTTGCTGATGTTATCTTTTTATTTGTTTAAAACTGTATTTGTGGTATATGTAATATTTTATCTATGTACGTTTTAAACAGCTTGTATTATGTTAAGAAAAATTCTGGTACTTAGTTATGACTATCTTATCCGCTGCGTGTTTCTCTGTACACTTTTGCTGCCTTGCACACACTCGGCACCCGTCGTTGGGGTGGTGACCCGGGTTGTCACCATCCGGACGTCTCAATTTCCCCCTGTTCGGGCGTGGGGATTTTGGGGGCGTCACAGGTGGTATCAGAGCGGTTTGGCTCTGGGTAAAACCACAAGTCCCGTAGGTAGTACCAGAATGTTTTTAAAGTTGTGTTTTAAAATTATGTTAAGTATAGTTGTTTTATTTGTTTTATTTGTTTATGTTTGTTTGCTTGTTTTATTTAGTTATGTTTTGGCACGCGGGTTTCTTTTGTTTCTTGTTGTGTGGTGCTGTTTTGTTTTGTTGGTTTTATGATGGTTTTTGTTTGTTTTCTTAAAGGAGGGTCAAGAGTGGTGTTGTGACAGAAATATGGGGAGACCAGGGAGACCAAGGAAAAATACTCAGGAACCGCAAGACAATACATCCAGGGATGACTCCATAGCCGAAGCAATTCGGCAGATGACGGAGTTCATGCAACAGAATATTAGGCCACAACAGGCAGGGCCTTGGCCACCACAAGGACCTTGGCCACCACAAGGGGGTCCTTGGCCACCATCAGGAGGGCCTTATCCACCATCAGGAGGGCCCTATCCACCGTCAGGAGAGCCTTGTCCGCCACAGGGAATGTATTGGCCACAACCAGGAGGTCCCTGGCCATATCAGGGAGGGCCTTGGATGTATCAAGGAGGGTCCAGTAGCATGGTGCAAGCCGGATGCACCTATGAGCGCTTCTTGGCGCATAGGACTCCACACTTCAATGGGAATGAGGATCCACTTCAGGCTGGGAAATGGATCAAAGATTTGGAGAAGACTTTTGAGGTGAGTGGGTGCACTGAAGCACAACAAGTACTCTATGCCAGCTACCTCTTACAAGGTATCGCTTCTGATTGGTGGGATACCAGGAGGGTGATGTTGGAAGCTGAACTGGGATCTTTCGCTGCGGTGACCTGGCAGCGTTTCAAGAAAGAGTTCAATGACCGCTTCTTTCCCGCATCGGTAAGGAAGCAAAAGGCGAGAGAGTTCTCCAATCTGGTCCAAGGGGGCGCAACAGTGGAACAATACGCCCGGAGGTTCATAGAACTTGAGCGGTTTGCTCCCATCTTGTTGCCACAGAGGAGCTGCGAGCTGAGCGTTTTCAGGAGGGACTACGCCCTGATATACGCCGATTGGTGGTCAGCCATCGGATATCCACTTTTCAGGAGTTAGTGGATGTGGCCACCCTTATAGAGCGGGAAAATAATCTGTGTATGGGATCCCCTTCAGGGCAAAAGAGGCGGAGTTTTTCTGGTGAAGGAAGCAGCTCGGGTTCGCCTCAGAAGTTTGTTCAGCGGACTGGAACCCGATCTCAAGCATCCTCCAGTGTTCGCATGGGAGGACGTATGCCTGTTTGTGGGGTTTGTAATAGAGCTCATGAGGGCGACTGTCGCACGAGTAGCGGACCCCAGTGTTATCGGTGCGGTCAAGTGGGACATATAGTTCGGGATTGCCCCGTCAGAGCTCAAGGAAGCCGTGGAGGTAGACACGGTGGAAGAACCAACCCGAGACAAGCAGTACAAGCCCGGGTTTATGCAGTCACACCCGGAGAGGTGGATGTTGAGGCACCAGCGACCCATGATGCTGGAGTAATCACAGGTATAGATTAATTTAATTTTTTTAAGTTGGATTTAATTTTTGGTGCATTTGGTTTCTTCGCTGTTTTTTTTGGATTTTATGGGTTGTGTGTTTGGTTCAGGAAGAGTTCGTTTGTATGAGTTTTATGCTTGTACCTTGTTTGATTCTGGTGCTTCACGATCGTTTGTGTCTTCCACGTTTGCTCGGGTGTGTAACTTGGTCACGGAACCGTTGCCGAAGGCTATGGTAGTGGCGCTACCCGATGGCGAGATGGTGTGGTGTTCCAAGGTTGCTTTGGGATGCCCGTTAAACTTTGAGGGAAGGTTTTTGGATGCTGATCTGGTGGTATTCAAGCTGTTGGGTTTTGATATCATCCTCGGGATGGATTGGCTATACCGATATTCTGCGACTATTAATTGCAGAAGTCGGACAATTAGCTTTCAGCTTCCGGATGGTGATTGCCTGGAATTTGCGGGGAGTAGATTAAAAGAAAAGCCGATGATTATATCGGCGATACAGGCAAGAAGAGAGATTGCATGGGGAGCGGATGCATTCTTGGTTCAGATGGTGTCCACGCCGTCTGAGAAGAAGTCCTTGGCAGACATTCCAGTTGTGGAAGAGTTCCCCGATGTGTTTGTGGATGACTTGCCCGGACTACCCCCCGTGCGAGAGATGGAGTTTGTTATAGACTTGGAACCTGGAGCGGCTCCTGTGCATAAGGCTCCTTACCGCATGGCACCGGCTGAATTGAAAGAGTTGAAGACTCAGTTGCAAGAATTAGTAGAGAAGGGGTTTATTCAGCCTAGTACGTCGCCGTGGGGTGCTCCAGTTTTATTTGTTAAAAAGAAAGATGGAACCCTTCGTATGTGCATTGACTATAGGGAGTTGAACAAGGTGACCATCAAAAATAAATACCCTCTCCCGCGGATTGATGACTTGTTTGACCAACTTCAAGGAGCAGCGGTGTTCTCTAAAATTGATCTGAGGTCAGGATACTACCAGCTGAGAATCAGAGAGCAGGATGTGCCGAAAACTGCCTTCAGGTCGAGGTATGGACACTATGAATTTAAGGTGATGCCGTTTGGGCTAGCTAATGCTCCTGCCGCTTTCATGGATTTAATGAATCGGGTGTTCCAACCTTATCTGGATTCCTTCGTGGTAGTATTTATTGATGATATACTGATTTATTCCCGAGATATTGAAGAGCATGTGTATCATCTTAGTTTGGTACTTGAGAAATTGAGAGAGCACCAGTTGTACGCCAAGCTCAGCAAGTGTGAGTTCTGGTTGGAAGAAGTTAAATTTCTTGGGCATGTAATTTCCCAGGGTGGAGTGGCAGTTGATCCCAGTAAGGTAGAAGCCATTTTGTCATGGCCACGCCCAACTACAGTACGCGAGATCAGGAGTTTCTTGGGGCTCGCCGGTTACTACCGAAGGTTTGTTGAGGGTTTTGCTCGCTTATCCGGACCTCTCACAGCTTTGACTCGGAAGAATACAGAATTTGTTTGGTCAGAGAAATGTGAGAGAAGCTTCCAGGAATTGAAGAACAGGTTGACGACGGCACCAGTGTTAGCACTCCCAGAACCGCATAAGCCGTTTGTAGTCTTCAGTGATGCGTCTAAGTTCGGTTTGGGTTGTGTCCTTATGCAGGAAGGACGGGTTGTAGCCTATGCATCTCGTCAGCTTAAGGACCATGAGAAGAATTATCCGACGCATGATCTAGAGTTGGCTGCGATTGTTTTTGCACTCAAGATCTGGCGGCATTTCTTGTATGGGGAAGCTTGCGAGGTTTTTACTGATCATAAGAGCCTGAAACATTTGTTTTCCCAGAAAAATCTGAATATGAGGCAAAGGCGTTGGCTGGAGCTAATCAGTGACTATCAGTGTGAGATCAAGTACCACCCGGGGAAGGCTAATATAGTTGCTGATGCTTTGAGCCGGAAGTCTCATTTGGAAGATGAAGCCGGGCCGTCAGAAATGGATTCGTTACTTTATGGGATGAGAAGGCTCCTTATAGAGAGTTCGCAGCAAGTAGAGATTTTGTCTTCGGTTCTGGACATTCGGGTAATAGATTTTGAAGAATTGAAAGCTCTCCAAAGAAAGGATCAGAAGCTGCTGAACATCAGGAAAAGAGTCCGAAAATCTCGAGGGCCGTTGCACTATAGCATGGATAGTGATGGGATACTTCGGTTCCGAGATCGCAGAGTGATCCCGAAGGACTCAGATTTCAAAGAACGAATCATGGCGGAAGCTCATGCGGCCCCGTATTCAGTTCATCCCGGCAGTACAAAGATGTATCGTGACTTGAAGAAAAATTACTGGTGGGATGGAATGAAGAAGGACGTTGCCTTATATGTGGAGAAATGCCACACGTGTCGTCAGGTAAAGGCCGAGCATCAGAGACCTGCAGGTATGCTCCAACCCCTCCCTATTCCTGAGTGGAAGTGGGATGACATCACGATGGATTTCGTAGTGGGTTTGCCGAGAACACCTAGTGGGAAGAACTCTGTTTGGGTGATCGTGGACCGGTTAACGAAGAGTGCTCATTTTCTGCCTGTTAACAACACTGACTCTTTGGGTAAGTTGACTCGTTTGTATGTCAAGGAGATAGTGCGACTACACGGTGTGCCGAAGAGTATAGTGTCGGATCGAGACCCGAGGTTTACGTCGCAGTTCTGGAAGAGTTTGCAGGCAGCTTTGGGTACTAAGTTGAAGTTCAGCACTGCTTATCACCCGCAGACAGACGGCCAGTCAGAGCGCACCATACAGACCTTGGAAGACATGTTGCGAGCATGTGCCCTGGAATTCCAAGGGAGTTGGGAAAATCATTTGCCGCTCATTGAGTTTGCCTACAATAACAGCTACCATGCGACCATTCAGATGGCTCCCTATGAAGCTCTTTATGGAAGAAAGTGTAGGTCGCCCTTGTGTTGGGATGAAGTTGGGGAGAGTAGAATTATTGGACCCGAAATAATTCAGGAAATGCAAAGCCAAGTCCGGATCATCAGAGAAAAAATGGCGGCAGCTCAGAGTCGCCAGAAAAGCTACGCTGATACCAGGAGGAGAGATTTGTCATTTGAAATTGGTGATTGGGTTTATCTTAAAGTCTCTCCCATGAGAGGTGTTAAGCGTTTTGGTAAGAAAAGGAAACTAGATCCGAGGTACGTCGGCCCTTTTCAGATTCTGGAGAGAGTAGGGTCCGTCGCCTATAGAGTTGCTTTGCCGGATTATTTTGGAGATGTTCATGACGTCTTCCATGTATCATCCCTGAAGAAGAGCTTTGGACAGCAAGAGCCACGTTTCGTCGACCCAGCAGGTATTCAGTTGCAACCGGATCTCACTTACGAGGTTGTTCCGTCGCAGATTTTGGATTGGAAGGAGCAACAGTTGAGGTCCAAGACGATACCTTTAGTTAAAGTGGCTTGGGGAGATCCGTTAGCTCAAGACTTCTCTTGGGAGCGAGCAGCGGACATGAGGGAGCAGTACCCGTATCTGTTCGGATGATGAAGGTATGTATTTTAATCTTGATCTCAGTTGGTTCATGTGCGTTTGTGTGACTTGGTTTAAGTTGGTGGTGATCTTGCAATTTCGAGGACGAAATTGTTTTTAAGGAGGGGAGGATGTGATGACCCGCTTTTAAGTGTATTTTCGCTGAAATAATTATTTTTATTTTAATTAATATATCAGATATTTTATTTTATTTTAATTGCGTTTTTAAAGTCGGTTTTTAATTTATTTTAATTTATTTGAGGTTGTGTTTTATTTCTTTTAGTTGTTTTTGTGGTTTTAATCTTTTTGGCGGTTTGTTTCTTTTTCCCGGAGTGAGGACTGTACCTCATTTCTTTTCACATCTTTTTTTTTTCTTTTTCTCTTTTTCCTTTTTTCTTTTTCCCTTCTTTTCTTTTTTCTTCTTTTTCTTTTTTCTCTTTCTTTTCTCTCTCCTCTCTCCCGCTCGACTCGGTCACCCCCCCCCGCGTGCTCTCTCTCTCTTCTCTCTCTCTCCCTACGCCGGCGTCACCTTCCCTAAGCCCTACCGCCGCCGTCCGGCCACCGTTCGGCCTCCCACCGGTCCCATTCTCTTCCTCTCCTTCCGGTCTACCTTCCCTCCAAAACCCACCCCCAACCGGCCGGCCATTTGGCCGGAAAAAGCTTCCAAAGGGCGCACGGATTTTGCTCCGATCCGCCGCCGTCGCTCCACCTCCGGCCACCATTTCTTCACCACTTCATCACCGACTCCTTGCCGTCCTAACCCACCTATTTCCGGCCTCCAACGACCACCGGAACAGCTCCTACGAGCTTAGTTTCCGTTTTGGGTAATCCGGCCATTTCCGGCCATTCCGCCGCCACCCACGGCCGTCCGTCGCTTCCAATAGCTTCACAACCATCCCTAGACCATTCCCTATCAATTTCGTGACCTAGTTTGTCCCCGTTCAAAAGTGGGTTTTTCGGACCCACGGCCACAGTGAATTTTCACTGTGACGTTGCTGTTTTTCCGCCGTTTGCAACGCCTCGTGTTTTCTAAAATTGCCGTATAGCGCTGTAAGTATTTTCCAAACCCTATTTTCAGATTTTAATATATATCGCTCATTCAATTGTTTATTTATTTAATTATTCAATTTATTATCTGTTGTTGGTTGTTGATTCCGGACTGAGTCCGAGGAGTTTCGGGGGTCGGATGGATGGAGGATGGAGTTGCTTGATTATTTGATTTATGTGATTGGATCATTTTAATGTGCTTTGTTATGGCATTACATGATGCATGCACGTGTGTTGTGGGTTTATGAGAAAAGCCTGTGTTGTGGCGTGAGTGTGTTGCGGGTGCGTGTGTATCACGAGCCCAAGCCGGGATGGATTATTATCTCGGTGGAGCTCCTCTGGTCACTCGGGAGCGGAATAAACTGAGTGATGTCCCCTGAGTTATCGAAAGCGATAATGGGAGCGGGACTAGGGGGTGCTTGGCTACGAACGCGCCGGGCGCGGAACCGGGCATCGGCCTACTCACCGACTCCGTGGCCCTTCGCTGGCGAGGGCTAGAGGATGCTTGGCTACGCACGCGCGGGGCGCGGAACTGGGCATCGCTCGTTGGGTGTCACATGCGTGGCGGTACTCTGCGGTGTGACACTGGAGCCAGGGTGTGCGGATGACCCCTAGGGGAGGTCATGGTGCATACGGTTAAAATTGGATAATGGTTTGAGATGTCAAATGTGTCTTTTGGCGTGCGTGGAAAACTTGTGTTTTACGGGTTTGTGCATTGGGCATGTTTCATGCATCTTGTTTGAGTTATATGTGTTTTTATCTGGTAGTGTTTGGGTTTTACTTACCTGCGGTACCATTCGTGGTTCCGTAGCTTTTGGTGCAGGAGATGAGGTTGAGGAGGAAGAGGCTGAGCCCGAGGATGCGGCTCCGCCGGGTTGCTGATGTTATCTTTTTATTTGTTTAAAACTGTATTTGTGGTATATGTAATATTTTATCTATGTACGTTTTAAACAGCTTGTATTATGTTAACAAAAATTCTGGTACTTAGTTATGACTATCTTATCCGCTGCGTGTTTCTCTGTACACTTTTGCTGCCTTGCACACACTCGGCACCCGTCGTTGGGGTGGTGACCCGGGTTGTCACCATCCGGACGTCTCAATTTCCCCCTGTTCGGGCGTGGGGATTTTGGGGGCGTCACAGACTTACTTAAAGAAAGTATATCATCAAGATAATGGTGCTCGTCGTTTTCAGTTAGAACATACGATTGCCCTGTTTTCACATGACAATCGTTCCATCCAAGATTATTATTCAGCGTTTCTGACTCTTTGGAACGAATATTCTGATTTGGTTACTGCGGATGTTCCTGTTGCCTCTCTTTCCACTATTCAAAGTCTTCACGAGACTCGTCGTCGTGATCAGTTTCTTATGAAACTCCGCCTCGAGTATGAATCTGTTCGATCTTCTCTGCTGAATCGCTCGCCTGTTCCTTCTCTTAATGTTTGTTTTGGTGAGTTACTTCGTGAAGAACAAAGGCTCAGTACTTAAGCTTCTCTGGAACATTCTGCTGGAAGTTCCGGATTCCCTCCTGTGGCTTATGCTGCTCAACGACGAGGACCGCCTGTTCATTCTCGCACCTTACAGTGTTTCTGCTGCAAGGAATACGGGCATATTGCTGCTAATTGTCCTAAGAAATATTGTTCTTATTGCAAGAAGAAGGGTCACATTATCAAAGACTGTCGTATACGTCCCCAGAATCGTCAGGCTCAAGCATTTCAAACTTCTGTAGCACATGGCTCTTCCTCAGGTGCTTCCTCCGATCTTGCACCTCCTGCAACAAACTACTGCACACCAGAAATGGTGCAACAAATGCTAATTTCGGCATTATTTGCAATGGGGTTTCAAGGTAAAACTACAACTGAACTATGGTATGTAGACTCGGGTGCTTCTAATCATATGACGAATACTCCTACTGCTCTATGTCATGTTCGGCCCTATGCTGGTCAATATGCCATTCAGACTGCCAATGGTAGTGCCTTGCCAATAGCTGCTATTGGAGATGCCTCTTCTCAATTTACTGATGTGTTTCTTGCTCCTTAACTTTCCACAAATCTTATTTCTGTTGGTCAATTAGTTGATAACAATTGTGCTGTTCACTTTTCTGGTGATGGATGTGTTGTGCAGGACCAGGTAACGGGGAAGCCGATCGCGAAGGGACCTAAAGTGGGGCGTTTATTTCCACTATTTTTACCTGTTCCACTACTTTCTTCAGTTTCGTCTATTAAGTCCTTTACTTGTCATAATGTTCCAGCTCTGAGTATGATGTGGCATCGTCGTTTAGGTCATCCCAATGCTCAGATTTTATCTCATGTATTGCACTCGGGTTTTCTTGATAATGAAGAACGTTCTTCTTTATCTCTTCAATGTGATTCTTGTAAACTTGGTAACAGTAAAATTCTTCCATTTCCGTTACATGCTAGTAGAGCTTCTCACTGCTTTGATCTTATCCATAGTGATGTTTGGGGACCTTCCCCGGTTAGTTCACGTGAAAAATTTAAATATTATGTGACTTTCATTGATGATTATAGCATATTCACTTGGGTCTATTTTCTTCGCTCTAAATCTGAAGTTTTTCGTACTTTCACTGAGTTTTTTGCGTATATTGACAATCAATTCTCTGCGACTATTAAGACATTATGCACAGATTTTGGTGGTGAATATTTGTCTGCTGAGTTTCAGGCATTCTTGGCTTCTAAAAGTATTATTCATCAACGTTCATGTCCTGCTACTCCCCAACAAAATGGAGTAGCCGAACGCAAAAATCGTCATCTTCTTGATGTGGTACGTACACTCTTGTTAGAATCATTTGTTCCATCCATGTTCTGGGTCGAGGCTCTGAAAACTGCTACTCACTTGATTAATCGTTTACCTTCCCAAGTCTTATACATGGAGTCTCCCTATTTCCGCTTGTTTGCTAAACAACCTAATTATGATAATCTTCGTATCTTTGGTTGTGTATGTTTTGTCCATTTACCTCCTCATGAGCGACATAAATTATCTGCTCAATCTGTTAGATGTGCATTCTTGGGATATAATGTGTGTCAAAAAGGATTTGTTTGCTATGATCCCACTTTACATCGTACGCGCATTTCTCGGAATGTTATTTTCTTTGAAAATCAACATTTCTTTCCTGTGTCTTCTATACCTTCTTCTTCTACTGTGGTCCTCCCATCTTTTGAACAGCAGTTCTCAGATCTTCATCCAGTCAGCTCCCGTTTTAAACCAGGTATTGTGTATACAAGACGCTCTCACTCACAGTCTCTTCCGGTGGCTCAACCAATATCTGATCCTACCATGCTCCAGGATCAATCAGTTGCAGCACCTTTAGAGCACTTGGTACGTCGCTCTTCTCGAGTATCAGTACCTCCGGATAGGTATGGGTGGTTTGCTTCTGCTCTTACTACTACATTATCCAATTTTGATATTCCCACCTGCTACTCACAAGCTGTCAAGCATGATTGTTGGCGACAAGCTATGCAGGAAGAAATTGACGCTTTAGAGGCTAACCACACCTGGGACATTGAGCCATGTCCTTCCACCATTGTTCCTCTGGGTTGCAAATGGGTTTATTCAGTCAAAATCCAATCTGATGGAAGTTTAGATCGTTACAAAGCTCGGCTTGTTGCACTCGGGAATAATCAAGAATATGGTGTCAATTATGAAGAGACCTTTGCTCCTGTGGCTAAAATGACTACTGTTCGTATGATTCTAGCTCTTGCTGCTTCCAGTGATTGGCCACTACATCAGATGGATGTTAAGAATGCTTTCCTTCACGGGGATCTTAAAGAGTGTATTTATATGAAGCCACCCCCGGGATTGTTAAGCTCTCCAACTTCACATGTGTGTAAGCTTCGTCGCTCTCTTTATGGTCTCAAATAGGCTCCGAGGGCTTGGTTTGATAAATTCCGCACAACTTTATTACAATTTTCATTCAAGCAGAGCAAGTATGATACTTCATTGTTTCTTCGGAAATCAGACATGGGTATTGTTGTTCTTTTAGTCTATGTTGATGATATTGTGATCACTGGTTCCGATTCTGTCTTACTTGGTCAGCTCAAGACTCATCTCTTAGAGTCCTTTTATATGAAGGATCTTGGATCTCTCACATATTTTCTTGGTCTTGAGGTGCATCGTAGTCCCTCTGGTATTTCACTCAATCAACATAAGTATGCTAGTGACTTGGTGGCTACAGCTGGTCTACAGGAGGCTTCTTCTGTGGATACTCCTATGGAATTAAATGTCAAGCTTCGCAAAGAGGAGGGTGACTTACTTTCTGATCCCAGTTTATATCGAAAGTTGGTGGGTAGCCTTGTTTATCTCACTATTACTCGACCCGACATTTCGTTTGCTGTACAGCAAGTCAGTCAGTTTCTTCAGACTCCTCGTCATCTTCATTTGGCTGCTGTTCGTAGGATCATACGATATGTTAATGGCACTTCTGCTCGTGGTTTATTCTTCCCAACCGGCAACTCGACTCGTCTGGCTGTTTATAGCGATGCTGATTGGGCTGGTTGTGCGGATACACGCCGCTCCATAACTGGTTGGTGTGTGTTCTTAGGTAATGCATTGGTCTCTTGGAAGAGTAAGAAGTAAGACCGAGTTTCTAAGTTATCTACAGAATCTGAATACCGAGCGATGTCTTTAGCTTGTTCTGAAATTATTTGGCTTCGAGGTATGCTTGCTGAGCTAGATTTTTCTGAGATCGATCCCACACCTCTACATGCCGATAATATGAGTGCTATTCAGATCACGGCCAATCCTGTCTATCATGAGCGCACGAAACATATTGAAGTCGATTGTCACTCTATCTGTGAAGCATTTGAAGCTCGTATTATCACTCTTCCACATGTTTCTACTGAACTACAAATTGCTGATATTTTCACCAAGGCTCTCACTCGTCATCGACATTGCTTTCTAAGTAGCAAATTGATGCTTGTTGATCTACGGGCATCAATTTGAGGGGGGCTGTCAACGTACAAACAGTCGATCTCTTATTTGTAGTAGTTCAGATTATATATATAGGTAGGCTAAATAGAGGGAGGCTACATACGGCGCCGCATACGGTGCTGCTCTTCCCGCTCAAACTAGATAGTACATAGACATGTAAATATGTTCTATATAAGGGGGATAAATCCTCTGAAAGATGTATTGAATTGAATCCATTTGACATATAATGCTGAGGGAAAAAAAACTCATGGGAAGCCTTGCCAATGGAATATGTGTTTTTGGTCAGATTGTCACCAGGCAATGGCAAAGGAAGGGGCGAATACTGAAAAAAAAAGGAACATTAATTTTCGTTCCAATCGTTTATTAGAAAGAATGGATTGAACAAGAAGCCTACAAAAATTTAGGGCTAGATCTGAACACCCAAGATTACAACTGTCAACTGCTGAAGTGAATGTTAGACTTGTGTCTGTCACAGTTTGGCATGATTAGGTAGAATAGGTTTCATGGTACTTTTGAATGGCTGAAGCTCCTCCTTTTATTGCATGAATGAAGATAATTAGGTCATATGCAAATAATAGATGAGAGAGACAGGCAGTCCCTCTAAGCTGAGTTTGATACCTCGAAAATCACAACCTTCTATTGTTGTATAAGAAGGTGAGAGAGAGCATCGAATCCTTTAATAGAAGGGTAATGCTATTCTAAAACTTCTACACCACACATTGCTTACAAGACATAATTTGATTTGGAAGATAAATTTTAAAATTTTGAATCTTATAAATCAAATATTATCATTTAAGTGATGTGGATGGTATACTCTACACACTAGCTTGAAAATAGAATAACTCTTCTATTATATTGTGAAGACCAAATGGCCTAGAGTGGTGAATATAGGTGGGACCGCTTGATTTTGGAATTAGTGCAACGTGAGTATAGTTCATTGCTTCGGGAAGATGACCACCCCAGCTAACAACTGGAGTTTTTTAGCTGTTAGGAAGGGATTGAGGCTGCACTATAAGTTGTACCACTCACTCCACGAGTGGGCAAAAATATATGGAAAGAGAGAGAACGAAATAGCAGGCAAATACCCTTTTTGACTCTAGTGAAGTAGCAGATTGATGCTGTCAACGTACAAACAGTCCATACAGGAGGCTACATACGGCGCTGCAATAGAGGGAGGCTGGTCATAAGGCTACATACGGCGCTGCAATAGAGGGAGGCTGGTCAACACTGCTAAATAGAGGGAGGCTACATACGGCGCTGTAATCTAAATCCTCAGGCGTAATTTTAGGGGCTCTTTCCGCTCAAACTAGACAATACATAGATATGTAAATATGTTCTATATAAGGGGAATAAATCCTCTAAAAAAGGATCATCGAATTGTAATCCATTTTGACATGGTATCAGAGCTTCCTTGAAATTTTTTTGTTTCGGTCTATCTCTATTGTTGTGGTCCTACAGAAATTTTTTTTTACAGAAATTATCACCGAGCTACCGCTGAAGCTGTTCAGACTTTCTTTTCAGCACCTCTTCCGAAATCCAGCTCTTCAGAAAATTTCGAAATCCAGCTCTTCAGAAACTGAAGCTCTTCAGAATTTTTTTTCAGCACCTCTTCAGAAATCCAGTTCCCGGTTCTGTTCTGTATCTTTCGGCACCCTCATCTCAACAGGTTCTCAGGCAAGTTCTCGGCACCATTATTTTCGGCACCCTCCTCTCCTCTCGGTTTTGTGTGTTGGCGTTGGGTCTTCTCTTTTCGCTAACTCACTTTCGGTCTCAGCTTTGGTCTTTATTCCTCAGTCACGTGTTGGGTCTCGGCGTGCTCAAATCACTTTATTTCTCAGTCACTTTCGGTTGGGTCTAACTCAAGTCACGTGTTGGTCTTTATTTCTCAGTCACTTTGGTCTTAATTCACGTGTTGGGTCTCAGTCTTTGGTCTTTATTTCTCAGTCACGTGTTGGGTCTCGGCGTGCTCAAATCACTTTATTTCTCAGTCACTTTCGGTTGGGTCTAACTCAAGTCACGTGTTGGTCTTTATTTCTCAGTCACTTTGGTCTTTATTTCAGTCAAGTGTCTCGGCGTGCTTTCGGTACCTCACTTTCACGTGGGATATTTTTTTTTAGTTTGCCGTGGGATATTGCCTTGGGTAAAAAGGGAACACTCTGCATTTCTTCTGTCGAATTTCGTCTGTCAAGTCACTTGATCAAATCCTTATTTCCACCTATTTTTTTTCGTTTAAATCATTTTCTAACCGTGGGTTTGTTGTGGGATATTTTTTTTTCGTTTGCCGTGGGATATTGCCGTGGGATATTTTCATCTTTAATCGTTTTCTAACCGTGGGTTTGTCGTGGGATATTTTTTTAACATGGACTCCGTACCTGTATGTACCAAATTTTCGGGAAATAATTATTCTACGTGGGCATTTCAGTTTGAATTTTTTCTTAAAGGAAAAGATCTTTGGGGGCATATTGATGGTACTGATTGTGCATCTAATCCTGATAAATCTAAGGATTGGGATGTGCTTGATGCTCGAATTATGTCTTGGCTTCTTGGCTCAGTTGAGCCACATATTATCACCCACTTACGGCCTCATCGTACCGCTCAATTCATGTGGACTTACTTAAAGAAAGTATATCATCAAGATAATGGTGCTCGTCGTTTTCAATTAGAGCATACGATTGCCCTGTTTTCACATGACAATCGTTCCATCCAAGACTATTATTCAGCGTTTCTGACTCTTTGGAACGAATATTCTGATTTGGTTACTGCAGATGTTCCTGTTGCCTCTCTTTCGACTATTCAAAGTCTTAACGAGACTCGTCGTCGTGATCAGTTTCTTATGAAACTCCGCCCCGAGTATGAATATGTTCGCTCTTCTCTGTTAAATCGCTCGCCTGTTCCTTCTCTTGATGTTTGTTTTGGTGAGTTACTTCGTGAAGAACAAAGGCTCAGTACTCAAGCTTCTCTGGAACACTCTCATGGTAGTTCAGGGTTCCCTCCTATGGCTTATGCTGCTCAACGACGAGGACCGCCTGTCCATTCTAGCACCTTACAGTGTTTCTGTTGTAAGGAATACGGGCATATTGCTGCAAATTGTCCTAAGAAATACTGTTCTTATTGCAAGAAGAAGGGTCACATTATCAAAGACTGTCGTATACGTCCCCAGAATCGTCAGGCTCAAGCATTTCAAACTTCTGTAGCACATGGCTCTTTCTCAGGTGCTTCCTCCAATCTTGCACCTCCTGCAACAAATTACTGCACACCAGAAATGGTGCAACAAATGCTAATTTCGGCATTATCTGCAATGGGGTTTCAAGGTAAAAATACAACTAAACTCTGGTATGTAGACTCGGGTGCTTCTAATCATATGACGAATACTCCTACTGCTCTATGTCATGTTCGGCCTTATGCTGGTCAATCTGCCATTCAGACTGCCAATGGTAGTGCCTTGCCAATAGCTGCTATCGGAGATGCCTCTTCTCAATTTACTGATGTGTTTCTTGCTCCTCAACTTTCCACAAATCTTATTTCTGTTGGTCAATTAGTTGATAACAACTGTGCTGTTCACTTTTCTGGTGATGGATGTGTTGTGCAGGACCAGGTAACGGGGAAGCCGATCGCGAAGGGACCTAAAGTGGGGCGTTTATTTCCACTATTTTTACCTGTTCCACTACTTTCTTCAGTTTCGTCTATTAAGTCCTTTACTTGTCATAATATTCCAACTCTGAGTATGATGTGGCATCGTCGTTTAGGTCATCCCAATGCTCAGATTTTATCTCATGTATTGCACTCGGGTTTTCTTGATAATGAAGAACGTTCTTCTTTATCTCTTCAATGTGATTCTTGTAAACTTGGTAATAGTAAAATTCTTCCATTTCCGTTACACGCTAGTAGAGCTTCTCACTGCTTTGATCTTATCCATAGTGATGTTTGGGGACCTTCCCCGGTTAGTTCACGTGAAAAATTTAAATATTATGTGACTTTCATTGATGATTATAGCAGATTCACTTGGGTTTATTTTCTTCGCTCTAAATCTGAGGTTTTTCGTACTTTCACTGAGTTTTTTGCGTATATTGACAATCAATTCTCTGCGACTATTAAGACATTACGCACAGATTCTGGTGGTGAATATTTATCTGCTGAGTTTCAGGCATTCTTAGCTTCTAAAGGTATTATTCATCAACGTTCATGTCCTGCTACTCCCCAACAAAATGGAGTAGCCGAACGCAAAAATCGTCATCTTCTTGATGTGGTACGTACCCTCTTGTTAGAATCATTTGTTCCATCCATGTTCTGGGTCGAGGCTCTGAAAACTGCTACTCACTTGATTAATCGTTTACCTTCCCAAGTCTTACACATGGAGTCTCCCTATTTCCGCTTGTTTGCTAAACAACCTAGTTATGAAATTATTTGGCTTCGAGGTATGCTTACTGAGCTAGATTTTTCTGAGACCGATCCCACACCTCTACATGCCGATAATACGAGTGCTATTCAGATCACGGCCAATCCTGTCTATCATGAGCGCACGAAGCATATTGAAGTCGATTGTCACTCTATCCGTGAAGCATTTGAAGCTCGTATTATCACTCTTCCACATGTTTCTACTGAACTCCAAATTGCTGATATTTTCACCAAGGCTCTCACTCGTCATCGACATTGCTTTCTAAGTAGCAAATTGATGCTTGTTGATCTACGAGCATCAATTTGAGGGGGGCTGTCAACGTACAAACAGTCCATACGAGAGGCTACATACGGCGCTGCAATAGAGGGAGGCTGGTAAACACTGCTAAATAGAGGGAGGCTACATACGGCGCTGTAATCTAAATCCTCAGGCGTAATTTTAGGGGCTCTTCCCGCTCAAACTAGACAATACATAGATATGTAAATATGTTCTATATAAGGAGGATAAATCCTCTGAAAAAGGATCATCGAATTGTAATCTATTTTGACAGATGCATGAGTGAAGCTAATTATCAAATAGCTCAAGTTTCAACCATACCAAAAAAAAAAAAACTTCTTTTATTTCTAATGAAAGGAACTGTCTTAAAAATCAGTGAATACGTCGGGCAGAAGGCAATGTTCAGACCACCACTTTTGCACCTTTGAACATCGACTTCATCTATGCGGTTTACACAATAGCACAATATATAGAACAGAAATATTCCTGCCAATTGATGATTTTAACGTATGATTGCACATTTAGAATTAGAATCACCTTAGATATCCTTGCCACAATAATTTTGTTTTTACTTCTTTTGGGGAGGGGGGATGGACATGGGCCAACTTGGTCCATTTCCTAAAGAAATCCTATATTTTTTAAGTAATGTGGAAGTGAATGATCACCTGAGTGAAGATAGCCTTTGCCTTTGACACACGCAAACGAGTTGCAATTTCCTTTGGGGCAAAGCTGTCAGCTATTGAAACAACAACAAATCCTGCTAATACAATTGCCAAATATATGATAACTGCATCCACTGTCATTGGCATGTCAATTGCAATTGCATCACCCTTTGAAAATATTGCATCCAGTGCATTTGCCACCAACCTAGGAGTCATATTGTAAACACATCACCCAAGTCAAAAAGGTAGGTGATTAAGGAACAGGTGGATGACCTTAAGATATGATCTAGCAAAGTGAAAAGAAGAATGAAGAACATATGATACATTAGGAGAAACAGGAAATGAGAGGAAGGACGCTTGTTTTCCAAAATGAGAATAACCCAAAGAATGCACCTATATACGACTCTACTCCTCCTAATAGTGATATCTCACAGTACTAGCTGGTTAGGTCCAATTAAGACTGTGAAGAAAGCTACCATTTACAAGATTTCCGAACAAGCCTTCAAAAAACAAAGAATACAGCTAGTTATCATTAGCTACTAGTCCAAATTTGCCATGTTTTTCTTTGTGCTATTATGCTAGCTCAAAGAACACAAATTATAATAAAATTTCCACTATAAGAAAGGTGTTCGTACCAATGACTAGACTGAAATTATTAGAAAGTATATCTTCTTTTTATTGGTAAGCTATACATGAACAACTGCCTCCCATGTTCCTTAATTTAGTAGCCAAATATCAAGATTTGAGGCAATTAATTCCCACCACAACTCATTTTCACTTCACATTCTACTGCTCTTGCTAACTTCCCTAATGGTGCATAATGTAAAAGAACTAAATTCTATGGAACAAGGCTGTATCCCTAATAAATCCCATTTTCATTCACCCAGATACACACACACACACACACACACACACAGAGGTAATAATATTGACATCACTTGGACACCACCTATTTGTACTGCACCTTGTAATAGATTGATATAGTCAATTGGGGAAAACGTACATTACTTGCTCTCGAAGTTCTTTCAAGGTCATATGGCTGATCTCAGAATTGTCACTGCCTTCATCCCTCCACACAACGGCCAAGCTAGTATCTTCTTTTCTTGGATGACTTCTAGGTAGTAAACAACATTCAGCAATATTCATAGAGCAACCAGGAAACCATGTTCCCCCATGTTTTGATTTGTCAGTGGTATCAAAAATGCACTTTGGGGCCTCATGAAATGAAACTGAAAGCTCTTTTAGAACAATCGACCAGTAAGCCTGAAAATCATTGCCATACACACAACTCCAATCAAACCTCAATTCCTCTAATTTTAAGTACTTCTTTGCATCCAACTTGGCATTTGTTGGCATGTAGGGGAAAAAAAAGCAAAATTTACCTCAGGATGCTGAACAGAGAACTTCTGAAATATACTAAAACTTGTGATAGGATCCTTATATGATTCCCCTAGTATCTTTGAGCCATAGTTTTCCAACAGACGTCCCAAATTTGTTTGTTTAGACTGATATCTGATAAAAAGAAAGAAAAATGATCATTCAGGAGTAAGAATCGTAACAATAATAACCGTTGAGATAAAATAGGGAACCTCAGAGTCACTACAACACAATCAAATTGACCTATCAGTTGGTATCCGCAAACCAGCAAATTTTATCTGGCTACAAAGATGTGGAAAAGTTTCAGTTACTACTCTTAAAAGCATTAAACATATCAAATTAGATTTAGTTAAGAGTACAGCAACAGCAGCATAATGATAATTGCAGCTTATGTTAATTACCAATCACAGCTAGCCTAAGATTAAACATCAGTAGGTTCCTATAGTATGTTCCAGAGAGCATGGGCAGAAACGTATGTAAATAAGCTCAATCCTTAAGAGCATTATTCAATGGAGATCAGATTAGTACAAAGAAAAGCATATTACCAATATAGTAATATATTGGTACCGCTTAGGTGATGAGTCCAATCTCTTTTGTCACGATGACATGACAAAACCACAAACAAAAATCTCTAAATAACTAGGAAGACAAATATACAAAAGAAACACAAACGAAAATTCAGGGACCAACTAGAAAATTATGCTGAACTATCGGAAACCACGAATGAAACAGTTGAAAGCGGATAGGCCAAATGATAGAGAGGGAGATTAAAGAGGAAAAGAACATACAGGGAAGGGAACCAGTAAATAGGGGGACCGTTGGTGGAAGAGTCCCAATCAGCATAGACTGAGTAGTAAACCAGTTGGTGCAGCCCATGCGGGTACCATGGCTTTAACACCTTACGAGCCAGCAGCTCGCGCCACACCTCTCGTGGGTCAGAACCTTTGGCTCCCGAAACTGTTTCATTAAGCACCCTATGGAATTTCTTGGCCTCCTCGATCGCTAGACCTGCCTTCACCAAGTCAGCCACTCCTACTGCACTGATGCTCCTTCCCATCTCTCTCTCTCTCTCTCTCTCTCTCTCTCTCTCTCTCTCTCTCTGTGCGCGACGTAGTTGTCTTGTTGACGTAGAATAGTAGCTGTTGGAAGCAGCTTAGTAAGGTGACAGGTTAAAGGGAGTTGGTGGGAGTGTTAAGGAGGGAGGTTGGTTGGCCACGTGTGTGGAGTTCATATTTTTTGGGGCGAGTGGGTGCGGAGCCGAACTTTGTTAAAGCAAATTCTTCCAAATGGAAAATGTTAAAGGAAAAAGATAACGGAATGCTCCCATTTGACCTCCGCATCTAGGCCTGGCTACACAGATGAGATAAAAAAAATTTAAAAAAATTAAATAAAATATTATTATAATATAATTTTTTAATATTAATATTATTTTGATATTTAAAAAAGTTGTATTGTTTATTATATCTTGTGTAAAAATTTATAAAAATTATAATAATAAGATGAGATGACATGTTTTTAAATAAACAAACGATTGAACAATGAACAGTCCTTCCAAATTGCTTCAGCTCCATTAATCTCTAACTCTGATACCATTCATCTGATCTACAAATCTCTCATTGTGCATTCTCAATGATTTATTTAAATTCCTATCTAATCTAAAATACCCATTTTATTTATTTTAACTAGTCATTTTTAAAATATACTTTACAGTTTATATCCTTTTTCTTCTTCTTTCTCTATACACTTTTTTTAAATAAAAAAAAAATACCAAAATGTATCCAAAAATGCAAGTGCAACATGCTGGTTTTGATTGATAATGGATCGACGTTCACCTTCAACAGATGTAATTCAAACGAAGTAGGTATGTTAATTGACAGCATTAGATTATAGAAAGACGTGCTATATTTTATCATCAAATGGACTTTCCTCCACCATTAATCCTACTAAGCCACCACACGTTTCAACGACCCCATTTTCTGTGCTAGGAAAATTTTGTCTTCTAGAGACTAGTGGGACTTGCGTTGATTTTTTTTTTTTTTTTTCAAATTCTCAATGAGCATCTGAATACTTTTCCCAACTAACCTGGGAAAGATGTTCGTTGTAAAAGCACTTCTGAAAAACATGAAAGCCAGTCTTTTTCTCTCTTTCATTTTCAAGATTTTCTTTTTGTTGGATCGAAATCAGAAGCTGACATATAATTCCTGCATTATGTACTTCATCATGCATTTACTTAATAATTTCACTTTATACGAATCAAATGTCACTGTGCCTGCTACTTGCCAGTGCATAATTCTGTTGGAAACGGAAATAATCAAATATGCCCACTTCTCCATTCTGACATGACTTTTGGCCGCTAAACCCTATCTTCAGTAGTGTCGGCGGCTATCCGCACTGCAAAACGACAATCACCAAACAACTATGAACTAACCACTATATTATATATTATTATTATTATATCTACATAGCCCCTGAATCTTGAAAGGACTTCTCATAGTCCATGTTGCATGCCATTATGTCTCTTTCAGCCATTATCATACATTCCGGGATGGTCAGAAGCTTAGACTACCATGCTTAGCAGGTTGCTGTGTAAACTTTGCAAGTATCCATTATTATATCTAATGGATACCTATCCATGAATTAAGATGTTCAAGGAATATCTGCAATTCAAACGGCACTTGCATCAGATTCACAAGAGTCACTTGGCAAATCTCCTTGTCCACTCTGCAGCTAATTCATCATGTTTAGCTCTATCTGCCAAGTACAATCGGGCAATGCCAGGGATTAGCGGACTATCTGCTGCAATGACAACAAAAATACGTTCAGTACAAGAAAGCCACATACATTCAAGAGTTACATTGCGACAACTCACTTCTCAGTTGAGTTATCAAGGTGTCTGCATTCCACAATTTGATAAGTGAAAAGGCCAGCTTTGTGTGTTTTATTCTGTGCGCACGTGTTTTTGGGTCACATACAAACACATATTACGAAGTTTTATTATGTTTAAACCACTATTGAAAGACAAATAGCCAAGAGAAATCATGAAAACTTACATGGGTCAGGATTTGTGAAAATCGCTCTGATTGCAAGAAGCACCTTGGTGATTGTTAGAGCTGGACTCCAACTATCCTTTAAGATGTCTAAACTCAAAACACCAGCAGTATCAACATTGCAGTGGAAGATTCGAGTTTTGAAAACTACCTGCAAACCTAATGTTAATACCTGATCAAAGAACATAGGACTAAACAACTTTCTTTTTGTTGGTAACAACTAAAGTTAATAAATAATGACACTAAAGCATAAGAAGCCGACACATTTCACTTATCAAAAAAAATAGAAGCAGACACATTTAGAATTCCTACAAACAAGGACACATTTGCATTTAATTACAATTTTTTTTTTCAAAACTTCAATATTGATTTATTGTTATAAATCTATGGATAGTTTAAGTGAAAACCTTAGATCTCTCTAGATCACAAGCCTGGCTTCAAACAGTAACCTCAAACACCTGTACTATGCCATCATGGTATCATAAATTAGAATCTCATAGGGTATATTTGGTACTTAATGTATTGGATAGCAATAGCATTCACCATATGCAACAACAGTATGTGCTTTTACAACCGTCAAGCATCCATAGAGCTTCACCGTACATCATGATGTTAATGTCCACCCAGGCTAACGAGTTTTAGCTCAATTGGGACCTCCTACCCTTGAAAGGAAAAGGTGGAGATGAGGTTATGGGTTCAAAACCCACAGAACCAATAAAAAAAATCTCCAAGATACTTGCCTACCCACAATTGGTTTTATTTTGCATCAAAATAGACATTAGCTAGAGCCTTGTGGAATGATTTCTTTGGTAGAATTGGGTTGGTTGAGACTGTGCCTAAAATGATAGTATACCTCTTTGTGTGAAATATTTTGGATAGGATTATATGGCTGCCCCCAAATCGGCAGTGTGAAAGATTGCTCCCATCTGTCTTGTGTGGTGTAGGGAAAGGAATGATTAAATTTTGAGGACCCTGAACAGACCCTGAAAGAGGTTAAAACTTTCTTCAATATTCCATTTCTTTGGGCTGCTGCTTTAGATTTTTTTTATAAGGAAAACTTTTTTAGTGGTGATATTGCAACAAAATATGCATTCTGGTGTTCCAGATGAAAGACCACTTGAAATCATTCAATTCAATTCAAATCAACGTACCTTCGGAGGTTTGAATGGATAATCACTTGGAAACGTTATGTCTAGGAAGTATATACCGCCTTCATATGGTGTTCCTAAGAAGGTGGGCAAAGAAAAGTTTGATCAAAATAGTCATGTCAACCATGCCAATGGCACACAAGTGTATTTCCTTAAAATCCGGGCATCTAGCATTAGAAAAATAAGCCAAGATAGCTGAAATCTGAAATATCAATCATATTCATCTGTTTATTCCAGTGATCAGCCAAGAACCCAGTGATGGAGTGAAACCCAACTCAAAAAAACTCACAATGGGTCTCATATTCACATCTACGGCTGCAATCGAGTCAAGTCAAGCTAAATATTGTATCTTCAAACTCTATTTGTTTGATTTTTATTCAAACATGAGCTGACCTCAAGCTTATCGCTGAGCTACATTTTATGTTCAAAATCAATTCAATTATTTTTTAAAAGAGTTCAAACTTGTTCACCAATAACTTTGATTAATTTATCACTTTCTTTGATAACATAAATTCCATTACCATAATCTTATATCTTTTCATAAATTCATTAATTAGTTACTTAAAATAGATTAAAATTCTATTATTTAAGTCAGTTATGGAAACTATATATGCTTACTTATAAAAGTTAATTGACAGATCTAAAATTTGAAAAACCATGTATGAATTTTTATCACAAAATAGGTTATTTATATTATAGCTTATGATTTTATCTACAGATTTCGATAAACCAATTTTAATTTATATCCGTTGCTTTAAATAGTTATATATATGCCCATACATATCTATATCAAGACTTGTATTCATAAGGCTCTAAATGACATAGCACTAAGAACATGATTCTCTCTTATTTTCTAAACTATTTAAGATGTTCTCATTGTGAACTTTAAAAAAAAAAAAGCAATGCACACATAGTGATACCAGTTATATGAGTTTATACAAGTCAAACCAAATGTATACAATTTTGGCCTGTTTGATAAAACCAGCAAAAAATTACAAGTCAGTCTCTCTTCTGCAGTTTTGTCCTCAACCAAACAGGTCCTTCATCCTACCGACTTAAAAAAATATATATATATATTTTTTTTTTATATCGGGAACCTCTCCAAGGCAGGGGGACCTTTGAACCCCTGCAAATTAAACCCCGGTCCCGTTCACTACACCCCTCGGAAGTTTCCTTACATGGAACTAGTTAAATCGCTGGCTTTTTACCAGAAGATGTGACCTCAAAGATAAGTACTCGAAAAAAATACTAACAGTTGAAAGATAGCCAAACACAAAAGATTGAGCAAGGCCATCACCTAATTATCTACAAGAACAAAATCACAATGTGAGAGAGGGCGAGAGCTACTAAAAGATTGAGACGGCCATTAACTGTTGAATAAAATAGCTTGATAGTGAGTTGAGATGAGATGAGTTGAGATGAAAGCTGAAAGTTAAATAAAATTTTGTTAGAATATTATTTTTTAATCTTATTTTTGTTTTGAGATTTGAAAAAGTCGAATATTTTTATTGTATTTTGTTGAGGAATTTGAAAAAGTTGTAATGATTAAATGAGATGAGTTGAGTTCTAAATCCAAACAAGGGAGAATGAGATCCCTGCTAAAGAAATCAACCACGAACACGAGAATTTAATCACCAATACAATATTCAAATTTTTGAAAACTGAAGCTTAAAACAAGGGAATGATTTTAAGCTCATGCTCAAAATAAAAGTAAACACAGATCATTAGAATTCCGGCGGTGAAACCAGAAATTTATCGCCAGGTCCACTAAAAACCATAAATACCAAGCTTCATTTGAGAAAGAAGTTAAGCTAACACACGAAACAAAGTAAAGCCAAATCATAAAATTAAGCTAGGAAGCCAAATTGAGAAGGTAGCTCAAAGCTAACACTCAAAAGAAAAAGCACAGCCAATTTAAGCTCAAAGATAAGAACTTCGCCATCCGCCCGTCAATCCAAGTCCTCGAACTTCAAGTTTAAATAAAGAAAATGAAGCGAGTAAATTCGAGTTCTTAAAGCACCACCACCCCCCCCCCCCCCCCCCCAAAAGTTCTTAATCCAATTCCTCGAACTTCAGTGGTAAAGATAAAACCCAATAATTCTCACACAAAAGAAATCACAGAAGACAAAAAAAAACTAGTTGAAGTTGTAGTGGTAGAGTGAGTGAATGAAAGGGGAGAAGGAGGTGGGACCTTGGGGACCGAGGATGGTGGCGACCCAATGGTAGAGATTGTCACCCTTGGGACCAGCGGAGCAGTCGGGAGGTGGGTCCAAGTTGAGCTCCGCCATTTCTCTCTGGATCCTCTTCCCAGAGGCGGAGACTGCCCACGATGAGGCCGATGGCGCAGATTTCCCTCCTCTTCCTCCTGATATCATCAGGATGCTCACGCTCTTTTGCTATGCACGCACCGTAACTTTGTAAACTCACCCAGAGAGACGAAGCGTCGAAGAGAGGTGAGAGGAGAAGCAGAATGAAAGAGCAATTGTGCAAAAACGCATCGTATCCGTAGGTCTAACAAAATAGATGCAAAAGAGTAGGGAATGGGAGAAAGGAAGCCACCAGTTTACTCTTTAAATGGAAATAAAAATATATCAGAGACAGGTTTCGATCCTGTGACCTGTGGGTTATGGGCCCACCACGCTTCCGCTGCGCCACTCTGATTTGTTGGTCATAGCACCACATATTTAAATCAAGTTTTTTAATAGTCTAAATTGTTATTTATGCATTAATGCTTAAAAGTAAGAAAAATGCTTTAACCACAAATGGATTACATAAAAATGAACTCACAAACTTATATGACTTGATGTGATACATTAGATTATAGAGTTACTTTTATTATAAAGTAAATCTAACAAATTTCATAAACCCACATCAGTTGTAGATTTATTTTGTATAATCTTTTTATGTCTATAACAGTTCTCTTTTTACAATGATCTGTATCAAGTTTATCTATTTAGAACATATACAAATCATTTCTCTTAATCCTTTATTGTTTGGTGATTTCTCGTTAAATTTATTTACGTAAGTTATTCTACTTCTAAGCCAATAAAATATATCATTTGTATCACTTAGATGAGGAAATTTGATTCGTAAAATTCAGATTTTAAAATTTTGCTTTCATTATCAAACGATGTCATACAGGTGTTTAATGACAGGAAGAGTGCCATGTATCCATCAAGACTACCTAATAATTATTCAAAGTAATAGACAAACATTTTTTTGACAACTTATTATAATCTGAGGACGTGTCTACTCCATCTGTAACGCCCAATGCTTTTCTTCTAGTTCTGGATGGAAGGATATTTGTGCGCTAAATTGTTCATTGTTAAGAACAAAATCAAAGGTACACTTACATCCTCCCAAAAATTCTAGTTACCTACTACTACCTAAAAAGAATACATTACAATGAATGAACCCAAAAGACATCCCCCCGCCTGATAAGAAGCAGAGGTGGACTATAAAAGCAAAACAAGAAACAAACAAAATTGATGAACAGCCATGATGAAAATGGTGTACGAAGATTTCCATCATTACATGAAATTACAATCATAGCAGTAATGCTTTAACGCTCAAGATGAAAGACAACTTTGAAGGATCTTCTACAAGTCAATGTAAAGCTAGAGCAACAACTATGGCAGATATCATATGCTGAAGCTTGGAATTGTGCCGCATTGAATTTGAGCTCCCGTCTAATGGGTTTGCAGGGCCAAGTGCCACAGGAGTTGAAAATCCCCCACTTGTGCTTGAATTAGAACTGTTTCAGAATATACATGTTTAGAGCCAATAACCTTAAATAATAATTTAGGTTTCTTCTGGAATAAATATATTCAGATTCTCACCTTCCTGCAAACTGACATGATCCATTACCTGCAGGATGGTATCCATCAACAAAGAATCACGAAAACATATTTATGTTAGAGACGGGGAGATGGAAAGGGCACAGCTTATTATATGATCGGATTGTAGAAGAATAGACATTGGATATAAAAATGTAAGGCTGACATATTAAGAAGAAATCGATAGCAACGATCATCATGGCCTTCTCTTTTATTTTTTATGATCTTTTGTGGTGGGCAAGCACATGGGAAGGGTGATAGAAGATGAAGGCACCGTTCAAGCCTCCAAGGAGACTAGCAACCAAGTATCCAAGTTTGAATAAAGGTACTCCCATCAGTAGACGTAACCTTCAGGCTAACGGGCATCAATAAAATCTTTAGATCATAAAGTGGTATACCGTGGGGGATTCAACTCAACAAACCAACCGTGTGGAAATGATTTCTCAACTTTATGTTTTCTCTACAATATTGGCTCAATTGTAAGAGAATAAAAAATCCTTTATAGTACTTAAGCCAAATGAATTCACAATAAATATCTTCAAATATTGAAAGAAACTGTTTCTCTTGGAAGAAAGTAGAAACAGATTGCTGAAAGAAAATGTCAGTCACATACACGCTTCTAGAAAACTTGTCCAAAAGAAAGCAAGAAACCAAAAGGAAAATATATGAAAAAAAAAAAATCCAAATAAGGAGAACAGTTACACGAACTTACTGGGATCATTAGTGCTGGTTATAGCTGTACCACTAAAGTCACAAGTTCCACCAACACTTCGCATCTTTTGATAATAATCATTATAAGCATAAGAAGCATGATTTTCAAGATTATCAGGGTAATAACATGGCTTCCCGGGTTGAATGGCAGTGCAGTTAGCCTGGCCAGGTCCACAAGCCCAGTTTAGGCCATCTTGCAACTTATCAGAATCTGTACCAGGTTTTGCCACACAGAAAACCACAGAAGAATTCTCTGTAATCCTATCAGAAGCACTCAAACTCAATGGATAAACAGTCGAACCATTAGCAAAAAGAATACCCCAATTTTCCTCTGACACTGGTCCAGGCCTCTTATCTTCATTGAATAATTCATAAATGTGAGCGTTAATGGGAATACTTGGCTGACTAGGTGGACCTGAATTGTTTAGAACTCGCTTGACTAGATTCTTAATAAAGGTTTCAGCATTTTCCACGGTGGCATCCGGTTCATCTGCTCCACCAAACCACGGCCAGCCGGTCTCTGTTACAACAATAGGGATTCCAGAAAAATTAAAAGCTTCTATAGAATAATATGTAGCATCCACCATAGCATCAAGCATGCTGGTATAATGGAAAAGAGTGTTTGGGTCAACAATCTGCTTGACTGAGGGAAGTGGTCGGAAAAGAGCATAATCAATTGGGAAAATGCCGTCTCCTTTCGTGTATCCATAGTAGGGATAGGCATTTAACATGTAATAGGAATTAGTATTTTTTATAAACTGGAGGAGTCGGTAAATAGTAGAGTTCCATGAAGAATTGAAGGTGGCAGTGGAGGGAGGGAAAGGTCTAGGAATTATATCCATGGACTGTGGAGTTGAAACCTTAATATGAAAATTGAGGTTTGCAGCGACTAGTGCTTTATGAAGGTAATTCAGGGCGGAAACCAAAACTGGAGCTGCATTAGGGATTGAGGAGAGGACCTCACTGCCGACAGCAATTGCCGTAATATTGGTTGAAGGCAAGTAAGCTGCAACATTTTTTTTAATCCAGGTTGCTGCTGCTGATGCAGATTCACCGATCCCTAAAACTTCCTCATTTATGACACCAACCATTACCTCAATCCCACTGTTAGATAGGGCTTTCAGCATGTGAGAATCAGCATTATAAAGGCGTACATGAGTAATCTGACGGGCCTTGAGAATCGCAACCACATCTGAAGCTGGTGGCAAATTGGAAACACCGGTGCCAATGTTTATCCCCACAAATGCACCTACCAATTCACAGTTACGATTCAGTGACAACCAACAACCTATGAGAAAGAATAATATGATTGAATATAAACTCCCCCCCTAGATCCAAATGACCCCAACACTCAACAGCTTCTACATCTGGCATTGCCCAAACTTTCCATATGGGTGCAGAACATATTTAAGATTTAGTTTTACATCTGGTTTTTTTTCTCTTTTGACAGGTAGATATTATTTTACATCAGGAAATTTAGCTAGATTAGTTTCCTAATTTAAAAATACATAATTCATGCTAACTCCCATGACAACCTAAGACTGGAATGCCCCAAGGAAAGCCTAAGCCACATCTGAGCTCATACTCCAAAAAGACTATCCAATGGCACAATAAGAGCCCCAATAGAATCATTATAAAGAACAATAACTTCTCCCTCTCAAGCAATGTGGGATCTCATAAACCACTGATACTCATCATTCGGTATGGGATATCACAATCTCCAACCCTTATATTCCCAACGTCGTCATCAGGACATTCCATTATAAGTGGCACGGCTCAAATTCCACACTTCTGGTTATCTTTGATACCCATTTGTAGAGCCCTAAGGAAGGCCCAAGCCACATCGAAGCCCATACTCCAAAAAGACTAGTAAGAGGTACAATTAGAGCCCCATTGGAATGATCATAAAGAACAATAACTTCTCTCTCCTAAGCAATGTGGAATCTTATACACTACCTATACTCATCACTCAATATCAAGTATTACAAAAACCATACATTCTGAGGCATCACTCAGTATAGAGTATCACAAAGATAATTATCAAATGAACATTGTTTTGTTTCCACAATCATAGAAAACAATTCTAACTTATGAACTTGCAAAAGAAGTACATTATAGCTTAAGAATTACAACGGTAATTTGCACGATCAAAGAGCAAGCACATAGACACAAAATTGGCAATGATAAATCAGTTTAATCCTCATGAAAACCATTCTCACCGTTGATATCCATAGTTCCTAACAGAAAAGGCAATTTTTTTTATTTTTATTTTTTTATAAGTAAATGGTAGTATTAATAAGAATAGGCAGAGTTTGAGTACACAAGAAGGTATACAAGAGATACACCTATCTAGTTCGTAATATTAGAAACAAGGACCTACCAGAAAGGCAATTCTCAATTCTAAACCAGCTTTTGCTCATAGTTTAATTAACATATTTGACCTTGAGCATGAAAAGAAGTGTGGCAATGGAGATGTGTACAATTACCTAATGAACGACTGAAAATGCCAACAACAAGCAAAACCAGAATTCCAAGCCATTTTCCAAGCTTCATCTGATCCGATAAAATGTCAAGCCTAGATGTACACTTATGAGCTTTTCACTCTGTGATGAACCTGAAACTGCCAGATTCAGCAAGCACGTGCTGAATGCAATCACGTCATAATAGCCAGAAAACTTCAGAAAAAAACCAATGCCATAACATAAGGATAATCTAGGGGCTTAAAAAATAAAAATAAAAATAAAATAAAAAAAATAAAAAAGAACCCTTTCAGAAACTTTCAGTGTGGACTTAAAAGTAAAAACCACGAATTTTATTGTAATGACCTGCAGAATATACAAATAGGAATGGCAGATAATTTAATCATCCAAAAAAAAAAAAAAGGAATGGCAGATAATGTATTAAATTTGAATCTACAAAAATTATAACCTCCAAAAGGCTTAAAACTGATATCCACAAGATTATTTGAGTTAGAGCAATGTTTGAAGCCAATCTCAGCATTATTTGAGTTACAGTAATGTACCAACATCTTAACTTTTTATAAACTCCTAATCCCCAATAAGTGATATCAAAGTTGATTGGGTGAGCATTCAATCTGACTGTACAGGTTGGTGGCTCCCACAATGAGCAATGGTGACTTTCGTGTTAGTTATACCCATGGTTGACTAAAGACTATGGATGTGAGTGAAGAAAATGTGCTTATGGTACAAGATAACTTCTACATTAGCACGACTCAAAGATTGAGTAAAATTGAGCAAATGTGCTACAATGGTGAGTATCAGACTTTTGTTGTGAATAAAAGGATAACAAAGGCTAGGGGTTCAGGGGGAATTGCAACACGGACAGGTGTATATATGGCTTGGGAAATTGGCGATGGGAATGTTTCCTACAATGTCAAGGAAGCAGCCCAGCTTGCAAGATTGTGCAAAGAGTAGTTGGCACTTCTGTGGACCTTTGGACTGTCAATGTGGAGAAATCTTTTAATCTGTCGATGATATCCTTAATCAGGGGACCTATTCTCCAGTCGGTTGTCGGGTGGCTATGTTGGATAGCAGTGAACCCCTAGCGAGTTACTCTCTAGAATGATATCATTCTGTTTTTGTGCTTGAGCCTCCTTGACTGCTACGGAAGGTCCATCTGGATCATATTTGGCGGTCCATGCATAGAGGGGGGGAGTGCCTTCAGAGGGTTCATCAGACTTGTTCAAGGGGGATTCCAGCCATGTAATTTAATTTGGCAGTAGACACGTGAAGGAGGAGGGAGGGTTGTTGGAATGATCACGTAAGAGTGGTGTGGTTAGTTTAGCGATCGAGCCACACATCAAGGTGATGGCAAGAGTAAGCGATCGAGATATTACAAATTAACCCAAGACGGAGAAAAGTAAAGACTTCCCAAGGTCTTAACATTCAACTCTCACAATTTACAAACCTTACACAAACCTTAAAACCACAACACTAAACTACAGTTGCATAAACCAATTCGCGGACATTATTCGGAGACTCAATTAGTGGCCAGATATAACTACAAATATTAAGGCAGAAAAGCTGTACATCCTTTCAAGAAGATATTCCTGCTCATAGCCAAAACCAGAAGACTAATCTTTTCCTTTGAAAAAAAAAAATAGAAATAGAATTCAAATCTTTATATGCATATCAGCCATTTAGCGAAGTTTTAAAAGGAACAATTAGAAAATAAAAATAAAAGTCCTAAACTTTGTAAACCCGGAGGTCAAACTGCCACCGTCCCTCAAAAAAGAAAATCAGATTGAAAAGCGCCGAGATGCCAGCAAAAACCCAAAGAGCATCGATTATCAAAGTACCCAGAAAGGAAAAGGAAAAACTGAACCCAGATGTAGAAATCGAGAGTGAATGGAGAGAGTACCTGATCCAAATGACCCGGCTGAACGGGCAGAGATAGTGAGATATCTACACTCCAAGCCACTTCCAAAGAACTGACAAAACAAAACCCTACAGGAAACCCGGCACGGTTACTTACATACTCGAGAGTCGAGACACAAAACTGACCGCCCAGAACGAGGAATCTAAGAAAACACTAGAAAGAATTTCAAAGCCCCACAGTAAAAGACCTATTCCTTAAATGTGGAACTACAAAACAGCATAATTAATAATAAACTATACGAACCATTTTCTGGAAACAAGAGTCCTTACAAACTATACCCCATCAGACCAAATTCTATTATAAACGAATATAGTACCGGTACACGTCCAACACTACTAATAAGATGTTCAGAGCTTACCCAATATAAAAAATAAGGTTACAGAGATGAAGAAACCTGTGATGGCAGCTTCTCTGTTGGTCTGAGGAACGGAGTAATACAGCCAACAGACATACAGACAACACACACTACTTTTTGTCTGTTGAACTGTACTTACTTTTCTTTAACAAGTTAAAACCTATTGATTATTGAATTTAATTCTAAAAAATGGGGATTATCACTCACTTACACGGTTAATGCATATATATATATACATTATTAAGATTATATGTAAGACTATGCAAGAGAACAAACTAGTGATTTTCCCTCCAAAAGTAAAGTCCGTGAGCTTGAAAGAAAGGCAGGACTGAGGAGGAGCTGAAAAGTCTGGTGGGAGAACGGTTTTAAATTAATTAAATTGGGTGGTGATCATGAAAAGATATATAAAAAGTCATGCTTAATAATTATTAGTAGTTGCTTTTGAATTTATGAGCTATGACTCCACATTATACAAATTATATTAATATATTGGAATATTTTTCAAAGAATTTTTTAGGCCCAAAAGAACAGCTCTTTTTTATAATTATTATTATTAATATTTGAAGATGGGCCCACAACATTCGAAGACAGTGACTGACTGCTGCACAAGAACTTTGGTTTTGTTTTGTTTTCAAATTCCCAAATCTCAGTTGGAGAGCTGTGAGTGTTGATGTTCATTAAAGTTAGGGCCTAAATGGTATGGTAGATATGAGGGTTGTGATAATAATTAATATGGTATGGGAACCTAAATCTGATATTTGTTGTATACTAAAGGAAACTGGACTTTGAAAATGATTAGAATGTATGGGAATTGTGGAATAATGTAAGGGCAATGGAATCTTACATTCCTACTCAAATCACTTGAAATTCCCACTACCTACTACCCTTTTTATCATTTGAAAGGCTTTGTGCAGAAATTACTTTTTTCTTTTTGCTGCATAAAAGGAGTACACATATAACATCAACCCAGAAAAAGTGACACACACAGCCTCACAAAACTTCATAATTTAACACAAATGGGTCCCAAATGACTGAACAAACGAAACCAAGTCTGAACATATATAAACATGAAAATGGTTAACTTATAACTCTTCTGCAATTATTTTACAACTCTATATAAAACAAAGCAAGTGTATTTTTGTAAAATTGAGGTTCTTTTTAATAAAATAGTGCGATTATATGATTGATTATAAAATAAACAACACAAATTGCTTTTAAGGTGTAAGCATATGTACTAATGAATTGAACGTTGCTGCTTAGTTGTAAAGGGTAAAATGCTGTGGACGTACACCAAACGTCAAAAAGCCTCTGTCTCTTTATAGACTGTTTTTGGTTAAGACTGCAACATCATCATTGGAAACTTAGTGGGATGTTTGGACGAGGATAACTTAAAAGTGAATAAAATCTCGATACCCGTGTACATATATATTTAAAATCCTTCTCGACCTTCTTTTTCTTTAGGGAAATCTTGATTTTCTTTGTACCTATGGGAATCCAATCCTCATTCCAATGCTACCATTTGACTTCTTTTACTTTTTTTCCAATTTGCCGATATTGTTATTATTGTGCAAGAATAGCTAGTTATTTTTTAGTGCTACCATTTCTCTGTTTCATTGTAACCATCTTTTAAACATTATGTACAATCTATGTTTATAAAAGAAAGATCAGATAAATTAAAGGTTAGAATATCAGTTCACGAGAATTCTATTAGATTCCCAATCATTTTAAATACATTCAAATTTTCAGGCATCGCATGGCCAAACACCCCCATTAGTCTTCTGAAAAATTTTCCCTTTTTTTCAATTAAGTAAATGCTCAAGGGGTAAGGGTAAAGGTATAAAATTCTTAACTGCCTCGCTCACAATCTCAGGAAACGAAATAATAACGTTAATCTGTGGTACTCGCTTTGGAGAAATGCCTTCCATTCTTTTGGAGTACTAAAATAGACTTGCCACAGCATGTTAGCAACCATAGTCTATCCGCATCAAACAGGTTTTTGAAAACGACACATTCAACCATAGTCTATCAGAGACAAGCTATCAGTTTCAAGAAAATAAAATCGTCAATGAAAGGGTACCAGAATCTGAGTCAAATTCATGGAACAGAACCAAATTACAAACAAGATCCAACAAAAACTATCATAACAGTACTGTTCAGAGTAGCTCACTGACTAGGAGACCTATCTCCATTTGGTTGCCTCGAGTATTCTTCTCGTTTAGGGCTTCGGCTTGGAGTCCGGCTCGGACCTCTAGCTGGACTTCGACTGCGGCTCCTTGAGCCATTGTAGGGCGACCGTGAATATGACTTCTCTTGACTGTACCTTCTGTCTCGGGGTGAAACAGATCTGCCTCAAAATAAGAAATCGCATTGCCACAGTGGAAAAGGTATGAATACAAAGGGGCAAGGAACAACAACTACTTATTAAGGCATCAAATTGCTAAGGGGGAAGAAGATAAAGATATCTATAGATCAGCAGTCATTTAATCACGCCCTACAGACACATTGCACACATAAATCAATACTCAGTTAACACCTCACAGATACATTCCTCAATTTCAAGAGCAACTAAATACAATTATCCTACTAAACAAGTCAGGTTTACCCCTAAACTTTGAAATAATGCATTGCACATTGGTAGATAAATAAAATTAAACAGAGATTTGCTTAATTCCATACCTTGAATAATGCCTTTGTTTGGGAGGGGGGGAATAGTCACGGTTTTGGGATGGAGATCTTGCATGGCGTGGAGGCGGAGACTGAGAGTACCTGGGTGAGCGAGAATAACGTGGGGGTGACCGTCTTCGATCATGATATCTACTCCTACTGTATTTAGAAGGTCAAGTCAGAACTCACAAATGCAACTTAGAAAATATTTTTTTAATGAGTGAAATTTAGAAAGAAAAAAAATTATAAATTGTTCAGTAGTAAGCTACTCGAAGTACTAGAATTTCATAAAATTTCATTACACCTGCCATGATGGTGCTAAGTATGATATGTAACACCCACCGATTATGTACTCCACACTCCGGGCATCAATTCACAGAGACAGTACGAATATGTGTGGCTTGACAACTCCACAGCCACATTAGTTTTTCTAAGATTAGTAATGTTATCCAAGCATTTCCTACATTGTTATTTTCAATATAAAAAAATCAGAAAGATAAATTGATTATGGGGCCCTATGAAATTGTCCCATCACTCCATAATCTCACTAGTATCAGCCTCATGCTAATTCCTGCTCTCTTCGTTAGGTAAAATTTTCTCTCTTTTTTTAAATTTGTCTGGCCAATGGCTATTTCTAGTGGGAAAATTTGGGGGGAAGAAGTACCACCTAAATGGGTCCACTTTAAACAATTAGTTGCAAAGTGTTAAAAAATTAAAAACATTATAATGAATGGTAAATAAAAAAAATTAAAAAAAATGAAAATAAAAAGACAAAAACAAAGATACTCTAATCGTTTATAAAAGCAGATACCAAATCAGAGGAATTCACTCCCTGGTATTATTATAGAGATTGCATATTCCATAGGGATTGTTTCATTTCTTGTCAACATTTAGACAAATCATCCAACGCCAAATCTCAGTCATCACTCTATGTGCTAAACTTGAGAAAAACTTCAAAATCTGACTGCAGCAGATTTACTCTAAACACAAATTCTACACATTGCACAAGTACAAATCCATATATACAGGGCAGTAATTCGCGGGATGTGCACTGTCCAATCCAATATCTATACTCCATTTCCATGCATGCATCCGACATTTTAAACTTGAATGGTGAAATGACTAAAATCATTTCACTTACTAGACAGCAAAGTAATTTTCTGAGAAGACTGACTATGGATTTTGTGTATGCTTATTTCAAAAATTCTAGAAATTGCATCAAATTTCTTCCTTTGAACATGATGATCAAGATCACCCCCCCCCCCCAACAAAAAAAAAAAAAAACCTAACGCCTTCCGCAGGTCCCTTTGATGATCCAATACTCTCATAATTAGAGTCATTCAAGAAGAGAGAAGTCTGTACATCATTCTAACAAAACCTTTATAATAAGAAAATCTTTTGAGTTCCGTGTGAAAGCATAATTCAACTTTCTAAAAAAGTATTGAGCTAAGTCTAAAAAGATTAATGGTCATGTCAAAAAAATAAAAAAAATAAAAATTTTCTACTACAGCAGAAAAAATCCCAATCAAAAAGGAAATCTTACCTCCCTCTATCCCTTGCCCTCATATCAGATGGCTTCTTTCTGTTCTCCTCGGCAAAGACAACAGTCAGCTCACGGCCAAAAAGAACCTGGCCATCCATTTGATATTTTGCCTCAGCAGCATCAGCAGGATCTACATATTGCACAAAGCCAAAACCACGGGGTTCCCTGGAAAAATACATGTGTACAAAACAAAGGGAAAGAGAACAGTGTCAAAACATGGGTTATGCTGAAAGGCATAACTTTGAGTCTTACTTTGCATGCCATAGATCTTACGGATGAAATTGTCCAAGATAATCCTCAGTAATATGGAAGGTCATGATAAAAAGCAAGCACTTGGCTGCTGACCTTGTAGTATCAGTTTTAAGATTGACTTCAAATTCTCCAAGACTTGGAACATCTTCAACATGTATTCAAAACCAACTTCCTTCCAATCTTCACTATCATTAACATCATCTTCAAAAGAACTCTAACTACTTGATTGTTGTCTTCAAAACTTTAGTTTCACTGTTAAATCTCAAGAACTTCAATTAACACACCCAACTGGAGATAAGAAAAGAGTAGATTATGAAGAAAAACGCCCACAACAAAAAAAAAAAAAAAAAAAGTTTAAAAGAAGGAACTTAGCAGGACGGGCCACATTTTGCAAAATGAGAGCTTTGAATATAGTTAGCATGTCCCAAACCTTTAACAAGATATATAAGGAAGAGGATTTTGAGAAATTGTCATTTTCTATATCTACAACTCTCTTCAGCCAAGATTCAGAATGAAACACATAAATAACAACACTACGAGAATTAAAGATGAAGACAGATAGAGAGAGATTTTCAATAGAAGTTCTTGAGAAGAAATAGCTGAGAAGTCAAACGATTCTAGTAACATATTTTTCAAATAATAAGATTGAGCAAAATGCTAATCTTATTACTTATGAAGATTAATAAGATTGAAGACAACATCATACCTTGCCATTGACTTCATCAAGCAAGGAAAATAATCCTTATGTACTTAAAAAGATCTTAACTTACATATAGAAATCGACTCTTACAAATATCTCACATATGCTCACCCAGAATAATAATCCTTCGGCAAGTAAATGTCCTTGAGATGGCCAAACTGCCCAAATGGTCTACGAAGATCCTCTGGCCTGCATGAAAGCATGTATTGAAAGTGAGCATAATTCCAGCATATATAAAATTTTGTGGATACGACTAACAAAATTATTTTGATTACAGACAGTTGCAGAAATGCCAATCAGTCACAATTCACAACCACGTTTCATCCCGGGACTATTTAATAAAGACAAACTTCGACTACAGTCCCATTTCAAAAAGAGAATATCTAATGTAGAACCTCCAACATTCTAAAAAGTGTATTGGCAAGAAGTCATAGAAACTCTAATCTTCTAAAAAAAAACTGTAGCAACCGTAATCTTTTAAAAAACCCATGTTTATCATAAACCATAAATCATTACATGGTTCAAACCACGCAATGATGAAAATGATATAGACAAAAATAATAAGCATATGATCTTGTTTCTTTACAAGTGATAATGACTTGCTAGAATTTTATATTTATATGCCATTTTCATTTCCCACAAGCTTACTATCATTCTAGGTTCATACTTCATACACAAAATACAAAGCAACCAAATTCCATAGAAAATAAACAGTGCAGAAACATCAACATGATCATCTCTAGCTTAAAAAAAATAATCAACAGACTTCTTAAACTATCCCATGATAGTTAGTTAATAACGTAGGGATAATAGTTCTTTATTAGCAATAAGGTAGAAATAATGGTTAATGAGAACAAACCTACAATCATGGCGAAGGTTACGAACAAGAAGGCTAGTAGGACCATCCCTACCACGGCCACCATAGCGACCTCTAGGGCTAGGGCTCCGTCCTCTCCTGCCATGACCCCTTGGTGGTGATGGGGTATAACTCCTCCCCCTCATTTATAGAAATCAGTAGGACCTGTAAACAATTTCTAGAGATTCAAGGAAACTGCAAAATGGCAAAAAGGACGTAACCTAAGAAGTAAAAACAGTTACTCCAACATACACGCAACAAACTTAAGCTATTATCTCAAATGGCTACTTTAGCCCAAAGCTTGGTATAAAAGTATAAAAAAAGATCTAATTCTAGAAGAGAACTCATAAAATGACTAACAGGTACCACACAAAGTACATGAAAATAAGAAGAAAATTTTACTGAAATAATGTACATCACAAATTATGATTTTGAAAATCTTTCAAAAGGCTGGAAAACCAATTACAACCCCAAAACTGTCTCCCCTAGAACCCACAAAAAAATAAAGGACCAACAAGAAACTAATTTCTGCTTTGTCTTGACCCCAATACAAATTTTTACTACAGTAGATCGTCCTCTTTTAACCACCCATTTCTAATCGTTGTTCTTAACAAACCCATCACGTATACAAATCATAAAAGAGATTTACATCATAATTTACTTTAAATCTCATAATTTACTTTAAATTATCTTTAAAGGAAAAAATAAGGAACCCTTCAAATATATAAAAGAAACCAGAATAAAGAACACCATGGCCGTGTAAATAAAAAACAAAGAGAGCATTCTAAGGCAAAACCGATATTATATGAACAAAGCTTTTCTGAAATCACTGTACATATAATTTAGAATTCAAAAAGAACCAAAAGTTTGTATAAAAAAAAAAAAAAAACAGAAAACTACTTATTTTACCCTAAATTTAACAAAGAAAACATGCATTGTGCGTCGAATATAATAAAACTCCAAATAATTTAACTAGCACGGTAAACCCTACAATATAATGCCAGGAATTTAACAGAAACGAAATGATAAATCAAATTCGTAGAAGCCATAATCGAGAGAACAAGTACGTGAATGGAGCTCGAAATTAGAAAAATTGAGAAAGAACAAAGTAGGGCACAACAGAGATCCCTAAACCCTAACTATCGTGAGAGAGAGAGAGAGAGAGAGAGAGAGAGACCTAAAAAGACGGAATCCGCGAGGTTTGTGTATGGCCGAAAAGGCTTTCGGCTCTCGCGAGAGTATTGGGTTCGGAATTCGGATATGATTTTTTGAAATTGGATGCGACGGCTGCGCTCGAGAACGTCTATAACAAACAGGGCTGGGCAGGTGATACGCTATTATCTCGAGTGTGGCGGTGGTCTAGGGTTTCTTAGTAGAGTTTTACTACATATAAACACAGTTACGCATTAATATGTATATTAATATTGATTTATTCATACTTAAAATTTAAATTAATATTATTTTTAATCAAATCTATTTTTTGACTAATCACATCACATTGGTGCACAGATTAATACATAATTATGCTTACAACTATATTTTTTCTTCTTAGTATTATTATATACAAATATAATTTTTTTATAAAAACGTAAATCTTATTAATAAAGAATAATTTTTTATATTTTTTAAGTGTGATTGATTTTATTAGAATGGTTTATATGAGATTTGTCTATTTAAAATTTGTACAAATCATTTATCTTCTCTTATATTATTTATTTTATCACGTTATAATAATGTGGTCCCACATAATTTATTAAAAGGACAATGCTAGATGTGCATTCCAAGTAGGCACACTAGTCCAAATAAGTTTTTTTGCTTTTTTAAAAGTATTTTTTAAACATTATTATTCATTAAGAAAAAATAAAATAAATATAAATTTATTAATAGTGACTTATTTAACTATTAAAAAAATAAAAATAAATAAAAATATATGAGTTAACATATTTGAGAGTAATATTATCATCATTTTTCTTATTAAAGAAATTTAAAAATAAATATTCAAAATAAAATTATGATAAAAAATTAAAACCCAGGATTCCCTCTACCCTTAGATGTTTGTGTTTTTAAATTTTTTATTTTTTAATAAACCATATAGTAGCACATTGTGGTGCCGACAAAATGAGTCCTCTAAATTATGAGATATAATAGCATGATTTTTTTCGCTTTTTAAAAGAATAAATTTGAAAATTTACTTCAATTTTAATATGGAAGATAAATTTTAAAAATTTAAATTTTATTATTAGATATGGTGTGACACCGAAAATAAAATAAAAATGTTAATAAATTCATCTTCTAATTTTCCAAAAAAAAGGAAAATAAAAGTATCTTGTATGGATGACTATCAAATTTAATTGTAAAATTGGCTACTTTGTGGAAGGAGACTGTATATAAAATGTTATAAATTATTTTCTTTGATTTGGGACATTTAGAGCGGGGGATTGAACTCAGAATCTTTCTTATGGAGATTAGGTCTCATATTATCTGAGCCACATACTTTTGACAAATGTTATAAATCATTAAAGTGGTGATACATAGTATTTTAACATGATAATTTTGTATAGGATATAAGTATCACGATTAGCTATATTAACAATAAAATATTAGGGTGATCTAAACTAAAAATTATGTGGCCTTGATTAATGTTGCCGCATTTTTTAAGCATGTGGACAGCAAGTGTCACTTTTAGTGTCTTTTATCAAGAAAATAAATTCCAATGGGAGTGACTTTTGTCGTGCTACCATTCTCTCTCCTTTTTGCTTCCTTTTCTCTATCTTGGACCCCATGGTACGGTGCAATCTGATTTGAGGGAGGAAGAATGAGATATAAGGCCAAGAATCCACACCACGAGACTGTAACTAAGGGCCCACTGCCACACATATTGAAGGCAGTCATCCGGCCTAACGCATCTCACTTATAGCCCATGCTTTGGTTTGGTAATGAAGAAAGAGAATTCCTTCTAGCCGGTCGGGCTGCCTTTTCCAATTTAACAGCCACCCAATAATATGTTGACACGTAAGTCTTCCACCTCAACTCCTATGGACTTTTGATACACCGAATCATCCTCACCGAAATCATCACTTTCACTCGTGCTTGTGCCCAACGAGACCTAGAAGTACAATAGTTCGAACCCCTTCCCTGTCGATGAAGGGAACCATCACTTTCACCCGTGCTCGTGCTCGTGCTCGTCGCAGGTGAAGGAGGCAGTAGGGAAATACTTCGCCAAAGGAGCGATTCGTGCTCGTGCCGTCGCAGGTGAAGGAGCGAATCGGGAAATACTTCGCCGCGAATCGTGCTCGTGTCTTCTTCTCTGCGATTTCGACGCCGGTAAGCATTTTTGCAGCCACTGATTTCACACTCAGATTGTCACCACCACTCACGCACACACACTTCAATTTCGTGAATATACAAATAGTATTGAAATAGTCATGAAATTTTTAGGGTTTGTAGTCTCGATCTAAAATTTGAAATTTAGCCCCAAATTTCTGAAATTGGATCTCAGAATTGGGTCGGAAAACTTGGTCCAGGGAGACTTCTAAACACCCACGAAATTAACCAAACAAAAAAGTTTAGTGTGAAAACATAAACAATTGCTTGATTTAGTGGTTTGGTATTTTTGTGTGTTCGATTTCATTTTATTTATTTTCATTTTATTTTCATTTCATGCACAGAGTTATGTCTTACCTCGTGAACGAGCTTGTCGTTAATAGCCTTGCCAACAGGTACCTTGCACACCTGCGCCACATAATCTGCCTTATGTGCTCGTATTCTGGTGTTCTGTTTGATATGTATAACATGATGATATTATAAAACAGAAGCATGTGTTTACCTTCTTGACATTTGAGCCATTGTAGAGAATGTCAACATGGCAAACGTTGGCACCCAGATCAAGTTGAACATTCTCATAGTAATTTGTCTCACAATCAACGTATTGATTATCTTGAAAAAAATCTCAGTGCATTTACTTTCTCTATCACAAGTGATAAACATTCAAAATTGTCTGATTACCTTTTCGTAGGTTTTTACCATTATCGAAGATGACTGCAACAATTGAAATTAAAAATGTATGTATTAAAATAATGATACTTGCAGTTTTGATATGTTGTACTTTGGTTTGTAGGCAAGAAAAAAAGCAAACATATGCATGTCTTTATGTTCAAGTTGGAATATTGTGTTAACATTCTCAGAATTTTTTGCTCTGCTTGGTTAGTTTGTGTTAACATTTTGTGAAATTTATTAGCTGCTTGGTTCTTTTTTAGCAAGCAGATTTTCATGCCTCTTTTTTACAGCAAGTTCTAGAGAATGGCCTCCTCTTCTGCTTCAAGTGAGTGTACTGGAAAAGGGGAAGACAAAGCGTGTGTTGAGCGACCATTTTGCTATTGTGGATGCCAAGCATCATTACGGATTTCAAGAAAATCCAATAGTTTTGGTAGAAGATTTTACAATTGTCTAAATTATAAAATGAAGCAACAATGTGAATTTTTTGAGTGGATTGATCTTCAAAGTGACCAAAACAACTGCTGTAAGCTGACATTGGAGTTAGCGGAACGAAGGAACGAGAGGGTACTTCATGAGCGTCTACGCATCGAACAAACTAGATTCAAATCAATGGAGAAGAAGTACAATAGAGTCTTGATTGTGTTAATTTTGTCATAGTTTTATTTTTTTTGGTTTGTACTGTAATTTAAGACGTCTTGGTTAGTGTAATTTAAGACATGTTTTGGTTAGTTAGTGTAACTTGAACAGATGTAACTGGATGGTTAGTTTATGTAACTGGATGTAACTTGTTGGCCCTTTATGTAACTGGATGGTTAGTTTATGTAACCGGATGTAACTGGATGTTTTGGTTAGTTTATTCTCTAAGTCCATCTTGCCTCTTTGAGTGGAATTTTTTGGAATAAATTGCAATGTATCAATGCTGATTAATACCCTGCTATGTTATACCTGCACGTTACATTTTTGCCCATCCATTAATACGGCTAACATTTTGAACTATGAAATCAAGCATGTTCTCTCTACCCTTATAATCATAAGGGTGAAAAAATATAACAACCTGCATGTTTTTAGCAACCAAACTCCTAACAACCTGCATGTTTTTAGCAACCCGACTAAATTCAAAATGTCCTTAGCTCAATTTTCTCCATACATACAAAGCTTCCAAAAAATATAATGGCACAAAATGCATCTTCCAAAAACAAAATAATCAAAGTTTCCATTTAACAAAGCTTCCGCCCAAATAAAATTGTACTTAGAATCGTTTTTAACAAAATTTAACAACCAAGTTACCAAAAAATAAAATTGTACAAAGCTTCCGCCCAAATAAAATTTAACAAAGCTTCCAATAAACATGTAATTTCCCAAGAACTCTACTACTAGCTTGGAATGAACATGCCCACTCTTCCCAAGCTTCCGCCCACATTACTCCCTGTCACATTAACAATAAAATTGGATTAGATTAACAATAAAGGCGGAATAAATTAACAATACCAACCAATACATGATGTTTCAAGATTTAATTGGTCCAATTCTCAAGCTCAAGCCATGACAGAGTCAAGTAAATTGAATTTTATTTGAGATTATTTGTCCTAGAGCCAAGTTTTGGACAGGCAAGTATGTTTTAGTTCCAACCTCCCAAGTGCCACAGCCGGATGTGGAGGCACCAAAGAAACACTACCCTTTTTAGTTCTTGGATGGGAATGTGCATCCCTTTTAGATAACAAAAGACTCTTGAATTTCTTAAAAATCTCCAACATGTAAACACTACCGCGTAAAGGTGTAGAATAAAGATAAATAGAAAGTAAAGATCATTGGAAAAATATGTATTTTATATCTTTGAATCAGGACCTCTTTTATAATATGCATCTTAATTTATTAGATTTTGATAACTTATACTCTGGAAATTATTTTACTATTAAGATTATACCTTTATATATTTTTATTATTATTGAATTTAGCAGTTAGATCTTAGACATTGTTTACAATTTGATATTATATGGCAACAAATTCTGATGGTTGGAGCTGCACTTGAACAAGACTCGTTAACTTTGTTTCACTCAAATTTTTTATTTATATATAAATCCACCGTAATTTCAATTATTTCACCTAATCCTTTCCCTAAGGTCTGCCAGCTAGTATCAAGGGCTTAGGCTATCACCCTGATAATCAAGTTGATCCAAGGCCTAACCCAATCCAAGCATATTCTAGTTGGTGCCAGAGGAGTAGCAGAAAGACTCAGAAATTCATCTCTTCAATTTCTTTAACAAAGCTTTAACAATTCATCTAAAGATAAATCCGAACCATAAACATAAAAGGAATTCTCTTCAATTTAACAAAACTTTAAACCGATTCAAAAAATAAATAACCCGATTCAAAAAAAATAAAGAAACACAAAGTGTGCGGAAAATCGTTTTTACTTGGGCGTCAACAATCGGTCGACTTTCAGGCATTGTGGTGGAGGTGGCAGCCTCGGAATTGTGCTGGACTGGTGGAGGTGGCGTCGGGAGGTGGTTGGCTCTCAGGCTTGGACGTGAATATCGGCTTAGTGGCTGACTAAAATCGTGGGCAAACCAAGCACGACTCAGCCTCGGAATCGAGGTGGTGGACTGGTGGAGGTGGCGTCGGCGAGGTGGATGGCGCTCAGGTGGAAAAATGTTGGGGTGAGGTTCAAACTCGTTCGAGTTTAGAGAGGGGGTTGCTACTCTTTTCACTCGGTTTCAGAGCTGGCCGTGTTCTCTACAAGCTCGGTTTCAGCTTGTTGCCTTCCATCCTGTGTAACTGGTTCTACTTCTATTAAGGTGTAATAACTGAAGTGTTATCTTTCTATTGGCTGGCTGTTAACAGCCCTTTACCAGCCCGACCGTTTAGAAGCGGCTTTGATGAAGAAATACTCAACAGTCAACACGTACGAATATATTTGACCGTCAGAAAAGGTTGCTGTGCAATGGATATATATCTATTGAAAAAAAACAAAAAGAAACAGCGAAAAACATGGATGACCTTTTCAAATGATTTTCTGCGTGACTTGTAAAAGATAGAACGTTGATCCTACGTACCCATCTACACTGTTTAATTCGAGAATCGAGAATCGAGATAAAGAGTGCATGTAGCTTGCTTAGTTGACAAGGTCACGAGTCGACGTTGGAAATACTTGCTCCACAAGCTTCTTAATTCTAGACTTAGGACATGGGGGTCCAAGTTGAAGACTTGAAGTTGTGAATTCATTCTAGTCATCGTCTATCACCCGCACCACCAATTATAGTTGAATTTTAACATTGAATTGAATTGAGTTTAGATTGAGTTTTTTATAAATAATAATAAATTAAGATGATAATTTAAATTTTGTAAAGTTCATCTAAAATAAATTTAAATATATTTATAAAAAATTAAAAAATATTATAAGTCCTACATATAAAATAATGTTAAATTAAAAAATATTATAGGTCTAATTTGTAAATAAATTTTTGATTAAGATGAATTTAATAATTTAAATATAAAATTAAATTTAAAATTAAATTCCATCAACCAAACGACAGCTTCTCGACTAGTTTTTATATAGTACGTCAAATAGGTGCCGCCAGCTAGACAATCACAATTAAATATTACGTCTCTGTCGTTTGCTTTACTCTGGCTCTTTTTTTCACCTGAAACTAAAGTACCATCACTATTGGTTCTCGGTCTAAACTACGTATTACTGCAACACAACATGACCACGTACGTACACATGAAAAAAAACTAATTCATCTTATAATTAAAGTCCTATATGTTTTGGAAAACACTACTTTCATAAAAATTTGTTCTGATTTATTTTTATTTAATAATTAAGCAAATATTTTTTTATAAATTTGTAATTTTTTATATTTTTTTAAAAAAATTTTAGACCCGTCGGCAGGAGTTTTCGGTACATATTTTCTGAGGATCGAGCTAGGAGCACCGGTGCCTTACCTGTAATAAACATATATAATTTAAAAGCTTGTGTTCGATCGTGTCTGCTTCTGAGAGTTTTCATATATATTGGTACGTTACGTAAAATCATAGAAAACAAATTAATTAAGTTAAACAAGACTCGGACAAAGAGACAGCTAGCTCGTATGTATATATGTATTATTATTATTATTATTATAATTTAATGGAGCCATAGGCTGTCAGTGTGGTGTCCAGCTAGCCATGTTGTTGGGTCGGGGGGTTACCTAGCTAGATAGCTAAAATTTCCTGGATTTTTAATTAGCTTTAAATTAATGCATGCGTGCAAGCATATATATATATATATATAAATATATAATTAACTATTTCTGATCAGCGTATGATACTCAGCAGCGTACTTTTGCTACATTTTAAATAAGGATAATGCTTTATCCACAGAAGGTGGCCACATTGATAATGCTTTATCCACAGAAGGTGGCCACCGAATGTGGCCACCGATTGCACTTTTTAATTTTTTTAATATATATTTTTTAACTTAGTGATTAAAGAAGTGTTTTTAAATGATGTTGTGATTTTTATTTATTTTTAAAAAATATTTAAATATATTAAAAAAATACATATAAAAAATAAAAAACAAAAAAAAAAAATTGTTTTGCCTTTTCGGTGGCCACCGTCGGTGGCGTTTTTCTGTGGACGTAGCAGCGTCCTTTAAATAAATAAAGATAATCATGCGATCGGAACTGTTCATACCAATGAGATCGGTCCCCCTGTTACAAAATCATCAAAAAGGTAAAGTGGCATGCAGCATATATGCAGTTGCATGCGTGGTTAGATATGTAACTTACACGTGGACAATTCGTACAGTACTGCAAATAATTAGTACCCAAATCTCTTTTATTTTCACTTGCAGATCAACTGAATGACATACAAGATTGAGAGGTGACAGTAGTATACATTCATGTGTGTATATTATTTTTTTTTTTTTTGTGATTTTAAGACAATATATTTTTGTTTCAATAAGCTAAAATGATTACATTATACACATAATGAATAACAAATAAAGTTAGATATTAGACGAAAGATTAAACATAGCCTCAATCGAAATCGATCGTGATGTTGGACAGACATAATGTATATATATGAATAATATTATATATTAAACTTTTAAAAAATGCTAGATACAAGCGGGGGGTGTAATCGGCTTGCAAGCGACGTGTCCACGTCATTTAATAAAATGGTATATTTTTCATCTATTTTTTCTCGCTCTCAGTTTCCTCCCTTCCTCCCTCCCTTCATTTCCATCTCCGTCTGACCTCTCCATCTCATTTCCTCCTTCCTCTTCCTCTCCATATCGAAATTCATCCATTTCCATCTCCTCAGTACCAGTTCTTCCATTTCCCTCCTCTCTCTGCTTCTCTCAAGTCCACGCTTGCCATTCTCCTCAGATCTCATTTCCTTTATTTCCCTCCTCAGATCCATCGAAGGCTAGCTCTCCCTTTCTCCACCCTTCGAAAAATTCTCTATCTCCCCCTGTTATCTTCCCCAACTCCCTTCGAAAACCAGAAAGTGAGAAATGGGCCTTCGTTTCAATTTGCTTTTATTTCCTTCGAAATCCCCTTACCTTAATCTCTCTGTCTCTATTAGCTGCAAAGACACAGAAACAGAGTCCCCTACTGCCGTATACAAAGCTCAAGACTTTCTCTGTCTTGCTCTATCTGTTCCATGGGTTTTCTGGTGGCCTACACGGAGCTTCTCCTCCCGAAGCTCTTTCTCCACACGCTTTCAGTTCTGGGTTTCCTTATAAAGTTTATCTCCACCCTGTTTCGCTATCTGGGTCTTGGGGACTTTCTGGAGCATGACATTTCGTGGCCTGACACGCCTGCTCGAATCCCTGAATTCCACTTCGTGTCGGCTGTTCTGATTCAGGAAATCCTTCCGGTGGTGAGGTTCTCGGAGCTGGTGGACTCGTCGGATTCCTGCGCCGTCTTCCTGTACGAGTTCGAGTCCGAGGACGAGATCCGAAGGCTCACCAACTACCGCCACATCTTCCACAAGGGCTGCCTCGACTGTTGGATGGGGTACGAGCAGAAGACGTGCCCTCTGTGCCGAACACCCTTTATTTTGGACGATATACAAGGAACTATTAACGAGAGGCTCTGGGCTGCTTCTGGGATCTCCAACTCCCTTCGAAGACCAGAAAGTGAGAAAGGGGCATTTGTTTCAATTTGCTTTTGTTTCCTTCGAAATCCCTTTCCCCTTCATCCCGAATTGTCTTCGTCTGTCTTCAACAAAGCGAAAGTTGCGATGGTTTTTGAACGAAATGGAAAGTAGATGGCAAGCGTGGACTTGAGAGAATAGCAAGCGTGTGAGATTTTTTTTTTTAATAGATGCTGACGTCAGTCGACTGCACGGCGACTATAATCGACGACTGTACGTAGCAGAGCTCTAAACTTTTATTATATTTTCATTATATTAAGTAAGATATAACTCATTTATTATTATTGAATGAAAAAATATATATATAATAAATAATTATTTAATGATTAATAATTATTTAATAATTAATAATTATCTGAAATAAAAATAAAATAATAATATAATGTATAGAATTTTCTTATCTATCTCGGTGATGATTAATTCATGTATCGAACTAGTCCTACCACAAGCTGCTAGCTAACTTCAATATTGATTATGACGTGTGATTTATATAATAAACTAAATACGATTAATAGTTAGATTAATCATAAAAGAGAAGTTCTTTTTGAAATAATAATTATTAACCCGTTATTATTAAATATTATATATATATATATATATATTTATATCAAACCGGCCTTATTTTGGGACACAAGTCAACTGGCACTTGCAGGTCATCCGAGAAGGTTGCATCGAAGTTTCGAAGACCTTCAGCCTTCACTGTCTGGCCAATTACGTTCATATTCAATGCAGGGACGACATGCATTTGCTGGCAAACTCCTACTTATATTCCATTCCAACAACTCATGTCCATACAAAACAATCCACGTATACTTGACCAATACATCTTGGAACGTCTTTGCGTCAGCTCACACGTCGGCCCCTTCCCCGGCAACTTTAGGCTATGTTTGATAGCTCAATCCTCGTTTGTTTTGAGAATTATTTTTATATTATATTATATTATTTTATTATTATAATATTTTTAAAAAATTTATGCACATAATAAAATAAATAATTTAATTTTTTCATATCTTAAAATAAAAAAATAAAAAAATTTATTTTAATAATATTTTATTCAACTTTCAACTCTTATCTCAACTCATCTCAAATAATTATTAATAAGATTCGTTACTTTTTCAAAATTTTATAAAAAATTTAAACTCATATCAACTTATTTAATACATTTTAATATAAAAATTTAAACGCATCTTAAGTTAAAAAAGTTAAATCTATATCAATAACACTCACAAAATACAAATATTCACAATTCAACTCATCTTAACATCTAAAAGCAGCATTAGTTACATATACAATAAATTTTAGGAGAAGTGTTACATCAGTAAATATATCTTACATAAACAAACTTATTTAACGATATCGATCTATTTTATAATAAAAAAAAATTTTAAAATAATCTAATCATGCTCTGCATTCATGTAACTATATCAATTTATAAGTTTATTTTGATATAATTATTTTAGAGACCAAATATTTTTCAAACGATGCATGACGTTTAATATTAATATAGGGGAATAATATGAATAATCTTACTGAAAATTAAGCTTGGGAGCTAAGTTACGTTAGCTGTGATGTAATGACGTAAGCAGTGGCGATTACTCGTTTAAAGCTAATACTTGAGCATACGTTAGACGACACGGTGAAGTTGACTTTATAAGAGAGTTGATCAATTCCGAGAAAATCATGCATTTAATTAGAATATATTCCTCTGATTTACCATAAAAACGGAGGAGTAGTGCATTGCAAGTTAAAGCATGCTCGTATTTATCACTCAATCAATGGCAAAATCTTTTTGGATTCCTAAATTTAGTGGAATTAATGACAATTTAAACAAATATTTGGATTTCAACTTAGCAAATCCCAACAATTTTTTAATAAATAAAAATATAAATAAAACATTATTTTTTTCAAAACAAAAGTTAAAAAAAAAAAAAATAATAACAATAATAATAAAAGGAAAAATAATAGATGAAGAAAAATGGGAAATAGCTACGCCCTTTAAATAAGTCCTCCCCACGTGGTTGGAAAGTAACAAAACCCCTCCGACCCCCCCAAAAACACCCTCGCTCCCTCTCTCTCTCTCTCTCTCTCTCTCTGCTTCTCTAAGCGCTATATATAATACAATTAACGTTAACTACAAGCTTTGTATAGAGAGGGAGAGACAGACAGGAGGAGGTATAAAGAGGAGCAACTTTTCTTTGCAATATGATCCAAAGCCAACCCTTACCAAAAGCAATCAAAAACAAAATAAAATTCTCACCTTTCCATCAAATTCGGAGTTCTTTTCCATTAATATACATATACATTTGTTGGTTCTCTTAGTAATCCTAAATTTAAGGTACAGCCTTTAATCATCGTTTGGTTTTAAAGCTCTTTTCTTCCATATTATATTGTACTGTTTTGTATTCTTTTCTTGTTGTGTCTGTTTGCAAGATCATACAGAACCCACGACAGAATGGTATATACATTTGTATCTCTGCATTAGCCTTTGTTGTTATGCTGTTTTGATTAAATGCATGTTCTGGGTGTTTTGAATTGGATTTTAATAGGATGATATATGTTGATGCTTTCTTAGATTCCTCTCCACAGAATGGCTTTTCAGCTGATGGGTCTTGGAATATTATTTAAGCTCATTTAGAATAAGCTTTTATCCTATTTGTATGAAATGGGTATTTTCTGTTTTCTGTATTGGGTTTCGGTTTCAAAGATACGTGTTTGTCTTTCAATAGAAAAAGAAAAATGAAAAGCTTTTTTCGGATAGCTGTTTTTGCAGATACCATGGACTTTTCTAATTGGCTTATCGACAACTTACTGTTCGGTAGCAAGCCATTGCTCGGCTCCCCTAGTTATATCAAACATTGAAGGTTCTACCTTATAGACAATTCTATTAGGAGAGAGTGGGTGTTTTTTGGCTTTTTGCCGTTTCAGTCATTTACTTTCAAACCCATTTGTTTTTCAAGGTTATCGATTATCTATTGTTATTTCCATAGGTTTTGTGAATTTAAGCTCGTATTGACAGCAAACTTGCTCTAATCCATTCTTTGAGATGTTTGCCGTATATGATGCATTATCTAATATGTTTCACTTCGATTAACTTCAATGCATTTTGTCTGTTTTGTACTGACAGGAATCTGGTTTTATTGTTCCCAAGACACCTTTCCTTATCAAATGGGGATTTCTTTTTCCTGCCCATTTGCTGAATATGGTGATGTGCAAAATGGCTTGGAATCTATAATCGTCAAGTCCATCAGTTTTTGGGATGACGAAGTCAAAACTCCTGTGCGATCTGTCACTTTCAACAGTGGAGATTCTGAACCCACAATATTCAAAAGCTTGAGTTCTGGAAAGATAGCAATAGAAGCATCGGTTAGACACAAAAGTATAAAATTGGAAAATATGGCCTCAGGCAAGGCTCCACTGGACAAAGAACGCATGGAATCAAACAGCCAACAAAACAACGTAATGGACGATCAATCCCCAAAATCAGATGGTCAGGTGGGGATGGTCCAACCATTACCAATTTCGGATCCCACCAACCAGGAGAATGTGGCTGCAGTGAAGTTGCAGAAAGTGTACAAAAGCTTCCGAACCCGAAGGAAGCTAGCAGATTGTGCAGTTCTAGTTGAGCAGAGCTGGTAGGCATCGGGTTTGCATGCACCCATACTGTCCTTTTCTACAAAATTCTGATGTCTTTCTATTTTTTGCTAATTAAATTATGTGTTGATTATAGGTGGAAGCTCTTAGATTTTGCTGAACTCAAGAGAAGCTCTATATCATTCTTTGATATTGAAAAACATGAATCTGCCATTTCACGATGGTCGAGAGCAAGAACCAGAGCTGCCAAGGTAAATTTCAAACTGTTTGCTCTATGCTATGTTTTTATGTTTTGTAATTTATTTCTAAGTTCAAGCATCTCTTTTTTACTGCAGGTTGGAAAAGGTTTATCAAAGAATGATAGAGCTCAAAAACTTGCTTTACAACACTGGCTTGAGGCTGTAAGTCAATTGCACTGGAAAAATGTTTTAGTTTAAGATTTATCCTTTTCAGTTTTTATTCATCAGTCTTTACTGATTTTGATGTTTCTTTATCTTAAACAGATTGATCCACGGCATCGATATGGACATAATTTACACTTTTATTATGATAAATGGCTTCATTCTCAGAGTAAAGAACCCTTTTTCTACTGGTAATTTTCTTTAAACAAAATGTTTTTGCTTCACTACTAAAATTTTGATCTCAAATTTCAAGAACTTAGATTGGAATATAAATATACTGATTTTGGAAATGTAGGCTGGATATAGGAGAAGGGAAGGAAATAAATCTTGTTGAGAAATGCCCTCGATCAAAACTTCAACAGCAGTGTATCAAGTATTTGGGTCCGGTAGGCCTTTATTTCTTTACTTTATATCTTTTATTTGTTTTTTTTTTTTTTTTTTGCCTTACTTAGGGAGATCCATTTTCCTTTTCATTGTTTTTATAGATGGAAAGGTTGTCGTATGAAGTTATTATGGAGGATGGAAAGTTCTTCTACAAGCAATCTGGGAAGCTCCTTGACACGGTCAGAGAAGACAAAGATGCTAAGTGGATTTTTGTTCTAAGCACATCTATGTGCATGTATGTTGGTAAGAAGAAGAAAGGTGCTTTCCAGCATTCTAGCTTCTTGGCCGGAGGAGCTACATCTGCTGCTGGGAGATTAGTTGTTGAGGATGGCATCCTAAAGGTATAGCTATTGGATCAGAGCTAACTAATTCTTGTGGTAAAATAGAAGAAACTCTTGTAATAAAAGAATTAAAGCTAATACATTTGTACTTCCTCTTAACCATAGTCCCCATTATCACCAGTCTCTTAATAATGATTTCTCTCATCAGGCAGTTTGGCCTCACAGTGGTCATTATCAGCCGACAGAAGAAAATTTTAAGGACTTTGTCTCCTTCCTCAGAGATAACAAAGTGGATCTCACTGATGTAAAGGTAAAACAAAAGGGCTTTGTCTTCTTTGAATGCTATGATATATCTCGCCACCCCCCCCCCCCCCCCCCCCCCCCCCCCCCCCCCCCCCTCCCTCCTCCCTCTCTCTCATAGATAAGCATTAAAAGCCAATATACTGAGGATTTTATTCTGTTATATCCAGATGAGTCCATTTGATGAGGAAGTCGAATCATATAGCAAGCAAAGAAGCAGTAGTCATCTTAGAAGTTCATCTGAAGAAGACTTTACTAAAAACTTGAGTGGCTTGGATTATGAAGAGACCTGTGCCGAAGATTTGACTCGAGAGAAAACTGATTCAACAGAAGAAGACACGACCACTGCATTGGAACTGCCCATATCAAGCCGGTTATCTGGCCTCAGAAGAAAATTTGGTAACCTTGAAATACCGAAAAGGAATGAATTGTATGAGAGGTTAGACAGTGAAAAGCAAGATTTTGGACCATGTCTTAACAGTTTACCAGCAGAATCTCCTAGGGGTGGTCATGAAACAGCAGAAGAAACATTATCTTCTGGACAGGATTACCTGGCTTCAAAGCAGAACTTAGGTGATGATCAGCCTGAAGAGAGCGAAGCAGAAATCATTCCTGAAGAATCAATTCTCAAAAGGATTAATTCACATAAAGGAATGAACTCATATCAATTAGGGAAGCAATTGTCCTGCAAATGGTCAACGGGAGCTGGACCCCGCATTGGCTGTGTAAGGGACTATCCCTCAAAGCTCCAGTTCCAAGCTTTGGAGCTAGTAAACTTGTCTCCAAAAAGTGATGCCCTTTCTAGGTCATACTTGTTTCGATTCGTTAGAGGGCTGAGCTCTAGGGTATTGCTGCCAAGAAGTTCTGGTAGGGAAAATGCTCCAACCACTCTAAAAACTGATCACCATTCATGAACGCAATCCTCCCCATTGATTAGAGGAAATCAGTAACTGCAATTGCTGCATGCGAAGAGTAGGATCAGGAAATCTGTTTGATCTATTCTATTTGTGTGAATATATAATAGATGATATAGGAATTCTTTCTCATTCTTTTCATTCAAAGTCACGTATATATTGTTCCTTCATCTTGTATAGAAGCAAAAAATTGTACAATTTTGTGGGGTTGATGCCCTTTTGAATACAAAAGAAGATAACATTTTTCCCTAGCAGTGTTTATTTCTGAAGTCATCAAACACTAGGTGTTTCTGAGCATCCTCAGCACTGAATATAGATAAATTACCAGAACTAAATTTCCTTCCTTTGGGATTTCAATTCCGATACTATGGTGTTTCCGAGCGTCCTCAGCACTAAGATTCTATTTGGTTTCACTTTCCAACAATTTGTAGTGTTTCTTAGGATTAATATGAGCTCCATGGATCCCCTGCCCTCAAGGTTTCGAACTCTGAACTGGAAGAGAGCTCTAACGTGCAGGCCCGCCCCACAGACCAAAAGAAATGCTGGCCTTGCAGCAGTATATAAGAATAATGTGGCTATTAGAATCCGAGCCACGGTAACGTATTCATTCAATATCAGGTGGTGCTTGTTTAAATGGAAGCCTGTGCACCTCCATGTCGACCTGAAACTCCACCTTCCCGACTGTTTCACAACTAACGGGCTTTGTATAATGGTTCCTTTCACGTACAAATCAAATACTCTGTTTGTAGCTTAGAATCATGGTGGAGCAGCGCTTTAGCCCGTCTCGTCTGAGACAGTAAGGCTTGAAAACGGAGTGAGGAAAAAAAGAATGTTTATATTCATCAGTACGTACGTAATTCAATTTCCGAGTTGCGAAGGTCGGTGTGGAAAACCCAGAATATTTCTGCATGCATTGACATGTCTACATAAGTTTAAGATGGAGAAATTTGTTTATAGTGGCATTCTGATTTTGCGGCCAACAAAAACAAGAAATTCTGGTTTCTTGGACTGTTATACTTCCGCTGGATGAATGTAAGAACGTCTAGTCTACATAGACAGTGACTAGGTGACGAAAACGAATGACAACGTTTTTACACTCACGTTTGTCATTTTCAGGTGCATGCTATAATTGATATTAGGCTTTCCAAGTAGATACTTATAACTTGAAACAGAACATATAGAGACTCAAATAGCGAACTTTCTACAGCCTCTGCTCGCTCATGCCAATCACTGCAGCAACTTTCTTGCTTTTACTTGACAAAAATATATAGACACAACTAGTTTACAGCTACAGAAAATAGATTGGAAATGAAAAACCCTTTCGATTTCTGGGTAGGAAGTTTCAAAAAACTGACAAGCATTGACCATAACGGCAAGTAGTTAAGGCAACAAAATGGCTTCTCCTTTATTGCTACGAAGGGTAGTAGTTCATTCATTTCCACTCACTACTTGCACTCAATTCTTACAAAATGGCCCTTCCCCACGATTCACTACAGTCCATTCATGCTGTTGAATTTGTTGTTTGAATAAATTAATAATGATCAACAAAAATTGAATCAAGATCCGGATGAAATGGCCAACCTCCAACACAATACCAAGTTTATGCAAGTTTAAATTTTATACATAGTTTGCAAGTTTCACCGACCTTTATCGTACACGGAAGATGCTATATTTTACACTGCCTAAGATTAGACTTTGAGGCCGAAAAGCAAGTGAGATTAATCTCAACGAAGAGCATGACTGTAGTCATGGTAATGAAAATTCTTGTAGATGAAGTGAGCCAACCATCTCGAGGATGCATAGAATAGTACTGCCAACAAAACGATGGTTGTTCTTGCAGCTGCTGACATCGCACCCTGCTTGACAGCAGCAACTATCCCAATTGAAGCCACAGAGGCAACTTGAAGGACAACTTCAAGAACATTGAGACCCTTGTATGCAACACTGCAACTGCGGCAGTTCACCACATGAGACCGGTACCTGAAAAAGATTGTAAAAATAGTTTCTGTGACCTATTTCTCATAATGCAGACTAGTTTCAAGGATCATCATATGTAAGAATGAATGCTCGTGTATCAGTCAGAAAGAGCACTTTCTAAAATATTCTAAAGTTACCAAATTACAACCATAACTTCCAGTGTCCTCCAGTTTCAACATTCAAGGTTGCAACAAGAAACAGGTTTAGCTTCTTGTGCAAAGATCCATGGAACTTTTGTAAAATACTTCAAAATTTAAGAGAAAAAGTAATCAATGCCCAATGTCAAATAACTTCATCACATTGGAGCAGGAATACACATCAGTAGTTGTATGAATTACCTATCCATCAGCTGTTCTCTTGGAGGAGTTGGGGGAAGAGCCCCACTGTACTTGCCTCTCCAATCAACTTGCCCTCCAGCATACCTGTTTAACCATTTTCTAAATCCAACCACAAGGGCATCTGACTTTGTTGGCACAAAACAAGCTTTCTGCCAATTGGTAGGACCAGCATCTATTATCTTCCGCTCCTATAGAAAGAGCTCAAGAGTCGGACGCCAAGATTCAAATATTATAAAATGTTACTGAGTCTATAGAATTGTGATTGATGATCATGCATATAAAGAACTTCAGTCATGGCTAAATTCGTTATCCAGTCTGGAGACTTGGCTAAAGACTAGCGCTTTAGTGGGAAAAGAAACAAAATTACCCATCCCAGAGGGTATATTGCAATTCTGTAGTGGAAAAGTGTAGTGATCGATTTCAATCCCATCAACTAACAGCTTTCATAAGACAGACTAGACATTTACGGGTTGAGAAGGTCAGAAGTGAAGTCTCTATGCAGAGTCCAGAAAATAACCAAAAAGAACTGTTGCTATGCGGGACAAGATATGAAATGGGAAGAGATTTTCATGGCTACATGTTACCCCTACTACATATTTCTGTTAAAATAGAAACAAGAGATCTGCAGCTAAATTTGAAAGATTGAAGAAGCTATATGTTTTAACAAATGAAGAATCAAATGTGAACATCAGAAAGAAACACAAGATTTATTGTTGTTTTGTCAGGAACAAAGGGAAGAAAGCCCAAACAAACAATCCATCATGAAAACATAGGGCAATTGAAATGGACAAGCAGAAAAAAGTAGTGATGCATCATGAAAACAATCCATCACGACAACATAGTGGATGAAATTGGGAGGTTTTCGGGTATTGGATTAAGAGAATACAAATTAGCTAGAAGAAGCTATGATGGTATGCAGCAGCTCTCTCTCTCTCTCATGTCACTCACACTCTCTGGCCAGTCGACTAGGTCCTAGTAACCTTCACTCTATCTGGAATTTGGATCATCATCTTAGAGAAAGCAGAATTCTAGGTCTCATCTCATATATGCAAGGAATCACCGTCAAGATGAAGATCTGACTCTGCAGTCAATCTATTTAAAAATATAAATATATATATATATATATATTTCAGCAGTCAATTCACTGTAGTACAGGTGGAAGAAAGGGGAAGCTTCAAGCATTTAAACCTATTTCAAAGAAGTTCTTATGGGTTAGTTGTGCTAGGTAATTAAGTGGTGCTCAAGCCCATATGGAGTCCATAATTGCCACAATGCTACCAAGGCAATCATTGCATCTCTGGAGTAAATTGAAAAAAAAGAACATAATAAGTTACAGAACAATAGGTTGTTGTGAGAAAAGGCCAGGATGTAACTTTCTTAAGGGGAAAAAAATTGGTGACCCTTTTGATCCAGTTGTAAAGGATAGGGTAGTAGCGGACTAACTCAAATCTTGCCAATATAACAGAAAAGAAGAAGGGCATATTTTTCCCCTGAATCTTTACTTTTTTTTTCCACTCTCATAAGACATGGGAAGTAAAACCCCACATGTTTTCTTTTTTAGTAGCAAAACTTTGGAATCTGTCAATATTGTTGATCTGGTGATCTTACAGTAATTTTGATAGTAACTCCGCAAAAGCAAAAGTCAAGTTTAACGGAATATGCCAAATATCTAGATTGAAAATAACTTTGTAATAACATAAGAGATTGGAGTCACCTCAATGTGAAGAAGATATAAATCTGAATCTAAAATCAGGTTTTGTCCCACATGAAACATCCATCGTGGCACAACCTTATCAATCCAAAGGCCAAAGTTTCTTGGGAAGGTCCATATCAACCTGCTATTACCTGGACTAACTGGAACACATATAAATACTAAAGAAAATTTCCGCTGCACTGAAGTTTTCTGCATCAACCAAAAATTACTTAAGCAAGAGTATGCTAAGAACACACCAAAAAAAAAAAAAAAAAAAAAAAAAGAAAAAAAAAAAGAAAAGAGAAAAGAAAGATATTAAGGATTAGACTAGATAGATCCCAACTTTTGCTGATCAGCATAATACGCAAGATTGATCGTTGTGATTTACTACCTTTTTGGTTCCAGCAGATGATGCAGATCCATTAGTTTGATCCACCATGGAGTCAGTATAAGCATAAAACACACAGGGGGGGAAAAACTTGCTTCTGCTCCTCTCGTCTTGATCTGCCTCAAAGCCATTGATGTCTAACCTTTCAATAATCAATTCGAGAGGTCTGCCCCCCTCTCTATCAGCCTTCACTGTGAAGGCAACTTGATCTCAGTTATAAATTAAGAGACCAGAACAAATTGAATGGAAATAAGGATTATCTGAAAATACTTATCTGTTTTTGGGTTGTTGCATTTGCATTATTCCATAATGCGCATATGGAACATGAGCGGGGTCCATAAGATTTTCTATTAATACCTCATAACTGAATGAAAAATTAATACTCAAAGTCAGATTTTCTAAAGAGAAAATATTTAAAAGCATAACTGAAAAACCAATCCCCAATGAATACATGCACAGCTTCTAGTGAGAAATTCATTTGAGGAAACTCCAGATAACAATTTCTTTAGATCAAGTACGAAAATTATAATTTCTTTCGACGCTATTGGCCAAAATAAAAACAGAAACTACTAACAGTAAATATGTAAAAATTTGTGTGCCTAGAAGTTCTATAACATATAGCAGAAAATAGGCCAGATCTTGTACAAAAGTAGCAACAATGAAGTCTCTATTTTATAGTAGAAAACAGGTTTAATTCATAAGAGACTGAAAGACCATACCCATAAGGAATTTCCCTATTTCCCATCAATTTAGTATAAGAAGGATCATCTATTTCTGATATATAGGGTGGTTTTCTCTCCATAATAATATCTTTGTATTGAGGATCGGTGTTTGGCCAAAACCAAACAATGTCATTCTGCACAGTACTTGGATAAACACCTACACATGCTTTCTTGAATGTGTGCACCTGCATAATTATTTGGAAAGGTTAATCACCATAAATGTTGCTTAATAAATACAAGTACTTGTAATTGTATTTTGTGCACTGCTTGAGAAAAGTTCAGTTTCAACATTGTCATATTTAATTTCAACTAAATGATACAAGACTGACACAATTTTATCCCATCTGTCCATTAGTCGTATGCAAGGTTATCATATGTAGACATCTACAACATGCTACAACAATCCAAAAAATTGTAGACTCCAATGCCTGAACAATTAATTAAAAATTTTAGATTCCAATGCCTAAACAACAAAAGGAATGGCCAAGCCAATTTCTTCATATTTTCTTTCTTTCAAGTTTTACCTTTGAAGGGAAGACCTAGAGATTTCAACATCATAAGTCCAGTGGAATGAAGAATACTGAAAGAGGTATGATAAACAAAAGGAATGGCCACAGCACCTGAAGAGAATAGTATCATTAGGGACACATTGATCCTTGTTCATGTGGTTGATTCTCAATTTTCGAGTGCTTTTAAGCAAACAATAAGAATGTGTAGCATAAGAATGACTTGTCAACTTCTTTTAATTGGAAAACAAGCTTGTTGGTGCTCATAAGTGAGCTTCGTGGCCCTCCTCAATCCCATTCTAGAGTAATTGATATACTATATGGTTCTCAAAACTTTGCAACACCAGTAAGAAGATTTAACATTATACTAAAAGAAAGGGTTAACATTATACGCCATAGACACCTTGTTAGCAGAAAGAAAAAACAGTAACATGAATCTTAACCATTTTATTCTAGTCTTTTGAAACAAGCCAATTAATCGTATTTTGATTTTTTTCAACAACGGTGAGGCCAAGTGTTAATATCCTTCAGGTTCTATTATGCAAAATTCTAAAACCAAGTTCCATATGCTATTGTAAGGACTCCTGGATACACGATTGGCATAGTCGGTTCCTTGTATCTATATGGGAAAATATAATAATACCAAACAAGACTGTGATATAAGAGGTTAAAACCAGGGGGGATCCTAGAATGGAGTAGAAAGATTGTCACTGTAAATTTCTAGAATTTATCTTTACATAAAATCTTAAACCTCGCAAGTCTTAAACATTCAAAAGATGGATGACATTATACAAGATGATGAAATAAGAGCATATGGATTTTCACATTTTATCTTTGTTACAAATAACTAGACTTGTATTCACATTAGCCCTGTAGCTGTATGTGTAAGTGGTGTTCAGCTTTCAGTGATTAGGCTTGTTTGTGCTATGGCTTGAGCCTTGGGATCAAGGAAAAGAGAAGGCATACTTGTAGATGCAACTATTTCGATTATCCTAACATACTCGATCTGATTTCATATCTTTATTCCAATTGATTATGCTGTGTAGTCAATGAAAAGGCATAGGTAAAGTATCTAAATTTGGAATCGTGTCACAGACCAATATTAGATACAACATCCCAATATATTCAAAGAATAAGAAAACATCCAAAAGGATTTACACAATGTTGATCCCAAGTTCCCCACGCTTGAAAAATATTACCGGAGGGCCATCAGGAGGTGCTTGGGGGATGAACTTGCAGTCACCAGAGCCATTAAAACACCAACCATGGTACACACACTGCAACCTGCCCCTCTGATCAATCCGTCCTTCAGACAGTGGGGCCAACCTATGAGGGCAGCTATCCTCAAACACTTTCCAAGCACACTCATTCCTATCCCACCACAAAACCACATCAAGACCAATCACTTTTTTCGCATGTGGCACCCTCTTGTCCAGATCACAGACCGGCATAACTGGATACCACTGTGCATACCAATCAAATTTATCATCTTTACTGCGAGTTTCAAACTCTGCGTCAGGTGGGTTTTTGGTTTCTGTTGAATCCGTGGATGATATGGTGGTAAAAACCTTGAATTTTGGTTGGTTTGTACCAACTAATGAGAACGATGAACGAGTTGTTGGGCCAAAATGAAAATTCAGGAACATGGGTTTTCTGAATTGGGTTCTATCGAATGCAGTTCGAATGCTAAGTGAAGTAAGAGAGGAAGCTTTAACAGATTCCATGGCTACTGGTTTCACAGCTCGAACCGGAGACGGCGAGAAATTTGGAGCTGTTAATGTTCACAAGTATGGAGAGGTAGAGTCAAGTGTAAGTTCGTGGCCTGGCTCTGAATCCGTTGAGGTCTATGAAAGCGTGAAAAACTATAAATCGAATGTACTATCTAAGTTGATTATCCCATAAGATGGATAAAGCAGTGTGGGTGAATGAGAAGGGGTCTGAGTAGACTGAGTGTATGGCTCTGCTTGTGGCTTTGAAACCGAATTAACGGCACCAACAGAGTGCTCCGACCATAATAATAATAATAATAATAATAAAAACATAAAAGCATAGCCGCATAATTTTATGATAATCTTCAGTAATTTTTGTTCACGAACCTTCAATTTTTTTGCAAGAAGCTTCCGTCGTCAATGTCAATGCAACCATTGATTGTAATTAATTGAACAATTCAGAAAGTAGAATACATACAGAACTTAACTGGTAATTATTAATCTTCCTTTTTCATCTTAATTAATAATATATCGTGTCATTATCTATAAATTCGTCACGCATTCCTCCAGAAATGCATATTTTTAATAATCTAGTTTATAAATTTATATTTTTTGTGCTTAATAATAATAATAACAATAAGAGTGATTTTAAATATAGTTTTAAAATGTGCAAGTTTATTATTTTAATTAATAAAAAATAAATTCTACTAAAAAAATATATTTTTTATGCAAATTCAAAGTTTGTCCTATAAGAAAGTAAGAATATTTATCTATAAATCAATTTGTCAATAATAATAATATTCTATTCTCCTAAAAATGATATAATTTGAGAATACAAATTCTTGTTGTATCCTAAAAATGGATTTTGGTTAGAATCATTAGTGGAAATCATCATATGATTCTGTTGATATATTCACGTAATTAAACATTTTACAATCAGTAAACTAGATTTATTATCATAAGCTACATTTTCCAACAAAACATGTCTATTTAAACCATGATCATGAACAAGTGCATAAATATACTCTCGAAAGATAAGTGGGTATATGAAGTTATGCTGTCTAAATCTATGTAGTTCTAAATATCCTTTTAATTCCTCAATTTATTTAAAATTAGATTGAAACTTGGGATATGAGATTTGATTTCTTGGATTATTAAATGACACATTCTCCTCTTACTTTTCTCTCTAAGGAAAAGAAGGTAAGGTAGAGTGAAAGTCTTTCTTGCTCATAGGGGCAAGTGAACGAAGGATCATTGGTCTCTAGGGATTGAGTTGAGTGGAAGGGATGGAAGAATTGGAGGAACGATGGTAACAATTACAGCTTTTGGAAGAAGAAAACTTGGAGATTAATCTGGAAGTAGAACATATGACAGAGGTGGAAAAAAAAGGTGACAGAATTGTAGTTGGAAAATTATTATCAAATCGTGTGATTGAGAAGAAAGTGATAAGAGCTACTATAGGGAAAATTTGGAAAGTGGAGAAGACCTTTTTCCAAGACATTAGTCCAAACCTGTTTGTTATCATGTTTGATAATCAATCAAATATGAGAAAGGGTGCTAGAGGATAAACCATGGCTATTTGATAATTGCTTGTTCTTATTGAAACTGTTTGATGGATTAACACCTCCAAAGAAGATGTGTTTTGACTATGAAACTTTTTGGATTTAACTACATAATCTGCCGTTGATGTGTATGAATCGTGCAACTGGGAATCAGATTGCTGCATCTATTGGCTCAGTTAAGGATACTGATGTTAGCGAAGATGGAATTGGATGGGGCAATGTTCTTAGAGCTAAAGTAGAAATTGATGTTAGGAAGCCATTAGCACGAGGTAGGACTTTTAATTTGATGAGGAAAAGGATGTGGATTTCGATAAAATTTGAAAAACTGCCAAGAATGTACTTTGTATGTAGCAAGCTAGTTCATGGGCCATCTAGGTCCAATGGAAAAGGTGAACGAAATGTGCAAGACATTAAGGAGAAAAATCAATTCATAGTTTGGCTTAGAGCAAGCTCAAATCTGAGAAGAATGAATGCAGTTAATTCTCATGTAGTAGATCATGGAAACTCAACAAATAATGATCAAGAAACAAGTCATGAGGGTTGGAGATAGGAGAACGCCAAGAAGACGGCAGTGTAGGTTGACAACACTACAAGCATGGAGGAACCTGGTGGAGGGGAGATGGAATTCGAAAATAAAGGAAGTTCAAATTTTGAGATTGTAGAGGAACCTAGAAGAACGGAAGGATTACAACTGTAATTCTAATATAGGGACTTTCAAAAATTTGAAAGTATTGGAAGATAAGTTTGAGGATGCGGGAAAGAAAAACATCTCAACAGCACAATAGATGGGCTCAGTAATTGGTAAAGTGGGCATGTGGCCCAAAAAAAGACAAACAGAGGTTTATGAAGCTCCTGGTCGAGATATTGGTACTAGAGGCCCTATCAAGAGTAACGGTAATGAACACTTGCTTGCTATACATGCTTAGATTAATACAGGAAATCTAGGAAAAGGAAAGGCTGATTAAAGAAAATGGAAGAGAAGAGCCCATGTGGTAGGTAATGCCTCTGTTCTTAGTATGAATATAGGTCGTAAAAGAAGATTAATAGATGAAGAGGAAGATAATACACTAGTGGAATTGTCAAAAAAAGGGAGATTTGATGCAGTGGGAGAAGGTAACTCAACAGCGCAATTAATGGGGTGGTTATGGCTCAGCTACGCCAAGCATTATGAAAATATGGAGTTGGAACTGCCAGAGGCTTGGGAACCCCTGGACAGTATTTGAACTTTGCCTGTTGGTAAAGGTAAAGAAGCCCCAAGTAGTGTTTTGGTTTGAAACAAAACTACTTACTTTTAAGGTGGAAAAATAAAGAATAAATTAAACTTTGATGGCTTTGTATTCTTTGAATGCTACGATATATTCCCCCCCTCCCCCCCCAACACCACCACATAGATAAGCATCAAAAGCCAATATACTGGGGATTTTATTTTCTGTTATATCCAGATGAGTCCTGTTGATGAGGAAGTTGAACTATATAGCAAGCAAAGAAGCAGTGGTCATCTTAGAAGTTCATCTGAAGAAGACTTCACTAAAAACTTGAGTGGCTTGGATTATAAAGAGATGTGCTGAAGATTTGACTCGAGAGAAAACTGATTCAACAGAAGAAGACACAACCACTGCATTGGAACTGCCCATACAAAGCCGGGTATCTAGCCTCAGAAGAAAATTTGGTAACCTTGAAATATCGAAAAGGAATGAATTGTATGAGAGGTTAGACAATGAAAAGCAAGATTTTGGACCATGTCTTAACAGTTTACCAGCAGAATCTCCTGGGGGTGGTGATGAAACAGCAAAATAAACATTATCTTCTGGACAGGTTTACATGGCTTCAAAGCAGAACTTAGGTGATGATCAGCCTAAAGAGAGCGAAGCAGAAATCATTCCTGAAGAATCAATTCTCAAAAGGATTAATTCACATATAGGAACGTGTTGAGGGTCCACCCCATGTGTGCCGTCCACTCCATGTGTGCCCATTTGTTGGTGGTGTCCAATTCACATGATTGTTTTCCTCCCATGTGCTTCTATGTGAATTGGACATTGAGCATCTCCAGCTTGTGTCCAGCGATTGTAATGTGGAGGGAGATGAGTTCAACCTCTCCTATAAATAGGAGAGGTCATCTGAAGGGAAAATCATCCCATTGAGAGAGTGAAGTAAGAAGTGTGTGTAATGCCATTTGAGATATAATTGTTTTGAATATAGTGTTTCCGCTCAGTGGATGTAGGCAAATTGCTGAACCACTTAAATATTGTCTCTATCTATTTTGTGTTTATTTTCAAGGCAGCTCAAGGCATAACAATTTGCATCAGAGTTTTGGTTCGTGCTATCCAAAAAATTGCAGTTGATCGAAATCAACTTTTGATCACACCACAACGTTCCTCTCATCAAGACGGATCTGTTGCCGCAAACGACATCGAAAACGAAGACCGGAGGAGCCCGCACGCGCCTCTAGAAGTTGGAGAGTGTGATTCACGCGCCTTAGTCGCAGCCAGAGGAAGAAGACGACTGAAACACACGCGCCCACGCTCCCCCACGCACATCGGAGGTTGAAGACGCGTGAGATACACTTCCCCACGCGCCCTACAGAGCTTTTGCGCGTGTACGTCACGCGCCTCACGCGCCGCACGGGCACAGAGGAGCTGCTGCGGGTGCACTCCACGCTCCCGCGTGCCGACCAGACGCCCTACTCAGCGCGTGCATCTCACACGCCAGACGACCAGGACCGTCCATTTTTCAGATCCATTTTAGGCTTGATCTAAGCCATTTGAAGTCTGATTTCAATAATCAAATAGTGCTTTCCAACTATTTGGATCATTCCGGACTCATCCATAAAATTAGAATTTTGAAATTTTGTGTCTAAATTTTCTAAATTCAAATGGAAGGATCTGGAAGAGATAGGAATTCTGAAAATGCCAGTAGCTCTGGACGTCAGTCCACAGTGTCAAATGCGAAATTTGAAGTTGAGAAGTTCGATGGAACAAACAATTTCGACATGTGGCAGTGTGAAGTCATGAACGTTTTGATCTAACAAGAGTTGGATATTGCGTTGGAAGGAAAGTCAGATGATATGATTGATCAGGGTTGGAAGAAGCTTAATACTCAAGCTTGTAGTACAATCCGATTATGCCTTACCAAAGAACAAAAATATTTTGTCATGAGAGAGACAAATGCTAAGACACTTTGGCAGAAATTGGAGGATAAGTTCATGAAGAAGAGCATTGAGAGTCGTTTGCACTTGAAGAAGAAGCTCTTCAGATTCCAATTTCATGAAGGTATTTCAATGTCTGAACATCTGAACAATTATAACCAAATTCTTGCTGATTTGTTAAACTTGAATGTTAAAATTGAAAATGAAGATAAAGCTTTACTTTTGTTAAATTCCTTACCTGATACATATGAGCATTTAATTACTACTCTATTGTATGGGAAGGAAAAGATTAGTTTTGAAGATGTATCTAGTTCTTTAATTAGCAATGAGTACCGAAAAAAAGATAAGCAGGTACAACAAAATATATCAAGTGAAGCTCTAACAGCAAGAGGGAGACCACAGTCAAGGTATCCTGGAAAGAAGAAATGTTTTCAATCGAAAACCCGAGCCACATCACGTGGTTCATCAGTCGGTAGAAAGCTCGCCAGAGACGAGTGTTCCTTTTGTCACAACAAAGGACACTGGAAGAAGGATTGTCCCAAACTAATGGGACAATAGCATAATCAACCCACCACAGCCAATGTTGTAGACATAGATGATGATTCAGATTTTTCCTTGATAATTTCATCATCCATTTGTCATTCCGATGAATGGATTATGGATTCCGGATGTACTTATCACATGTGTCCCAATCGAGACTGGTTTACTGACTTCACAAAGATTGAAGGTGGAGCAGTACTTATGGGCAATGACAGTGCCTGTAAGACTCAGGGAATAGGTAGCATTCGGTTAAAGATGCACGATGACAGCGTCAAGACTCGGATAGAAGTTTGGTACGTTCTAGACTTGCGAAAGAATCTCATTTCACTGGGATCTCTGGATTCAAAGGGATTCAGAATCACCATTGAAGACGAAACTCTCAAAGTACTAATGGGAGTTCAGGTGGCTATGGAGAGTTTGAGGCGAGAAAACTTGTACTTCTTGCAAGGAAGTACTGTTGATGGAAGAGCTTCCACAGGCTGTGAGAAGCTAGATGAGACTGATGCCGAGACCTCCGGTCTGTGGCATATGCATATGGGACATGCAGGAGAAAAAGCTTTGCAAATATTGGTGAAACAAGGCTTACTCAAAGGTGCCAAGACTGGTAAACTGTCTTTCTATGAGCACTGTGTATTGGGGAAGTAGAGACGGATCAAGTTTGGAACCGTTGTACACAATACACAGGGAATACTTGACTATGTACATTCCGATATTTGGGGACCCACCCAAAATGCATCTTTGGGAGGTAAATATTGTTTGTAACTTTTGTAGATGATTATTCTCGTCGTGTGTGGGTATATACGATGAAGAATAAAGATGAAGTGCTGCAAATCTTCATTGATTGGAAGAAAATGGTTGAGACTCAGAACGACAGAAAGATCAAGCGGCTCAGATTTGATAATGGAGGTGAATACACTTCAGATTCCTTCATGGAAGTATGCCGGAGAGAGGGAATTGTCAGACACTTCACAGTACGAGGTACACCGCAGCAGAATGGTGTGGCAGAACGAATGAATTGTACTTTACTAGAGAAAGTGCGATGTATGTTGCTGGATGCTGGATTCAGTAAACAATTTTGGACTGAAGCTGTGACATATGCCTACCACCTCATCAACCGACTACCCGCATCTGCCAATGACGGGAAGACACCCACTAAAATGTGGAGAGGTACACATGCTACTGATTATAACTCTTTACACGTTTTCGAATGTCCTGCTTACTATCATGCTAAAGAAAGTAAACTTGATCCTAGAACCAAGAAAGCAAAATTCTTGGGCTTTAGTACTGGTGTAAAAGGGTATAAACTTTGGTGCATAGACTCTAAAAAGGTGATCATCAGTAGAGATGTTACATTCAACGAATCTGAGATGCTTAAGTCACATAAGCATAAAGATTCTAATGAAGGCAGCCACAATAGCGAAACACCTGGTGATTCGCAAAAGGTGAAATTTTTCACTCGAAAGGATTCATGAGAAACAAATGGAGAGCATGGACAAGATGAGGTTGATAGTCCAGTCACAGTACCTCCAATACAACCTGAATCAATAGCAACCAACAGACCGAGAAGAGAGAAAGGTGTACCGACACGTTTTGTGACGCCCCCAAATTCCGTTTGGGATCGGACGGACATTTGAAGCGTCGAGACATGCAACACAAGGTTACCTGCCCCTGTTCATGACATATAAGATGCAATAATCCTAACATGCATCTAACATTATGCAATATTCGCAGCGGATAATTTTTTTTTTTTAGCAATACTATGCACCAAACTGAAAATATCCCAATACTTAAAACATACTTCATACATAAAGATCCATTGAATAACTAAGATCACAGCACTATTCCAAAATAGTTATGATCCAAAAGTACTGGAGATGTAACTCCATCGTACAAGTAGTAATTTAACTACTATATTAACATTAACGACGCACCGTCGTTCAGTCGACTGTGTCTAGTTGGTCAGCTCCTGATCCTCCTTCAGGTCCTGTAACAAGATCTACCATTCGGGGGGAATGGTAGTTGGGACTACCACAGTGAGATTTGATTACAAATCTCAGCAAGTTAACAAAAAACTTCCATACAAACTAATGATGCATGTATGACAGTAAAAGCATAAATGCATAATCAAATTTATAAGTAATTAAAGCATAACTTAGCGTACAACATAACATAATTGACATAGCTTAAATTAAATCATGAACTGAACTTGACTTGACATGAACTTGATCTGAAACTTGATTTAGCATGAACTTGCTCTGAAACTTGAATTAACATGAAAAATACATACTCCACAGTTGTTGTGGCCCCATGTATTCTACGTGTAAATACATACTCCACAGTTGTTGTGGCCCCATGTATTCTACACAAACTTGACTTAACATTAAAAATACATACTCCACAGTTGTTCTGGCCCCATGTATTCTATGTGTAAATACATACTCCACAGTTGTTGTGGCCCCATGTATTCTATACATCACCATGTAGTTAAATACATACTCCACAGTTGTTGTGGCCCCATGTATTTTACATAAATTGAATATACTCAAGATGAAACGTGACTGGAATATGAAAGGACTGAAACCCTGACGTAACATAACGTGACTTGAACATAATTTGAAATACATAACCAACTTGAGATAGTAACATTTCGTAACATGGCATAACATATAACAAACAACATATTTAGCATGACATATTTGTAATGTATAGTAATACATGACAGAATATATTGTGTAACAGATAAAAATTGATGACAGAATAAATTCTGTATAATAGACAATTACATGATAACTTGGCATGGCATGACATATATGATAACATACATACATACACTGTAATTCTTTTACTTAGCACACATACACAGTAGACTGCTAGTAAGTTAAAAGCTAACTTACCTCGATCTCCGCGTTTCTTATAAAACTTCAAGTGCGATTACGAGGAACTGTAATTAGTGATTCTAAAAGTTAGAACTAAATCACTAATAATTTGAAATATGGAAAATACTAACTTAAAGAGTAAAATTTTCATTTTACTCTCTACATGTGGGAAAATGACCGTTTTACCCATAACTTAAGGATTTTGCATACTAACTCCAAAAGTTTCCAAAATTTACATTCCTCATGTAAATCTTGTCCTAAACTTAAATATCAACTCAGAAAAATTTAAAACAAAACACAACTATGAAGAACACACTATGGTCGAAACATCCATAGGCCATTTCCCTTTATTTTTGTTGCAATTCCTTCCAACTTCAAAACTCATGCTTAAACCAAAATTTTGCAACAAACATCTTCCAATCCTAAGTTCAAAACTATACTTAAAACATCCATTTAGAAAAAGCTAATAATCAACACCAAATTTTTTTGTAAAAAGATCCAAGCACTTGAATCACAAGTTTTGACCTTAAATCAAAACATCTCCAAGAATTTCAAAAAATCAAATCTTACTTCTAACATATTCATAATATCATCCTAACATCAACCATGCTTTAAATCATCAAACTAAAGTCACCAAAATTACAAAATAACATTTGGAGTTTTTGGTTTTACACTTAGTCCAAAAACATAAACTTTTCCCTCAACTAGTTTTGATAAATCTCTTGATCTATGACTTATAAATATATGATCTTCAAACCAAACCATCACATGGTTTAAAAAGATGTCCTAAAACATATATAAGCTTCTAATTCAAGATCATATGGTTAGAAATTAACCAAAACATAAATTTAGCCAAGAATATCTACACTTTGACTTATTTGAATATATCTTTGCATAAAATTTCATATCTTTGAAACTAATATCAAATATCTTCAAAATAATAATATAACATGTATATAAGATGTTTAGGATCCTCCAATAAAATTATCAAAGTCATTAGAATAGGTTTAGACCACCAAAGAGTTAAACTTTCTCAAAACAGAAACTGTTTTTCCTCTTCCAGTTTCTAAGTTTCTAAATCTAAGAACATCTTTTATCAAAACCTTTAATCATGCAAAAATCCTCAACCAATAGTCACATATACATGTTAACAATACTCCATAAAAATTTCGGACCAATATCTATCCATTAGCTTGGTCAAAAACTCCAAACTATAACATATTCTCCAGTTTATCTCCCAGAATGACCTTTCTATAGTTTACACAATATTTGACTGACCAAATGATCTTCAAATGGGGCAAATAAGATATCCATGTAAACTAGACTAAAAAAGGAACAACTTATATGAAGGAGACTTTATGATAAAACACTTACAACAACTTCGAAATGGGCATGCAAAAGATCTCCTAAAATCTGTCCGAGAGAGAGTATTTGATAATCTTTTATTAGAAGGAGTAATTGAAGATAAGTTCATGGGTGCTGGCTGGACACATTTATGGACGAGATAAGGGAGGTGATAAGGCTGGAGTTGAGAGTTAAGTGTGGTTTTCTCCTACCCAAAATATCTATAAAAGATTATCTCATAATATTCTATCCAATAATATCTACAAAAATCAACTTAAGATATTTTTATCTAATAATATCTATAAAAATCAACTCAAAATATTTTTACCCAATAATATTCACGAAAATTACCTCAAGATATTTCTTTTTATCCAATAATATCTACAGTTTTGAACAGACGTTTTGTCCGAAAATATGAAAAAATGTTATTGCGCCATAAGACTTTAAATAACCCTCCGAGTCTAATGGCACAAACCATAATACATTTTGACACTTCTAACTATCTCCAATAATCAAAAATACACTTCTGATACTATAGTAAATAATAACACTAACTATGTAGTTAGACAAAAACCTATACGATTAATGGATTCATGAAAACTTATGGGTTTTTCACGAGATTCCTAAAGTTAATAGAAATTTCACAATTGAATTTCTAGTGGGCTGTTACACGTTTTGCAGACTATGTGACATATGCATTACCAGCTGAAGGGGGTGAGATTCCAACCACTTATAGAGAAGCCATACAGTCTAGTGAACAGGTTGAATGGACAAAGGAAATGAATGAAGATATGCAGTCTCTTCACCAGAACCAGACTTAGGAACTTGTGCCGCTTCCAAAAGGAAAGAAGACAATTGGCTGTAAGTGGATCTTCAATCAGAAAGATGATCAAGCTGCTAAAAATGGAGTGCGATACAAAGCTAAGTTGGTAGCCAAGGGCTACGCTCAGACAGAGGGAATTGACTACAGTGAAGTATTCTTTCCTATTGTGAAGCATTCATCCATTCGGATATTGCTAGCTTTGGTTGCACAATATGATCTTAAGTTAACACAGCTTGATGTAAAGACAACTTTCTTACATGGTGATCTGGAAGAGGAGATTTATCTGTCTCAACCAGAAGGATTCAAAGAAGCTGGCAAAGAAAATTAGGTATGCAGTCTGAAGAAGTCTCTCTATGGCTTGAAGCAGTCACCTCGGCAATTGTATAAGCGGTTTGACCGCTTTATGATGGATCTGAAATACACTCGTTGCCAATACGATCATTGTGTATATTTCAGAAAACTTGCAGATGGATCTTTCATTTATTTGATTTTATATGTAGATGATATGTTAATTGCATGTAAAAGCAAGGGGGAGATAAATCGCTTAAAAACTCAGTTAAGTCATGAGTTTGACATGAAAGATCTGGGAGAAGTTCGAAGAATACTGGGGATGGAGATCAGTAGAGATAGGGTGAAAGGTACAGTTCACCTTACTCAGAAGCAGTATCTGAAGAGAATATTGCAACGCTTTAACATCGACTCGAAGATAAAGTCGGTGAGTACTCCTATGGCCCCATATTTCAAGCTCAGTGCATTGCAGTCTCCTAAAACTGATGAAGAGCGGGACTACATAAGAAATGTCCCATATGCAAGTGTTGTTGGAAGCTTAATGTATGTCATGGTGTGTACACGACCTAATATCTCCTAGGCCGTAAGCTTTATTAGCCGCTATATGCATAATCTTGGAAAGACTCATTGGCATGCGGTTAAGTGGATTCTACAATATATTTTAGGAACCGAAGATATTGGTTTGAAGTTCGAGAAGAGTGAAGATAGTCTAGTAACTGGGTCTGTTGACTCAGACTATGCAGGTGATCTTGACAAACTCCGATCGACAACTAGATATGCGTTCACTATGGCTGGAGGACCAGTTAGTTGGCGATCAACTTTGCAGTCTACAATTGCACTATCATCCACTGAGGCTGAGTACATGGCTGTAACGGAACCCGTGAAAGAAGCTATTTGGTTATAGGGATTGGTAACAGACTTGGGCTTTAAGCAGCAAGAGGTTACAGTTTACTGTGACAGTCAAAGTGCAATTCATTTGGCAAAGAATCAAGTGTATCACTCTCGAACAAAACATATAGATGTCTGTTTCCACTTCGTACATGAGATATTGGAAGAAGGGGACATTCTATTTCAGAAGATTGGCACTGAAGATAATCCAGCAGATATGTTAACGAAAGTCGTCACCGGGATCAAGTTCCAACACTGTTTGGACTTGATTAATATCTCATACTGCTGAGCGCCTACGGGTGCATTGGCGCCTTAAGGCGCATTTGGTAGCGGAGATCTCTTATGGCAAACGAACATTTCGATAAAGGGATGAAATCATTGGAAGGATACAACATTTAGTATCCTAATGTGGCACACTTGGATGGAGGGGGTGATTGTTGAGGGTCCACCCCATGTGTGCCGTCCACTCCATGTGTGCCCATGTGTTGGTGGTGTCCAATTCACATGATTGTGTTCCTCCCATGTGCTTCCATGTGAATTGGACATTGAGCATCTCCAGCTTGTGTCTAGCGATTGTAATGTGAAGGGAGATAAGTTCAACCTCTCCTATAAATAGGAAAGGTCATCTGAAGGGAAAATCATCCCATTGAGAGAGTAAAGTGAGAAGTGTGTGTAATGTCATTTGAGATAGAGTTGTTTTGAATATAGTGTTTCTGCTCAGTGGATATAGACAAATTGTCGAACCACTTAAATATTGTCACAACAGAATGAACTCATATCAATTAGGGAAGCAATTGTCCTGCAATTGGTCAACGGCAGCTGGAACCCGCATTGGCTGCCTAAGGGACTATCCCTCAAAGCTCCAGTTCCAAGCTTTGGAGCTAGTAAACTTATCACCAAAAAGTGATGCCCTTTCTAGGTCATACTTGTTTCAACTCGTTAGAGGGCTGAGCTCTAGGGTATTGCCGCCAAGAAGTTCTGGTAGGGAAAATGCTCCAACCACTCTAAAAACCGATCATCATTCATGAACACAATCCTCCACATTGATTAGAGGAAATCAGTAACTGCAATTGCTGCATGCGAAGAGGAGGATCAGAAATCTGTTTGATCTATTCTTTTTGTGTGAATATATAATAGATGATATAGGAATTCTTTCTCATTCTATTCATTCAAAATCACGCATATATTGTTCCTTCATCTTGTATAGAAGCGAAAAATTGTACAATTTTGTGGGATTGATGCCCTTTTAATACAAAAGAAGATAACATTTTTCCCTAGCAGTGTTTATTTCTGAAGTCATCAAACACTACGTATTTCTGAGCATTCTCAACACTGAATATAGATAAATTACCAGAACTAAATTTCCTTCCTTTGGGATTTCAATTCCGATACCATGGTGTTTCCGAGCGTCCTCTGCACTAGGATTCTATTTGGTTTCACGTTCCAACAATTTGTAGTGTACTTAGTGTCGATTGAGTAGGATTAATATGAGTTCCATGGATCCACTGCCCTCAAGGTTTCGAACTCTCAACTGGAACTGAGCTCTAATGTGCTGGCCCGCCCCACAAGACCAAAAGAAATGCTGGCCTTGCAGTATTATATAAGAATAATGTGGCTATTAGAATCCGAGCCAAGGTAACGTATTCATTCAATATCAGGTGGTGCTTGTTTAAATGGAGTCCTGTGCACCTCCATGTCGACCTGAAACTCCACCTTCCCGACTGTTTCACAACTAACGGGCTTTGTATAATGGTTCTTTCACGTACAAATCAAATACTCTGTTTGTAGCTTAGAATCATGTTGGAGCAGCGCTTTAGCCCGTCTCGTCTGAGACAGCGAGGCTTGAAAACGGAGTGAGGAAAAGATGAATGTTTATATTCATCAGTACGTACGTAATTCAATTTCCGAGTTGCGAAGGTCGGTGTGGAAAACCCAGAATATTTCTGCATGCATTGACATGTCTACATAAGTTTACGATGGAGAAATTTGTTTATAGTGGCATTCTGATTTTGCGGCCAACAAAAACAAGAAATTCTGGTTTCTGGGACTTTTATACTTCCGCTGGATGAATGTAAGATCGTCCGGTCTACATAGACAAGGACTAGGTAACGAACGACAACGTTTTTACACTGACGTTTGTCATTTTCAGGTGCATGCTATAATTGATATTAGGCTTTCCAAGTAGATACTTTAAACTTGAAACATAACATACAGAGATTCAAATAGCGAACTTTCTACAGCCTCTGCTCGCTGATGCCAATCACTGCAGCAACTTTCATGCTTTTAATTGACAAAAATATATAGATACAACTAGTTTACAGCTACAGAAAATAGATTGGAAATGAAAAACCCTTTCGATTTCTGGGTAGGAAGTTTCAAAAAACCGACAAGCATTGACCATAACGGCAAGTAGTTAAGCCAACAAAATGGCTTGTCCTTTATTGCTACAAAGGGTAGCAGTTCATTCATTTCCACTCACTACTTACTCTCAACTCTTACAAAATGGCCCTACCCCACGATTCACTACAGTTCATTCATGCTGTTGAATTTGTTGTTTGAATAAATTAATAATGGTCAACAAAAATTGCATCAAGATCCGGATGAAATGGCCAACCTCCAACACAATACCAAGTTTAGGCAAGTTTAATTTTATACATAGTTTGCAAGTTTCATCGACCTTTATCGTACACGGAAGATGCTACATTTTACACTGCCTAAGATTAGACTTTGAGGCCGAAAAGCAAGCGAGATTAATCTTAACGAAGAGCATGATTGTAGTCATGGTAATGAAAATTCTTGTAGATGAAGTGAGCCAACCATCTCGAGGATGCATAGAATAGTACTGCCAACAAAACGATGGTTGTTCTTGCAGCTGCCGACATCGCACCCTGCTTGACAGCAGCAACTATCCCAATTGAAGCCACAGAGGCAACTTGAAGGACAACTTCAAGAACATTGAGACCCTTGTATGCAACACTGCAACTGCGGCAGTTCACCACATGAGACCGGTACCTGAAAAAGATTGTAAAAATAGTTTCTGTGACCTATTTCTCATAATGCAGACTAGTTTCAAGGACCATCATATGTAAGAATGAATGCACATGTATCAATCCGAGTGAGCACTTTCTAAAATCTTCTAAAGTTACCAAATTACAACCATAACTTCCAGTGTCCTCCAGTTTCAGCATTCAAGGTTGCAACAAGAAACAGGTTTAGCTTCTTGTGCAAAGATCTATGGAACTTTTGTAAAATACTTCAAAATTTAAGAGAAAAAGTAATCAATGCCCAATGTCAAATAACTTCATCACATTGGAGCAGGAATACACATCAGTAGTTGTATGAATTACCTATCCATCAGCTGTTCTCTTGGAGGAGTTGGCGGAAGATCCCCACTGTACTTGCCTCTCCAATCAACTTGACCTCCAGCATACCTGTTTAACCATTTTCTAAATCCAACCACAAGGGCATCTGACTTTGTTGGCACAAAACAAGCTTTCTGCCAATTGGTAGGACCAGCATCTATTATCTTCCGCTCCTATAGAAAGAGCTCAAGAGTCGGACGCCAAGATTCAAATATTATAAAATGTTACTGAGTCTATAGAATTGTGATTGATGATCATGCATATAAAGAACTTCAGTCATGGCTAAATTCGTTATCCAGTCTGGAGACTTGGCTAAAGACTAGCGCTTTAGTGGGAAAAGAAAAAAAAATTACCCATCCCAGAGGGTATATTGCAATTCTGTAGTGGAAAAGTGTAGTGATCAATTTCAATCCCATCAACTAAAAGCTTTCGAAAGACTGACTAGACCTTTACGGGTTGAGAAGGTCAGAAGTGAAGTCTCTATGCAGAGTCCAGAAAATAACCATAAAGAACTGTTGTTATGCAGCACAAGATAATCTGTTAAAGCAGATTGAAATGGGAAGGGATTTTCATGGCTACATGTTTCACCTACTACATATTTCTGTGAAAATAGAAACAAGAGATCAGCAGCTAAATTAGAAAGATCAAAGAAGCTATATGTTTTAACAAATGAAGAATCAAATGTGAACATCAGAAAGAAACACAAGATTTATTGTTGTTTTGTCAGGAACAAAGGGAAGAAAGCTCAAACAAACAATCCATCATGAAAACATAGGGCAATTGAAATGGACAAGCAGAAAAAAGTAGTGATGCATCATGAAAACAATCCATCACGACAACATAGAGGATGAAATTGGGAGGTTTTCGAGTATTGGATTAGGAGAGAACAAATTAGCTAGAAGGAGCTATGATGGTATGCAGCAGCTCTCTCTCTCTCTCTCTCTCTCTCTCTCTCTCTCTCTCTCTCTCTCTCTGTGGCCAGTCGACTAGGTCCTAGTAACCTTCACTCTATCTGGAATTTGGATCATCATCTCAGAGAAAGCAGAATTCTATGTCTCATCTCATATACCCAAGGAATCACCCGTCAAGATGAAGATGTGATTCTGCAGTCAATCTATTTAAAAAAAAAAAAAAAAAAAAAAGATTTCAGCAGTCAATCTACTGTAAAGCTTCAAGCATTTAAACCTATTTCAAAGAAGTTCTTAGGGGTTAGTTGCGTTAGGTAATTAAGTGGTGCTCAAGCCCATATGGAGTCCATAATTGCCACAATGCTACCAAGGTAATCATTGCATCTCTGGAATAAATTGAAAAAAAAGAACATGATAAGTTACAGAACAATCATTGAAAAACATTTTATTCTAATATGTTGAGCCCACTGCAAATAAACATCGAGCTAGGTTGCTGTGAAAAAAGGTCAGGATGTAACTTTCTTAAGGGGAAAAAAATAGGTGACCCTTTTGATCCAGTTGTAAAGGACAGGGTAGTAGTGGACTAACTCAAATCTTGCCAGTATAACAGAAAAGAAGAAGGGCATGTTTTTCCCCTGCGTGTTTACTTTTTTTTCCCACTCTCATAAGACATGGGAAGTAAAACCCCACATGTTTTCTTTTTTAGTAGCAGAACTTTGGAATCTGTCAATATGGTTGATCTGGTGATCTTACAGTAATTTTGATAGTAACTGCGCAAAAGCAAAAGTCAAGTTTAATGGAAGATGCCAAATATCTAGATTGAAAATAACTTTGTAATAACATAAGAGATTGGAGTCACCTCAATGTGAAGAAGATATAAATCTGAATCTAAAATTAGGTTTTGTCCCACATGAAACATCCATCGTGGCACAACCTTATCAATCCAGAGGCCAAAGTTTCTTGGGAAGGCCCATATCAGTCTGCTATTACCTGGACTAACTGGAACACATATAAATACTAAAGAAGATTTCCGCTGCACTGAAGTTTTCTGCATCAACCAAAAATTACTTAAGTAAGAGTATGCTAAGAACACACACACACACAAAAAAAAAAAAAAAGATATTAAGGATTAGACAAGATAGATCCCAACTTTTGTTGATCAGCATAATATGCAAGATTGATCGTTGTGACTTACTACCTTTTTGGTTCCAGCAGATGATTCAGATCCATTAGCTTGATCCACCATAGAGTCAGTATAAGCATAAAACACAAACACACAGGGGGGAAAAAACTTGCTTCTGCTCCTCTGCTCTTGATCTGCCTCAAACCCATTGATATCTAACCTTTCAATACTCAATTGAAGAGGTCTGCCCCCCTCTCTATCAGCCTTCACTGTGAAGGCAACTCATCTCAGTTATAAGTTAAGAGACCAGAACAAATTGAATGGAAATAAGGATTATCTGAAAATACTTATCTGTTTTTGGGTTGTTGCATTCGCATTATTCCATAATGCGCATATGGAACATGAGCAGGGTCCATAAGATTTTCTATTAATACCTCATAACTGAATGAAAAATTCATACTTACAGTCAGATTTTCTAAAGAGAATATTTAAAAGCATAACTGAAAAACCAATCCCCAATGAATACATGCACCGCTTCTAGTGAGAAATTCATTTGAAGAAACTCCAGATATAATTCAAAATAAAAAGGCAGGGAATTTTTTTAGATCAAGTAAGAAAATTATAATTTCTTTCGACACTATTGGCCAAAATAAAAACAGAAACTACTAACAGTAAACATGTAAAAAACTTTTGTGCCTAGAAGTTCTATAACATATAACAGAAAACAGGCCAGATATGGTACAAAAGTAGCAACAATGAAGTCTCTATTTTATAGTAGAAAACAGGTTTAATTCAGAAGAGACGGAAAGACCATACCCATAAGGAATATCCCTATTTGCCATCAATTTGGTATAAGAAGGATCATCTATTTCTGAAATATAGGGTGGTTTTCTCTCCATAATAATATCTTTGTATTGAGGATCGGTGTTTGGCCAAAACCAAACAATGTCATTCTGCACAGTACTTGGATAAACCCCTACACATGCTTTCTTGAACGTGTGCACCTGCATAATTATTTGGAAAGGTTAATCACCATAAATGTTGCCTAATAAATACAAATACTTGGAATTGTAGTCTGTGCACTGCTTGAAAAAGTTCAGTTTCAACATTGTCATATTTAATTTCAACTAAATGATACAAGACTGACAATTTTATCCCGTCTTTCCATTGGTCGCATGCAAGGTTATCATATGTAGACATCTACAACATGCTACAACAATCCAAAAAATTGTAGACTCCAATGCCTGAACAATTAATTAAAAATTTTAGATTCCAATGCCAAAACAACAAAAGGAATCGCCAAGCCAATTTCTTCATATTTTCTTTCTTTCAAATTTTACCTTTGAAAGGAATGGCTACAGCACCTGAAGAGAATAGTATCATTTGGGACACAATGATCCTTGTTCATGTGGTTGATTCTCAATTTTCGAGTGCTTTTAAGTAAACAATAAGAATGTGTGGCATGATAATGACTTGTCAACTTGTTTTAATTGGAAAACTAGCTTGCTGGTGCTCATAAGTGAGCTTTGTGGCCCTCCTCAATCCCATTCTAGAGTAATTGATATACTATATGGTTTTCAAACTTTGCAACCAGTAAGAAAATTTAATATTATACTTAAAAAAAGGGTTAACATTATACTCCATAGACACCTTGTTAGCAGAAGGAAAAAACAGTAACATGAATCCTAATTATTTTATTCTAGTCTTTTGAAACAAGCCAATTAATTGTATTTTAATTTTTTTCAACAATAGTGACGCCAAGTGTTAATATCCTTTATCTTCTATTATGCAAAATTCTAAACTCAAGTTCCAAATGCTATTGTAAGGACTCCTGGATACACAATTGGCATAGCCTGTTCCTTATATCTATATGGGAAAATATAATAATACCGAACAACACTGTGATATAAGAGGTTAAAACCAGGGGGGACCTAGTCTGGAGTAGAAAGATCGTCGCTGTAAATTTCTAGAATTTATCTTTACATAAAATCTTAAACCTCTCAAGTCTTAAACATTCAAAAGATGGATGACAATATACAAAATGATGAAATAAGAGCATATGGATGTTCACATTTTATCTTTGTTACAAATAATTAGACTTGTATTCATAGGCCTGTAGTTGTATGAGTAAGTGTTCAGCTTTCATCGATTAGGCTTGTTTGTGCTATGACTTGAGGCTTGGGATCAAGGAAAAGAGAAGGCATACTTGTAGATGCAACTATTTCGATTATCCTAACATACTAGATCTGATTTCCTATCTTTATTCCAACTGATTATGCTGTGTAGTCAATGAAAAGGCATAGGTAAAGTATCTAAATTTGGAATCGTGTCACAGACCAATATTAGATACAACATCCCAATATGTTCAAAGAATAAGAAAACATCCAAAAGGATTTACACAATGTTGATCCCAAGTTCCCCACGCTTGAAGAATATTACCGGAGGGCCATCAGGAGGTGCTTGGGGGATAAACTTGCAGTCACCAGAGCCATTAAAACACCAACCATGGTAAACACATTGCAACCTGCCCCTCTGATCAATCCGTCCTTCAGACAGTGGGGCCAACCTATGAGGGCAGCTATCCTCAAACACTTTCCAAGCACACTCATTCCTATCCCACCACACAACCACATCAAGACCCATCACTTTTTTCGCATGTGGCACCCTTTTGTCCAGATCACAGACCGGCATAACTGGATACCACTGTGCATACCAATCAAATTTCTCATCTTTACTGCGTGTTTCAAGCTCTGAGTCAGGTGGGTTTTTGGTTTCTGTTGAATCCGTGGATGATATGGTGGTAAAAACCTTGAATTTAGGTTGGTTTGTACCAACTAAAGGGAACGATGAACGGGTTATTGGGCCGAAATGAAAATTCAGGAACATGGGTTTTCTGAATTGGGTTCTATCGAATGCAGTTCGAATGCTAAGTGAAGTAAGAGAGGAAGCTTTCATAGATTCCATGGCTACTGATTTCACAGCTCGAACCGGAGACGGTGAGAAATGTGGAGCTGTTAATGTTCACAAGTATGGAGAGATAGAGTCAAGTGTAAGTTCGTGGCCTGGCTCTGAATCCGTTGAGGTCTAAGAAAGAGTGAAAAACTAGAAATCGAATGTACCATCTAAGTTGATTATCCATCTTAGTTGATTATCCCATAAGATGGATAATGCAGTGTGAGTGAATGGGAAGGGATCTGAGTGTATGGCTCTGCTTGTGGCTTTGAAACCGAATTAACGGCATCAACAGAGAGCTCCGAACATAATAATAATAATAATAATAATAATAATACATAAAAGCATAGCCGCATAGTTTTATGATAATCTTCAGTAATTTTTGTTGATAACCTTCAATTTCTTTGCAAGAAGCTTCCGTCGTCAATGTCAATGTTGCAAGAAGCAGAATACATACAGAACTCAACTCGTGTCATTATATATCGTGTCATTATAGATGTGATTTCTCTTGGACAATTGGATTGACAATTTGCCTCGCCTCACCTCACCTCGCAGATTGGGCCCCTTTTTTTTTTTTGTTTTTTTTACTGTTGCTTCTCATTGCAACTCTAGCAAGAAATAGGACTATACAGGAACCGACGCCGCCGACCGCCACCGACGCCAACCGACTGCCACCGCACGGAACCGGCCGAAACCGGTAGGGAACCGGTCGGCCGTCGGTGCTATTTATGTAAAACCGATGTCGGTCGGTTCGGCAGCGATTCACCTCCCTAAAAACTGCTGAACCAGCCGACTATTTATATTTATATATTTTTTTAAAAATATACTTATCTAAACGGCGCCGTTTCACTCAAAACTGAAGTGAAACGGCGTCGTTTTATAGCTTAGTATTGGAAAAAAAATTTAAACGAACGGCGCCGTTTTAACTCTAGGGTTAACACAGCGCCGTTCCTCTTCCCTTCGTCTTCTTCTTCTTCTTCTTTGTATCTCTCTCTCACCAGCCGCCGCTCCTCTCTCTCTCTCTCTTCCCTTCGTCTTCTTCTTCTTCGTATTTCTCTCTCTCACCAGTCGCCGCTCCTCTCTCTCTCTCTCTCTCTCTCTCTCTCTCTCTCTCTCTCTCTCTCTCTCTCTCCCTTCGTCTTCTTCTTCTTCTTCTTCGTATCTCTCTCTCTCGCCAGCCACGCAGTCACCGTGGTCTTTCGCTCTCTCTCATGGCGCACACAGCCACCAACGACGCCGACGAACCGATCGGAGTTACGCCAAGACCGAGGACGACGGTTTCCTCCCCCTTCTCCGGCCGGTTTCGGTCGAGATTTTCATCAGTTTCACCCCATCGGTTCGGTCTCGGTTTTTGTCCAAAATCGAAACCAATATGTTGGTTTTCACCCCTAGCAAGAAATCTTTCCACATTTTTTTTTATCTATAAATTCGTCATGTATTCCTCCAGAAATGCATATTTTTAATAATCTAGTTTATAAATTTATATTTTTTGTGCTTAATAGTAATAATAACAATAAGAGTGATTTTAAATATAGTTTTAAAATATGCAAATTTATTATTTTAATTAATAAAAAATAAATTCTACTAAAAAAATTATCTTTTTATGCATATTCAAAATTTGTTCTATAAGAAAGTAAGAATGTTTATCTATAAATCAATTTCTCAATAATAATAATATTCTATTCTCTTTTGACTTTTCTCTATAAGAAAAAGCGGGTAAGGTGGAGTGAAAGTATTTCTTGTTCGTGGGGGTAAGTGAAGGAATGATCACTGGTCTCTAGGAACTAAGTGCAGTGGAAGGGATGGAGGAACTGGATGAACGATGGGACCAATTACTGCTTTCAGAAGAAGAAAACTTGGAGATTTATTTGGAAGCCAAACATATGGCAGATGTGGAAAAATAGGTGACAAAAGTGTAGTTAGAAAATTATTATCAGATTGAGTGATTGAGAAGGATGTGATAAGAGCTACTATGTGGAAAATTTGAAAAGTGGAGAAGACCTTTTTCCAAGACATTAGTCCAAACCTATTTGTTATCATGTTTGATAATCAATCAGATGGGAGAAGGAAGCTGGAGGGTAAACCATGGTTGTTTGATAATTGCTTGTTCTTATTGAAACCATTTGATGGATTAACACCTTCAAAGAAGATGTGCTTTGAATATGAAACTTTCTGAATTCAACTACATAATTTGCCAGTGATGTGTATGAACCGTGCAACTGGGAATCAGATTGCTGCATCTATTGGCTCTGTTAAGAATATTGATGTTAGTGAAGATGGAATTGGATGGGGCAATGTTCTTAGAGCTAAAGTAGAAATTGGTGTTAGGAAGCCATTAGCATGAGGTAGTATTGTTAATTTGATGGGGAAGAGGATGTGGGTTCCGATACAATATGAGAAACTACCAAGAGTATGCTTTGTATGTAGCAAGCTAGTTCATGGGCCATCTGGATGCAATGGAAAAGGTGAACGAAATATACATGACATTAATGAGAAAAGTCAATTCAGAGTTTGGCTTAGAGTGAGCTCAAATATGAGAAGAAGGAATGCTGTTAATTCTCATGTAGCAGATCATGGCAGCTCAACAAATAATGATCAAGAAACAAGTCCTGAAGGTTGGAGACAGGAGAATGCCAAGAAGACAACGGTGCAGATTGACGCACTACAAGCATGGAGGAACCTGGTGGAGGGAATATGGAATTCGAAAATCAAGAAAGTTCAAATTTTGAATTTGAACATCCAAGATTGTAGAGGAACCTAGAAGAACGGAAGGATTACAACTCTAATTCTAATAGAGGGACTTTCAAAATTTTGAAAGTATTGGAAGATAAGGTTGAGGATGCGAGAAAGAAAAACATTTCGACAGTACAATAGATGGGCTCAATAATTGGTGAAGTGGGCATGTGGCCCAATAAGAGACAAATAGAGGCTTATGAAGCTCCTGGTTGAGATATTGGCACTGGAGGCCCTATCAAGAGTAATGGTAATGAACATTTGCTTGTTATGCATGCTCAGATTAATACAGGAAACCTAGGAAAAGGAAAGGCTGATCAAAGAAAACGGAAGAGAAGAGCCGGTGTCATAGGTAATGCCTCTGTTCTTAATATGAATATAGATCCTAAAACAAGATTAATAGATGAAGAGAAAGATAATACACTAGTTGAATTATCAAAAAAAGGGAAATTTGATGAAGTGGGAGAAGGTAACTTAACAACTCAATTAATGACAGTGGTTGTGGCTCAGCCTCGCCAATCATTATGAAAATATTGAGTTAGAACTGCCAAGAGCTTGGGAACCCTTGAACAGTTTCTGAACTTTGCCTATTGGTAAAGGAAAAGAAGCCCCAAGTAGTGTTTTTGATTGAAACAAAACTGCTTATTGTTAAGGGGAAAAAAATCAAGAATAAATTAAACTTTGATGGATGTTTTGTGGTAGAGCCTATGGGAAGAAAGGGGGTTGGCTCTTTTATGGTCTGTTGATATGGATATAGAAATTATTAACTAATCCAAATATCATATTCACTCCAAAGTAGTTTGCTTAGAGAAGAATTTATGTTGGTTTCTTGCGGCTTTTTATGGTCATCCTGAGCTTAGTAAAAGGAAGGAAACATGGGGGTTATTGTCACTATTAAAACCAATTGAAAATCAGCCTTGGTAAGTAATGAGAGATTTCAATAAAATACTAGAATAGTTTGAAAAGTCAAGGGGGAGGGAGAGACTTGAAAAACAAATGGATGATTTCAGAAATGCTATTGAAAATATAACATTTCTGATTTGGGATGGGTTAGCGACAAATACACCTAGAGTAATAAACATGTTGAGGATACTTTATAAAAGAAAGATTGAATAGAGTGGTGGTTAATTCAAAATGGTCAGACTTATTCAACAATGGATTGGTAACTGTTTTACCCGCTATTAGGTCTAACCATAGGCCAATTATGCTGGATTTGAATAGAAAAATTATGATGGGAGAATGGAGAGGAGAATATTCAAATTTGAAGCTAAATTGGTATAGGAGGAGGAATGAGCTTTTGTTATTCAAGATGCTTGGTTGAGCAGTGCATTAGATCAAGTCCTTTGCAAACAATATAGAAGAAATTAAAGGCTTGTGAAGGGGCTCTATTAAGATGTAGTTCTTTGAAAGATAATGAAGAAGGGAAGCACACTAAGCAAAAGACTGAACTGTTGAGAAAGGAACAATCACATGAATGTCCTCATAATGCATCAATTATCAAGCAATTACAGACTGAGATCAATATGCTCTTGGAAAAAGAAAATGTGAAGTGGAGACAAAGAGCAAAAATCAATTGGTACCAAATGGGGTTAAGGACACCAAGTATTTTCATGTATGTGCTAGTCAAATAAGAAAGAAAAACTGGATTAAACAGATTAAAGATGATCAAGGCAAACAGTTGGACAATACAGAAGATATTGAAGATGTTTTTCACCATTATTTCTAAAAGATTTTTTCTTCCTCAAATCCTTCCATGGAGGCAATAGAAGATTGTATTAGCAAAATGGAATATTGCTACTATGAATAATGATTTGCAAAAGGAACTCACAAGAGAATAAATTGAAGAGGCATTGAAGAAATGGGGCCCCTCAAATCTCCACATCTAGATGGGTTTGGAGCTCAATTTTATCAGTCTTATTGGAATATCGTGGGTGAGGAGGTATGTAAGGCTCTTTGGCTCTTTTGAACTTTCTAAATGGAGGGTCATTGGACTCTAGTGTCAATTATACTTTTATTGCTTTAATTCCTAAAGTGAAAAATCCCTCTGTTGTTAGTGAATATAGACCATTAGCCTATGTAATGTATTATATAGAATAGCATCCCAGGTGTTAGCAAACAGGTTGAAGAAGGCATTGGGATCCATCATCTCTATCAATCAAAGTGCTTTCATTCCAATGAGACTTATTATAGGCAACATCATGATTGTTTATGAAACACTGCATACAATGAAGATAAGACAAAAAGGTGGTTATGCTAGCATGGCATTCAAACTAGATATGGCCAAAGCATATGGTAGAATTGAGTGGAAGTACTTGGAAGCTGTCATGAGAAAATTGGGATATGGAGCTCGATGGATAGCATTAATTATGGAATGTGTTACCTTAGTTACTTATTTTGTAATTGTAAATGGCCAACCTGGGAAAAGAATTAAACTCATGAAAGGGTTAAGGCAAGGTGATCCAATGTCTCCTTACCTTTTTATCCTTTGTGCAGAAGGGTTGAGTTCCTTGATAAATTCACCTAAGAACAATGGTGAAACAATGGGTGTTTCAGTCTAAGGGGGTATTCGAGTGAACCATTTGCTATTTGCTGATAATTGTATTATCTTTGGGAGGGCTAATCTTGTTGAATGGGAAAAGATCCAAGTTTTTCTCAGTAGATATGAAAAGGCATCAGGTCAGCTTATGAATAAGCATAAAACTACAATTTGCTTCAGCTCAAATACCTCAATTAGTATAAGAAGACACATTACACAGGCAACAGATCTGAAGGAATGTGGTAGTTTATGAGAAATACTTGGATCTGCCACCTATGCTGGGTAGATCTAAGTATAACACATTTAGACATTTGAAAGAAAAGGGATGGGGCATGGTAAATAGCTAGAAAAACAAGTTCTTATCTCAAGTAGGAAAATAAATACTGGTCAAAGCAGTATTGCAGTCTATCCCTACATTTTCAATGAGTTTATTTAAGCTGTCGAAGAAGTTATGCAAGGAACTTACTTCATTCATGTCAAATTTCTGGTGAGGTCACAAGCATAATGAGCATAGAGTACACTGGAAAAGATGCGAAAATATGGGAGAAAGGAAACAAAGAGGTGGATTAGGCTTAAGAAATATTAGAGTCTTCAATTTAGCTATGTCGGCAAAGGAATATTAGAAAATGCTAAAACAACCACAATCTTTGATTGCAAAGGTTATGAAGGACAAGTACTTTAAGAATGGTGGTCTACTATCTACACAGTTGGGGAATGGACCTTCACTAATATGGAGGAGTCTCTTTTCCTCTATAGATTTAGTGAAAGCAGGTCTGATATGGAAGGTTGGAAAGGGAGATCAAGTCAAAATTTGGCAAGATAAATGGCTACCTGTACCTACTTCATATAAGGTACAATCCCCTATTAAAGTCTTAGAAAAGCAACTGTCGATGAATTAATAGAGCATGAATTTGGTAGATGGAAGGAAGATCTTATACATGATATTTTTATAAGAGATGAGGCTGATATGATCATAAGTATTCCATTAAGTAGGGTAGGAATTTAAGACAGGGTCACCTGGATTCATACTACAAATGGGAGGTTTTCTATCAAGAGTGCATACCATTTAGAGTATACTAGGAGCAGAAAGTTGACAAGTGAGATATTGAGACAAACTGATAAAAATGAAGGGTGGAAGAAAATGCGGGATCTAAATGTGGAAGGGAAAATCAAGTAGTTCTTATGAAAGGCTGGTCAGGATATTCTATCAACAAGACTGAATCTCTACAACAAGAGGATCATTAACAATAGTCTGTGTCCAATATGTGAAAGGGAGGTCGAGTTAGTTGTCCATACTTTGTGGAGTTGTTCTACAGCTTCAAATGTGTGGCTGAGAAAGGTAGTCCAATGTAGAAGTGGTCGTGCTATGAGCATGGTTTTATGGATTTATGGAGGAAGAGGAATGGAAAGTTGAGTGTGGAAGATGTTGAAGCAGTAGCATACACAATGAGGAGAATCTTGCTGAGACGAAATTCCCTGTATTTTTTAAGAAAAGTTTGAGCTTCCAAGTCTAGTGTTGTTAAATGCAAAGCAAAGTCTGATAGACTATGATGCTGCACATCAATATCTTCAAGGAAGAGAACAACAGAGAAGCGTGAATAGGTTGATAGAGCTCTAGAAGAAGCCAACTGGAAATGCTTACAAAGCTAATCGGGATGCTACAGTGGACAATATGACAAAAATAGTTGGAAGAGGAGTGGTGATTAGAGACAACAATGGTGACCTGCTTGCTGCCTTGTGTTCCAACATGAAGTATATAAGAAATCATGTAGCTGCAAAGGTGATGGCTTTAAGAAGAACTATGAGACATGTATTGAACCGGGAATTTCTGCAGTAATCCTAGAGGGAGACTCTCATATTGTTGTTAAAAGACACAAACAGCTTGGAAGACATAGAGGTAGAGCATGGTAATATAGTTGCTGATACCAGAAGTATGCTCAAGGAAAGACCGAGTTGGAGTGTATATTTCACATGTAGAGAGGCAAATAATGTAACCCACATGTTGGCAAAACTAGGTTTGCCATGTTTAAAAGAGAGAATCTGGATTGAAGAGGGACCAGTAGAGATTTTGTCATTAGTCCATAAAGATAAATTCTGTAATGGATGATATGTTTTCTGATGAATGGAATGTTATGTTTTATTTTATTTAAAAAAAAAATTCTCAATAATAATAATAATAATAATAATAATAATAATGCTGACGTGGAGAGTGCTCCTTCTAAACCACCGAAGAGTAAAGAGGTTCACTAGACGTGGACAATCCAACAACACCCCTCCCTCGCCCTCCCTCGGGGCCTCACCCACCCACAACTTTCGGCTTTTCGCTTGCTTATGGCTAAAGCCTCAAAACACGCTCTCAAACACCTGTACTAACACCCATTCCTCATTCCCGTTTTCAACTGTAAGTGCAATTCTTTCTCCTTGCTTTCTTAGTTTCTTTTTTTCTTTTGAATCCTATTTCTCTTACATTTTCTTTCATAAACCCACTTGTTCTTCTGCACTGATTTCACGACCTGTTCGTTAGCCGAAAGGAAAAACTTTAATATTTGGGGTTCGGGTGTTTCGGTTTTTCTTGCAAGATCACAGCTTTCAGGACAAACCCATGAAAGAGTCGAATCCAAGCACTGAGCCCATAGGACAGAACTTAATCAAATTGATAAGCAATGTGTGTTTCTCAGTGTTTGTATTCTCGGTACTCGTGTTCACCGTGATTGCCATCACCTACCAACCCCCAGACCCATGGCTTGAGTCAGCTCCGGCCCTGACCGAGCTATTCACCCAATCTGAAAACGCCACCTTCCAAAGTGACAATTCTATCCTAAAAACTGGAGAAGATTTTCCTGTGGAGCGTGCCATGCCACCTGAAAGCAAGCCACTTACCGAGGCTGTGATCGAGAAAGCCGAAGGGAAGATTGCCAATTCAACCCCGGAATTCCAATTGGCTTGCGACGAGTCCAAGCAAGTTGTGAATTGTTCGGACCCACGAGTTCTGATTGCGGTTGAGAAGTTCAATTTACGGGTCTTTAAGTCCATTGTGTTCTTAAAGTATCAGATGACAGCTAACGGGTCAAAACCGGACGAGTGCGATGTGGCATGGAGGTTTAGGAATAAGAAAGAGAAATCATGGAGGAAGTATAGGGATTTTAGGAGGTTCAAGTTTGGAATTGGTGAAAATTGTACGTATAAAGTGGTGCAGGCGGGTGCATGGCATTCTGGTGTTAATGCCCGGCAGCCTAGGAGTAGAATCAGAAATGGTACAAGGAGGGGCAGTGGAAATAAAGCTAAGATTGTGCCCCCACCAGTCCGGGATGAGGAGATCAATGACACAATCCCGACTCTGGGATCATTGATGAATTTCAACAAGGGGAGGTACTTGTACTATTCCCGCGGAGGGGATTATTGTAAGGGAATGAATCATTACGTTTGGAGTTTCTTGTGTGGTTTAGGGGAGGCTATGTTTTTAAATAGGACGTTCGTGATGGATTTGAGTATATGCTTGGAAGCAACATATAATCCGAGTAATAAAGATGAGGAGGGAAAGGATTTTCGTTATTATTTTGACTTTGAACATCTTAAGAAGGTGACATCGATTGTGGAGGAGGGCGAGTTTTTGATGGGTTGGAAGAAATGGCGTCGGAGCCATAAAAGGAAAGTTCCTACTAGGAAGGTTGTGAGTTACAAGGTGACGCCAATGCAACTTAAGAAAGATAAGAACACAGTAATATGGAGGCAGTTTGATGCTCCAGAGCCGGAGAACTATTGGTATAGAGTATGTGAAGGGCAAGCTGCCAAGTACATCCAGAGGCCATGGCACGCTCTTTGGAAATCAAAGAGATTGATGAATCTTGTTTCAGAAATCAGTGGACGAATGGACTGGGATTTTGATGCGGTCCACGTGGTTCGAGGGAAGAAGGCACAGAATAAGGAGCTTTGGCCTCATCTGGATTCTGATACATCCCCTGATGCCCTGTTTATGAAGCTTAAAAGTATGATTCAGCCATGGAGGAATCTGTATATAGCCACAAATGAGCCATTTTACAATTACTTTGATAAACTGAGATCTCAGTACAAGGTACATTTGCTCGATGATTACAAAGAATTGTGGGGCAATGCAAGTGAATGGTACAATGAGACAATGCTTCTAAATAATGGACGACCTGTTGAGTTTGATGGTTACATGAGAGTTGCCGTGGATACTGAGGTCCTTTATAGGGCAAAGACACGGGTGGAAACGTTCTATAATTTGACAACAGATTGCAAGGACGGAGTCAATACCTGCTGAACGGGTTGGGTTATCCCCTAATGTTTTGATTCTTTGAGTCAATTCTGGTTTGTTCTTTTTGTTCATATGTTCCTTTATTGCATCGACGATCATTCATTATGACTAGCTCATATCTGTATTGTTTAATGACTACCCCGAACCCAGAAGCTTCACAAAAGACTTCCTCATTTGTTATTTACCCATATGGGATGAGAACTAAGTTTATCATGTAAAGGGAAGAGAAGAAGAAGAAGAAGAAGAAGAAGAAGAAGGAAAAGAAAGCTGTGTAATGGTATTTCTGCTGGTCAATGAAAGCTTTTTGTTCCTTATAGCATGCACTTGGAATTTACCTCTTAGACAAGATGCTATTGGAAGATAGAGGTGTTTTTTCTTTTTGCCCATGTAATGGGAAGCAGGGTAGCTTTGCCCTTTTGGCTTGTGTTTACAATTCCTGTACTTTTTATATATCAATTTATTTTGGTGTCTACTGAGTACTGAAGAATCATGTCCGCTTTGGTTGATCCTTATACGATTTTTTTATATTTATCTTTTTGGTGATAGAAACTGGATACATAATTAACTGAGCAACATGAGAGTCCATAAATTAACACTCACAGCCTTCATGCCATGCGAAATTTATAGTCTCTTATTATTCCATTCAAGTAGATACAAGCATTCAATTTGTGAAGTCAATCGAAGAAACACAATCAACGAAAGGGTTTCTTCAGAGAATTAGTGCCCTTGTCTATTTGGAATATCTCTTTTTTTTTTTCCTCTCTTTCTTATTATATTATCTGCTTGCACATAAGATTTCAACTGCCTTTTAGGAAAATGTTATTACAATAAGCACTTCCCCTTCCCCTCTCGGAGGGCAAAAGAAGGGTACAGCTACAAACTTACATTGTGATTTTCTTCTATGTTCCAACTCTGTCTCGTTGCCACTTGATCATGCACAGGTATGTATTCCTACAGAAACACATCCACAAGAAACAAGTTAGTTACATAAGATAAATGATAATAGACTTCAGGGATTATGTCACTGCTAGTTAAAATGTTAGTGCCACAGTTTTTATTCACGTTTTCATCGAAGTCTTTGCCTGCTTAACTTCTTGGTTTGGTTTTGGAACGTGAAAAAACTCTATTCTAAGTAAAGCAGTCTGTCATCATATAGAACAAGCGTGCTGGGACCTTTGACATCCCTGAAGCTTTGAAGTTGAGCAAGGTTTCTGCCATGCTCAGTTAGAGTACAGGACTCCTAGAACTAAATAACTAATGTGCCCAGTTAGCCTAGCCACATAATATGTCCTATTCTTACAGGAGAATTAAGCACTTCACTCAAATCTGTTCATCTGTTTATTTAACTTTTTTGGTCGAATATTTCCTGATTGAACATAGTTTTGCAATTTTCACGAAGTGTGAGATTTTTTGTGCTTTTGATGTGGTTAATGTAGAAGGAAATTGTATATATATGTACCTCCATCCTCTGTATCAGCTCTCGAGCAGTCTTTGCGGAAATGATAATGTTCCTGGCAGATGGATTAATGAATCCTTCTTCCACCCCTTTGTCAAACAATCCAAGCAAGCAATCATAATAGCCATCTATATTCAAGAGACCCACCTGTGTTTGCAGCCAAATTATGCTGAGTGTGATGCCGACCTTAATAGTACAACTTTTTGAGCTTTGTTTGTTTTTAAAAAATAAAAATAAAAATTGAAGGAAATATATATGGAGTAACACACATGAAAGTTCTGAGCTTAATTGTTGACAACTGGCCCAAAAAAAAAAAAAAAAAAAAAAAACAAAGAAATGTCAAAACTCAGGGCAAGCAAACAACCATTAAAGTCAAGGCTTCTTGACCTCGTTCGTAAAACTGTTTTTTTTTTTTTTTTTTTTTTAACTGAAACACGCATGCTGATCATCGTGCTCATTCGTTTTCATTGGCTTAAACCTCACCGACTTCAATTTTGATGTGTACTTTCGAACTTTCTCTTATTTAAACTTGGAACCCATTTTCATTGAATGAGAGCGATTGTTGTGACATTATAAACTACTTTTTTCAAAGAAAAGATTAGGCTAATTAAGGGCCTAAAATGGGTGTTAAGTCTGATTCATTGCCATCTCTGTCATATTTGGACAGCCGTCAAGGTCGAGGGCCAGATCTGGCCCCATACAGCCATACATACGGGCTAAAGGCATTCAAACCCCACGCTTTACTTTAATTGCTTCCTCGAACTGGTCATCAAGATATTATCTAATTTTTACTTTTAATTATTGGGATTAGGGAGAAGAATTAGAAGCTACTCTTCCATTTAGTGAGCTAAGCCAAGTGTTCTTAAAAGGACTCTTACAGGTCAAATTATTTATGATATATAGGATGAGAATTTTTTTTTGAAAGGTATATAGGATGAGAATTGATGAACCTCAATATCATCAACATCCTCATCCTCAGGCATATTGCTGCTACCTGGAACTTCCAGTAATGATGAGGAGTTCCATGCATGATCCAGTACTGTTCTATCTGATTAATTATTCCTTGGATCAAACATTTTTTAAACAAATGAAAAATGAAGCCGAAACCATGTTACTTTCAGTTCCTATATATATATATATATGTAACTTGAATTGGAAGTTGCAGTTAGCAATACATGATGATGATGAAGTCGAGTACTCAACTCACATAGAAGAAAATATATATATATACATATAGAAGATAAGTTTTGCTTTAATTTGGTGGAGTCAATCGAACCCCAAAAGTAGTACTGTGGCTGATCATCTCATGACCCAATTACTGTTATCGATCGGGTAATTGGTCTCAATAATTAGTCTTTATTTCCCACAATAGAGGGCGGTCAGAAAAAGTCGTGTAAAAGAAGGAAATAAATAATAATGAAAACGAAAAGGACTACAAACAGTGTTTAATTGCTTAACCTAACTATATTAATATTTTTCCGACAATTAATGCATGCCTACCTGCCTGCTTTTAATATATAAGTTCTCTTTTTAATTGTAATTCTACCTTCAATTAGTAATTGCATCTAAATTAATAATACTCCATCGCCATGTCATGTGAAGTACTATATATATATATACACCTAGCAAGCGAGGAAGATTCCTCAAGTCAATACAATATCAAAGCTACCCTTTTGATCTTTCTTGCAGTTGATCAGGGAATAATATTAATATATATACACGTTAATGCTATTATATATCAATATGGGTCATGATCAGAATAATTAATGAAGGATATATACAATATGCAGGCCTAATTAACATGATGATCCATGCAGGTGTTAGCTAGCTAAGTAGTACTACGTTTAGTAATTCTCTCTCTCTCTCTCTCTCTCTCTCTCTCTCTCTCTCTCTCTCTCTCTCTCTCTCTCTCTCTCTCTCTCTATATATATATATATATATATATCATGATATATATATTCAGGAAACTTTGGGAATTACTACTGTAAATTCCCCAAATTAAATTGAATTAGTGCTTATTTTATAAACGTTCATATATGTCGTGAGGAGCAAAAGGCAATTTAACTTACTGGTTTGTCATGTATCCCAAGCTGAGACCATGTTATCATCTCAAGCAACTCTTCCATGGTTCCATATCCTCCTTCATATTTATATAACAGAGAGAGAGGGTTAAGGGGGAAAAACTTGCATCGATCAATATCTAACAAATTAATTAATGAAAGTACTCTTATTTATGCTGTATATGTACATGTTCTTTCTTTTTCGATCTCAAAATTCACATATATCTGTATATATATACCAGGAAGAGCGACAAAAGCATCAGCTCGACGAGCCATTTCGGCCTTCCTTTCGTGCATATCTGATACAATCAACACTTCTCCCACTGCATGGCCAGATATCTGAGAACAGTTCATAAGCAGTACTAGTCACATCCGAGAGAGAGAGAGAGAGAGAGAGAGAGAGAGAGAGAGAGAGAGAGAGAGAGAGATCTTCATACCTCAAAAGGAATAAGTTTAGTTGGGATAACTCTAACCAAGAAACGGAAAAAGATGATGATCAGTTAGAATAAAGACGAAATGACAACATGAATTAGTACAGATTTTTTTGGTCTATATATATATGGAAATATATGCACTAGAAAGAGACTTGGAACATACATTAAACCAAACCCAATAATTCATCAAAAAGGAAAAACTACACCCAATCAGAACATATATATTATATGTATTCTACGTTGTTAAAACACTGAAAAAGCCAAGTCTTATTTTTTTATGCTCCCCATTAAATCTCTTACCCTAGCACATGACATCCACCATCAAAAGCTGTTTGAGAAACCAATCCCATCAGCCCAACACTTCCTCCTCCATACACCAAATCCATCTTCCTCTCCGCCTGCAGTAAATGATCACCTTTTTAAAACCCTTAAACGAATGTTTGAAACCCAGATATAGGTGTTGACTAGTGTGTGTGTGTGTGTGTGTGTGTGTGTGAGAGAGAGAGAGAGAGAGAGAGAGAGAGAGAGAGAGAGTACGGACCAGTTCTCTTCCAAGATCAAGAGCTGCATCACTGAAGATCTTTCTGTTCCCTGAATTACTTCCACAAAAGACACAGACCCTTTGAAACTTACCCATTTTCTCCTGAAACCAAAACGACTACAGCTGAAATATTCACTATACAATTAACCAAGTCCCCTCATAAGTTACACTTTATTTTATATTATATGTGACCGTCATAATAGTATATGATCGAGTACGATATTCGTAGGACGTGCTTGACACGTGAGAGATTATGTTCATGGCCCATATGAATGAAAATAATGCAAGTTTTCGAGTCAAAGGGGATTCTCACTTTCTTTTCCACCTTTGTTTTCTATCTCAGATTTGTTTTGGTGGGTGCACCAATAATATCCACTGTTCACCTGCTTGTGATACAGGGCTGGGGGAGGCTCCTGATGATCTTCTACATCTTGGATCTGGAAATTAAATCCAATTAGGTGTTTTCGTTTGGTGGTTAGTTTGTATCAAAAAAGTTCACTTCTCCCCACAGGGAATAATTTTTGATTCATGAGTGCTGTCATATTGTCCCAGCTAGCTAGGCAGGCACTCCGATTGAGGTGCCAGAACAACAATATATGAATATGTTTTTTTAAATAGTGATTGAATTTTAGTATACAAAGAGTACCTATAACTTTTACAATAAGTTCATCACTTTTATATATTTCTTGTTCACTTCACTAATATAATTGGTTAAAACAGTTATTTTATATTAAAAAAAAATAATGCAATCATTCACATTAATAGGGTACATAAAAAATACATAAAAATAACTGTTAAGTGAAAACAAAATGACAAACACCATTACTTAAATTACAAAGATCGAGTTAATTGGAAAATATTAATACCGACGAGGGTAAATCCCATTTTCAACAAATTAATAATCAGGCCTTATATACATGCACTGATTTTTCATTAATTCTAATTAGCCCAAGGACACATCATTTCCACAGTGACCCCAGTTATATTATTATATATACAGAATCTAGCGTTCCAATCCATACAAGCTACGTACGTAGATATGTATAAAAATATGCATATATGTGTGTATAAGTAGACCAAGCTAGCTGCAGCTTTGATTATCTTAATTTGGTTCTCAAATTCATCACAACCCATTGATGAAGCTCTGTGTCGATCCCATGAATTAGCAATCCTCTTGGTTATTAATATAAGTGATCTCTGTCAAACTCTTCTTGGAGTGCTGTATTCGTAAATAATACATGTAAGGCTCATCTGTTACCCTCATGAAATGTTTTAGGCACATGTACAAGATAACACAAAAAGATCAGTCTCGATTGAGGTTCAAAGTAATCACTAATAGAGTCCAGCCTGCATTATACCTTCCCAATCTAATATGAAATGTAACGGTCGGCCTGATCTCTCATGATTACAACTCTTTAATGTCATCATCAATTTGGTTCCCATATCATCGATCGATCATTAGGAATTGATGTGCCACCTACCTGATCTGCATGCATGAAACCTAAAAGGGAGTAGTCACAATTGACTTACATATCTAGCCCATATCAGTTCACATGCATGCTCATGTAATTCCGAATATGAAACTCGGGAACATCTCTTCTTCAGCTCCCACTTTCCATGATCCTTTCAAGAGAATCTCGTTGGCCACTTTTCCATCATCGACTAGTTCAGTATAATTCTTAGCCCTGTACCCTCGCTTAACATTCATGCAGAGGATGCCCATTCTTTCCTTCTTTTTGCATGATCATTCGGTTTGGATATAACATGGCTTCTTCAGAATAAAGTCCACCATCGCTAGCTAGCCCCTCCTTGACACTCAAGGGTAATGGAAATGCATGGCAATCCATCCACCCCGACATTGGGCATGAAGAATGCCGGTCTGTGAAGAATTTCTCCTAAGCTTAAATCTCACGCAGATCTCAATCTTTGATTTTACTAGGATTCCCTGACGGAAACCAAAGAAATTTACGGATGCCAAGAAAAGAAATCTCGAAGGCTTAGGTATCATGGTTATGGGAAAATTAGATCCAACTGTCCAAATATATACATCATAAGGAAAAGACATGAATGCCATGTTGAGTCACATTGAATCTGATTCTAGTGACTTTAACAATGATTCTTCAATTGACGAGATTAAAAATTTATGGCCTTTATCACTTCAGTAGAAAGAAGTATTGTGTCATCTGGTCATGCTAGAATGATCCCAAGATGACTCTGGCAATGATGAGGACCTTCGATAGGCTTATGACAACCTTTAAGGAATGGTTGAAAGTGAAAAAAAGTCCAATAAATCACACCTTAAGAAGTTGAACGATGGAATGAAGCCCAAAATCTGGCCGACCAACTTATAGATAGCAATGTGTCCATAGAAGATAAAATCAATACAATAGAAAGTGACTTAGAAAAATCAAGAGCACAACCTCAAAACTTTCGTAGTGTCGATAAACTAGATCACATATATATTATGTGTTGGTAAGGCAGATAGTAACGAGAGAGGTTTGTGTTGTGTTGAGATTGGATCATCTCCTCTTTCTACTTCACAGGCTCCTGCTACAAAGGTAAAGGATTGCATTTGTACCTTCATCTTCAATACGTAAAAAGGATTTTTAAGTCTTTCTTAATTGGTGCATACAAAACTCTCAAGCCGAAATCCTTTTTTTCTTTTATGCTATCATAATAATATTCTGCTAAATTTGTTTCCTATCATTTTTGTGGTGAGATTTATCAAATATGATTAAGGTCTTTCAACTTAATTATACCCCCTCCCCTACACATTCTTCTAGAAATTCCTATTTAGGAATAATCATTGGAATCTAGGGAACCGTGTCATGGTCTTGACACAGCAGACCAAACAAATTAGTGGTCAGTTTTCTGACTTGAGTACTGCTCTCACTAATCTTTGACTGCTCTCACTAATCTTGATAGGAGGCAGAGTAGTTTTGTTAGGAGGAATATTACACATGCACACCAGGGACAAAAAGACTCACCACTTTTATCCCATAATGTTTGGGTGCCAAAACTTGTGGTCTCCAATTGAGTGTCAAGCATCATTGAAGATCTCTGTTTCCAAATACAAACCAATAAGGTGATAGAGCTTTGCTACTTGTAACACTCCAAATGTAATACTCATGTGATATCATTGACATGACAGATATTGATATATCAGTTACATCAACAATAAAAGAATATTGGCTTTACTGTCTGCCACAGTATTGGTGTTATACTTGGAACAGTTAGGAGTATAATTTTCCTTAGGTGATAACAGGTTTCTTTGCTTAAGCCCTTCATCTAAGCTTTCATACAAAACAATGGCAACTTAAGAGAGTAACACACTAGTTTTCACCCAGTTTCTAATATTCTTTGGCATCTCTATGGCTTCTTAAAAAGAAACAGTGGTTTCGTGATAACTCTTTACTAGTTGATCTTGGGCTTAAATGAACAAAAGGAAAAAGAGAGTTTCTCTAAAATCCTTCTTCCTTGAGTAAAAGGTGCCCGGCCAGGTTGGTCTCATTCAGTGAGCCAAAATGTGGTAAATACAGTGACAAATATAATCTTCCATATATATATATATAAATAATAGTAGAAAGACATAACAGGTAGTGAGCTTTGGAATTTGAGATGATATGATCAAGTAGCTTTCCATTTTGAAAGAAAGACTTCGATTGATCCCTACTGTTTGAGTCACGTCTTGGCCGACAAAAACTTTGTTAAAGAAATATTTAGGTGGTGGTGTATATAATATATGTGCATCTATATGCCCATATGGGCGTGGATTTTACTAATAATTAACATAATATAACATAATCCTTCCATTGTTGGCTCTCGATCCATCGATCCTTTCTTACTTTTTGTTCTTATAGTATTGATATTGGGGCTATGACCTAATATATAAGGGTTTCATAATCCGCCCCATATATACTACCCTTGATAAACTTTCTAACATGAACAAATACACTTAGAGATAATGGAACCAGATAAAACTACTTATAAAGAGCAAGCAAGTGATCAATTAAGGAAGAGTTAAAAGGATGATGTTGGTGCACTAGTAAATACATGATGCTCATGACTTCACCCATGATGTAATTATGATAGGCATGGGGCATGGTATAAAAATGGGGTTTCAAGCGTGCGTTAGAAATGATGATGATGTGGGAGCCACAGTGATTTATTCTGGCCAAAGAAATCATACTTAATTAATAATAATCATGTCAATTGCTAGCTATTGGTGAGATCCACATAAACAAGTTGGAACCACAAGAAACCAAAAGACAATCAAATTAACCACTTTTAGCGAGATCTCAATATATGTGCTAGCTTTTCAAACCATCCTTCTACATGTGAGAATTATAAACAGTTCCCTTTAAGTTGGTAGCTCACACCAGGATGATCCGATCATGACCATATATAATGATGGAAACAGAAAACTTCTCCTTTTCCTGTCGTTTTCAATGGTTGATTGATCCATATTTGATTGTGAGCTGGCGTACTATTTTTGCAAGGTTCGGTCAAGCCATTTTCAAAAAATACACGAACTCTCAAAGAGTACCATTGCATGTCTGAAAAAAACTCCTCCATGCCTAATGATGAAACAAATTAGAGAAATTATTCTCATCAGCCACTATTTATCATTACACACCACATACCCTATAAAAATTATCTATATATCTCATGAAAAATATCTTTATATCTTATGAAAAAATTAAAAATATATAATATAAAATTAAATAGTAGCTGATGCATATCAGTTCTCAACAAATTAAGCCTCTTAATTAGGGTGATGATTTTAATTTTGATCACTCAAATATATTAAATTTTAATTAGCAATTGGATCGAACATGTTTACACTCAAAACAACTTTAAGATATGACTTTGCTTTCTCTATGAAAGGAAATAGGACGTTAGAGGCCAAATGGGAATATTTTGTCGGTGAGATGAGATTGTCCCTAACGTATGTCAGAGGTCATAATTAGTGACTGTTGCTTGCTTTTAACCCTCAAATGTTGCATCTACGGCCTACAACCTAATTAATAACACTCTAATCAAAGGGAAAAACCGCAAAGTCAAATTGGAAAAAATGTGAACGAAAATACAATGATGTGACATAAAATGACTGACTAAAGGATCACGTAAATCACATGTTCGATTTTAAATACTTCCGTGCTTGATAAACATAGCAAAGAGGATATATGATTTGTAATAATCAATTGGTTCTCAAGAAGAGTGAAAGTCTTAACAGCAGCAAACAAAGTCTGTACAAATTTTTGTGCCTTTATTGTGTGTTGAATCGACAGCCTTCAAAGAGGAGTTGGATTTGGAGTTGGAGCACTACTTTCTTTTGTATCAATTAGTTATAGAAGTGATTCATGAAAATTAATCCATTTCAATTTGACACTTCAATAATTGAGGGGCCGCCCTTCCACCATGATTTTCTCATGTTTTATCTTTTTGTAATACCTCCATAAGCTTTCTTAATCACAAAAAGATGCACCTAAGTAGCCCTCCCCGTCTTTAATTAATACTTCTGCACAAGCTGGATGATAAACCGACCACTGAGTTTCGTGCATGTGATTGAGATTGTAAACAAGGAAATTGCAAAACTTGATATTTCATACGGTGAAAGGGCTTGCAGTATGTAATTACAGATAGATGGTTGAATCGGGTTCAAACCTTAAAAATATACAATAAATGCTGTCCAAGTCTAAGAATTCTAAAGACTTTCAAGCACCCCACCTCCCCCTAAAAAAAAGAAAAATAAAATAAAAAGTGATGTAACCCACATCTGAAATTGAACATACTGATGATTAAAAGGGAATGCGAGACTTGGCTAGCAGTGCCTTGAAAAAGGATAAACCATAAACATCTCTGACGCACTAAGGAGAAGCTAGCAACAAACTGGCATGCCATTGATCAGATAGTTGTGGAGACACTAGCAGATGGGGTGGCATGGCGTGCCACAAATGACTTGACAAGTGGATTCACAAGATGAGGTGCTTCATCCTTCATTTCCATCAACAAATCATTATATTCAAAAGTTATTATCATCAATAACAATATTAACTTCATATTAAAGTGAAAACAACAAGCGATTGCATTTAAGTATAGATAGGGAAAAGGGCCTTTCTCTCCACAGTTAATGAATGATTTGGCATTGATGGAACATCAGAAATCAGTGCGTTAGACCTTGAAATAATAGCACGTGCAGAGAAAGTTCTGTTTAGATTCTTAGAGTCCTAACAGCCCTTACACCTCAAAGCTTTGGATACATTCCAGTTTTATTGCATGCCTCCTAACAGATTAAAAATTTAAAATGATAAATTAAATCGTCCATGAACTGTACATAATTACCATGGTACAAGCTGTGCAGGAGCTAACATTTTTGACACAAAATATAAATAGAACTATATGCATAGCCCTCCAAAGCAGGTGTAGAATACTCTCTATTGTGCCACACACAAACACCACCAAATCAAGACACTGCCGCATGTGTTGTTTGTGAGGGCAGATGGGTGGGTGGGAGTTAGTCAATGTGTGTATATGCATGTGAGAGAGAGAGCAACAGAGAGAGAGAAGTACCTGGGGGCAGTGCCCAACATTGGGCAGGATGACAAAGTCTTCAACAGAATCAAAATTCCCATAGTTTCTACCAAGCTCAATGGGTTCCCAAGGATCCTTGTCACCCCATGCTATTAGAACTGGACACTGCAAAGAGCAAAGTAGGATCATTAGTCTTATTACAAATGCTGGTCTCACTTCACTGGATCCTGTAAGAGTGGCTTGGATACAGTCCTACAATTGAGAATTTTTCTTTTTGGCATGGATGTTTGCTCTCAAGACTCATCCACAACTTTGTACTCGTAGGATCAGTAGTTAACAAACTGAAATACAATTGACACACTGACCTTAACTTGAGGCAGAAGTTCCTCAGGAAGAGGGCCGCCTGAGTAGCAAATAAACTCAAGAAACACATCAGCAGCACCAGGTTCCAGTCCTGGGTTAAGTATTTTCTGAACCAGTTCCTCCGTCACTTGGGAGGTATCATGGTAACACTGAAACTCATTTAATCAGAAACAATCAGCACCAGTAAAGGTATGACGTGCTGGATTCATTCTTTTCAGTTAAACATACAACTTAGAATAGGTGTAGTGCAGCATTTCATTCCCTATTTTATACTACTGCACTTTCTAAGATCAAGGCATCAATCGTCAGTCTAAAATGACCTGTAAATATTCTGTCTCTAGACCATCTCTTTTGACTTAAAATCCACAGCATTTCCTGAATTTCAACTCCAAAATGAATTACCATAAAATTTACAAAATTTAAGGTTCATTCTTGAAGGAAGCTTTTTCTTAGGCAGGAAATATGCAGCATATATAGATCATAGACAACACAGTCAAGTATGTCGCATTTGTAGCTTTTTTTGTCTTGTCTTTTCCTGTATATCCAGTTAGTGGATCCATTTATGTGCATAGACAAGATGCCAACTGGTCATGTACTTGCTATACTTTACCACCTATACGCATAAAAGCTTCTTAGGGCTTGTTTGGATACTAAGAATATCTCAGAATATATGTGAATAGTAGTGAAATAATTCAAGAAAATCTGAGAACATTTGTGTTCCCAAACAGGCCCTTAGTTGTATGTAAAAGAACGAGGTTTTAACTTCCCGACTTTGTGATAAGGAATAAAAAATGAATTCATAATTGTGAGAATCAAAAATCATGTATATCAATCAGATCACTATAGATTGACGCATCAAATATCAATGGGTTGATAGACTATTCCAAGCTTGAAGTGCAAATATCTGATGCATACAAGATTAGGTTCTGAATCAACAATGTTTCAAAGATTAAATTCAGATCAAATTTGTAATTTCAAAGCCTGATCCATTACATACCTACACCTCTTCCAAGGGAAAATTATGGTTCCAATAGAGAATATCTTGAACTCAACTAGGTCCACTGATTGTGATTTGCATTCTAGTTTCTCATGATATTACTCCATTTCAATAAAGAACTACAGATGATGAATCAATGAAGTTTATATGGTGAAAGCAAAGTGGAAGGAAAAAGACGAATGGTTACAAATTCCCACGGAATGGTGAAAATTACAGGAAGAATGTTTATATGCTTTTATAGGAAAAGATGTAGGCAAAAGAAAATGATATTTTAGCCTTGTGGAGGACTTGGAAGCATTGCCAAATTTGGTAACCATTAACATCTGAAGACATTTGTGCATACTTAGTGATATCTTGCAAAACATACGAACAGGTCCAAGTAAAATTGTAAACCTTAAAAAATTATAGTGAACTTGTGGTATTGACTACCACATTAGTGCTAAATTCATTATTTCAATTAGTCCTTCATGTAATTAGCACTAATAATTTGTATAGGAATACCTGGCAAAGAATACTTTTCACAGATTCTGGTGTAGCAACAATTTTATAGAAATATTTTCCCACAGCAGTATTCCTGGCACAACAGCATGACTACCTTTAAGTCTTACAGATGCAACCTTAAATAATAGCCCATCAAAGGAGCTGATACTCAAATCTTTACCTCAGCAAACTCTGGAATGACCTGATGAAAGGTCTTCCAAACCAAGGCTGCTTCTTAATATGTAGCATACGAAGAGATATATTTAGAATGATGATGCCTTTGCAGATCTGTGGTGCCATAACCGCTGCCTGAAGACCAACAACACCTACATAATACCAGGAAAAGAAATTTCATTGAATGCATCATTATCATCAACCTATTATTAAATTCATCATCAACCTACTTTTCTGAATTTAATAAAACAAAATTAGATCTAAGGCTTGTTTCCAAAGAAAATAGCACTAGAGAAGAAATATATCAATGGGTTTGAATTAGGTGGCTAATTTTTATAGAATATTTATATCCTATTGTTTTTAAAACCAAGCATGACAGAAGATGACGTGAAGGTTTTAAAGACAGCATATTTTACAGCAGTATCTTCTCAAAAAGTTCTAAGAAAAGAGCACAAGCAAGAAAGCATCCTTCACACGCCAAGACGATAGCCTTCAGGTTGCCTGATAAATGTATTAAAAGTAACGTGCCTAGAAAAAAAATTTTCTCAGCAGCAAGTACTGGGAAAAAAAAAAAAAAAAATCAGAGAGAGGGAGCAAAGCAATATAAATATGCGCGCATTGCACTTTACAACTGGAAACTATATCTTATTAAAATTAGCAAAGACAGAAGAATACAAGTTCCTTTTTGAGACTTTGTAAACCATATTGATTCCAAGTTCGCATGCATCAACCCAAAAGGTCAGAGATGATTTATGCATTTTTTCTGAAGTTTCTGGGAAAAAAATAAAATCGGAAGAACAACATATTCGGATGCAAAACACAGAACATATATGGAAGAATGAAGAATTATGCAACATTGCTCTTAAACCCAAAGTAGAGTACCAGTATATAATGAACTAAAAATCTCTACAACATATAAGACTCGGCTGCAATATTACCCTAGCTCAATAATCAGCAGTTGTAAAGTAAATGCATTTATTGTGGTTCTTATATTTTAATAGAAAGTCATGAAATTTAAATTAGTTCTACACTTGCATATTGCATAAAAATAATTTTGCATAGCTGCTAAAAAAACAATAGGATTTTAAGCTTTTATAAAAAAGAATATGCATAAATTAGTCAAGTATCAGAACTTATAATCAATAACTAATTTATTAAAGCCAAAACATTGAAAAGGAGCTCACCTCCAATGGAATTGCATATAAAGAATGCTTCATCCTTAACCACATCGTTACAAAAATCATTTAGTTGGGTGGCCCATGTTTCAAATGTATAATAGTTGTCACTAAATTGACGAGGATTTGGTTTATCCGAGTATCCATAACCAATAAGATCAATCGCGTATACCCTGTGTGATTTTGCCAGAACTGGAATATTTTTCCTCCAATGGTCACTGCAGCCAATCTGCAATTGAGTCACAAGTACTAACAGACACACCAAAGATGCAAATTATTTAAGAATGAAAATTATAAGCACTACAAAAATTAAAACAAAAAACATCAAGCTTTTAGATTGCAACCAAAACCCGTCATAAGGAATTGAGCCTTTTCATAGACCCCTTGGACATGTAAATGAGTTTCAGAAGCTAGACTCTTGGCTGATCATGCGATGCATAACCATTAGTGCTGTACTTTTTCTGTTGACTGGGGCCACTCTGAAATATGCCTTCGAAAAATTGTTTGCCTGTTATTATAAATAGATAATAGCTTCTGCTACTTCCCCCTTCGTAAGTTCATATTATAAATAGATAATAGCTTCGCCTCTAGTTCATCTTTTAAGCTCATTTACCAGAGATAGACATTGATGCAATCTTAACTAATGCAATCCTGATGTAAAACAGATTTTGAAGTAGTATTAAATACTTAAATATTCTCTTCTATGATTCATTCCTATGCTCATAAATCCATTTTGCTTTACTATACTCGACCAATGGCTTAAAAATAAAAGGCTAGCCTCAAAGAATTATGCAAGTTCTATTGGTGGAATATACTCTTCAAAGAACTAGCTTTTCCAAATTAAGCCTCTTGGGTACCACGATGAAGTACTTTCCTTAACATAAACTAGAAGGTTAGGCTTCCACTCATTTAAAAATAGAAGGTGTCAATGTGTTATTGCATTTGTTATTAGTCATAAGCATCAGTATGCATACTGCTGAAAATAAGCTAGAGGGAAGGTTCACAGAGATGTCATGTCAGTCAGGTTAAACATTTCAACAATCATTATCTTGGTTCCTTGCTTGAGCATATCCCTTAACCATAATGATCAATGAAGTGGTTAACAAACTGAGTAGTCACTACATGTTGTCTCATTATTGGCATTACCACAGTCCAAAAATCATGTCTAGTAATTTAGATAAATATAAAATGAATGTGACGTTTCATTTCTGTGGTGAGCTTCAAATATGACTATTGCTACAAATATATTGCAGAACCTTCCTGAATGATATACCAGTGATTCTCCAAGTACAGTCCCACACCAATTCCAACACATGCATCAATCCTCCAGAAACTAATTGTTAACCACACTGCCCTATATGGATGGATGTACCCGAACCAAAGGGACCAAATTTGGGTTCTGGTGATTAGGGTGGGGAGGGGGTTTATCCTGTGCTCAGATACAAAGAGGATTGGACTATTAAAAAATAAAAAATAAGTATTAAACAAGTGAGTTTCTTTTAAACACTGAATTCACTTTCATATTGGGCTATAAAATAAATAAATATTAAAAAACTGAGTTTCTTTTAAACACTAAATTCACTTTCATAATTCTGGGTTACAAATATTACTCATACTAGTAAATTTTTAATTAACATTAGAAATTTAGAGGAAAAAGAAGAATGATACACCAACACTGATGAGATATGAGGATTTGATTATCGCAGAGAACAGTGTAACACCTAATACCAAGTCACATAAGAGACCATCAGTACTGTAATCGATCTGGATGATTTAAAACTTTATGAAATAACTCTTTTTGTTATAACACTTTCATAGGCTCTGAACTTGAGTTTTTTCTCCTAAAATTACCCTGCAATGCTGTATAGACAGAAACAAGAGTGGGCAAATGCAGTTTTACCAATTAAATGAGGTCCATCCATTGTTCAACTTCACTTACAAAATATATTGGTTGACACCACAGACAAACTATCAAACCATATACTAAAAGAGTTTCAATCCTAATCATGCCTAGAAGTTGTCCAACCTGACCCTTGTTTATACCAAAATTCAAGTGTCAGAGTATGCATGCAATCGGCATGTAAGTTTATATGAACAACGAATATACTCTGCAATTTATGCATTCAATACCTATATCAATTAGGTGTCTGCTAATGAGAAGCAAAATGTGATTGATGTAGACCTGTTTGCTCCAAAACCATGAATTAAAACTAATGCAGGGCCACTGTTCCCAGAGTACTGGTAGCGAATAGAATAACCTCTCCAGTTCCACTTACTACAAGACAAAAAGACAAATTAAGAAAAATATAATAATTGACTCCGTCCAAAAATTTAAAAAAAAAAAATTTACAAAATAAAAGCCTGCATCGTGGGTAACAATCACATGAAATAAGGGTGAAGCTTTTATTCAAACAAGGTATAGAACTTGATCTAGAAAAAATGTATTCATATGAAGACACTCATAGATCATGTTAAAGACACAATAGTAATTCAAAAGAACCAGAGAATTGAAATGTGTGGAGTGAATGATTGCAATTTACAGTAATTTCTATGGACTCACATTTCCTAGGAAGGACAACCACAAGGGGGGCCCAGTAAGCATATTGATCTCCACATTATTTATAGAAGGATCGGCAAGTAGAGTTGACTGTTAGGAACGGTAAGACAAAAGGTAAAACAAAAAAGTGGAATCAATCACACACGACACAAGATTTAAGTGGTTCTTTAACGTGCCTACATCCACGGATATGCAGAGGATTTTATTTCAGATGATAAGCAAATGCAATGCGGGAGAACGACAGCCATACAGGGAATGATACAATAAATATATATATATAGGAACTCATTGAAAAAATCCACCAAAAAACTGCAACGAATCCTTGTCAGGTCGGATTGAATCATCAAACTGGGCCACGACAAACACAACCAGGCTCCACGCATAAGCCTCAATGGTATGAACCACTGAAATTTGAATTTTGAGGCTCATTGCTTGCCCATAGGTTATTATGCTATCAGAGTGAATCTTCCACCAACTATTATTGACGAGACAATTAACCTCCATAATTATTTCTATGCAGAGGCAGCAACCTAGAGGTACCTAAGTGGTTAGGCCATCTTGAATCCATTCTATATTAAAAGTATACTCTTTATTACCCATAGATAATGAAGGAAACAAAATATATTGAATTTACTAGTTGCATGTTGAGGTCATATTAAATAAAGGCATACTACTAATTATTTCACAATCATAGAATGCTAAAAAACATGTATTGTTTAGGTTCAGCTGCGTCCTGTTCCAACGTCAAGTTGGTATTTGGAGTCAGATGTCTTTAAGTATCTAATTCATATATATTTTACAGATTTAAAGAATAGAGAATTTTCAATCTAGGACTCATCTGCAGAATGGTTTCTCAAGGATGGAACAACGTATACAAAATGGGACCCAATAAATAAGATTTTCACAACAGAAAAGAGTAAAAAAAAAAAAATCTGAGCCCCCAAGCCTAGCACGGATGGCTGATTTCCATGACGGAAAAGAAGACAAAGGAAATGAGGAGTTGATAGCGAAGCAAACTATGAACGCATTCTTCTTCATCCTCTGATAGGTCTTGTCAGCCACCCTGCTGAGTCTTGATGCAAAAATAAAGGATCTATTGACTTACTTTCCTGAAAGTAACCTTTCAAAATGAATGATTACCTCCATCATGATGGGTTTAAATATTCTAGTTATGGAAGCAAGGAGCCTATAGATCCTCAATGTTTGCAGCAAGGAATCATTAAATTATACAAAATGTTCCTAAAATTTGGTCGAGTCATTCATATCATAGAAAGTTATGATCCGTTGGTAAATTTAATTTCTTAATGTTACCACAACAAATAACAAGAAAAAAAAAAAAAGGAACCTCGTGCATGTAAGGTCTTTTATGTTTAGTCCTCTGCATCTTCCTCTTTGGTAGAAGAAAGAAAAATTGTGCAGCTGATTATTATGAGATGGGTGAAAAGATTCAAGTAAGATATGCACCCCTTTAGCCCTTTCTAAGAAGCTTGTGTCATCACCAATAGAAGAAAAAATGACAAATTTTCTAAGAGGATACAGCCCCTCGCAATGAAGATCAATGACTGAAATGCTGTAGAGGAGTGTTTGTAGAAAAAGCAATTAAGTAAAGGCTGAAAGTGGTAGATGTTAGAGGCTACATGTTTGCAGTAACATTCATCGGTTTAGGAAGGGCAAGATTTGATCGATTAAGATAACGCCATAAGTGCTATTTTAAATATCACCAAAACAAATAGAGAGCCAAAAGGCCAAAGAACTTAACCTTGGTTGTACCATTTAATCAAAACTTAAGTCAACAAATTTACCACAATGTGGGACAAGACGAATAAGATGCAAGCAATACACTTAAGTTTCTATAGTTAATATTTCAAAAAAAAAAAAAAAAAAAAGCTTCTATAGTTAAACACAGACACCCACGTATTCACATATCTAATTCATAAACAATTTGGTTTATTAATTCATTTATTTCAAACCCCGCAAACAGAAAAGTTTTAAACTTCTTTTCCACCAGTTTCCTGCAGAGCAAACCGTACCGACAAATTCAAATCGAATATCTCCAAAATAACAAGGTTCGAAACCCATTACCGGATTTGAACTTCGTGCGTGAGATCATTATTGGATGCCGTTCCCTGACTGGATAGGCAATTACGTTCAACCTGATCGTTCGAACGACAATGTACGACACACCCATTTGAGATAATCGGATGAAACTTGGAAACTCTGCGAAGAACAGAATATTGACGGGGATGAGTTCTGCAACAAGAGATTGAAGATGATGCAATCTTCGTTTTTATCCGAGAGGAAAGAACAATGAAATCAGGCTTTGCGAGTGGCAGTACAGGGGAAACCGTGCATGCCATAGCTTCAGAGAGGAGCAGAGTGTCCTCTCCGGTATTGAATGTTCCCTCAATCCGTGCTCGAGGGAATGGATACGTGTTTGGTACTGCTCCACGTAGCCAACATACAGATCCAGTCGTATTCTATCCAACATTTGTCATTGAGTCCCGCTAGGATCCCACAAAAGGCTCGACGAGGCAGTGACATGTCAGTTTTTCTAGTCACTTGAATTGGGTTATTGGCTTAGGTCCACAAATGGAGTCTTTTAGTGAAGTAGTTTATTGATAAATACTTTTTGCAGTCGGGAGATGTAGTCGGCGTGCAGTCGATTGTAAAAAAAAAATTAATACGGGACCTACATGAAAAAAAAATTATTTTTATAACTTTTTATAATTCATGTAGGTTCCCTTGAATATAAAAAAAAATTTTATAATTTTTTTTTTATTCATTCCGTATAGTCGACTGCACGCCGACTGTATGTGGCGACTGTATGTAGCAAAACTGTAGTTTATTTGTTCTAGTTTGAATTGTTAGTTGACAGAGTCCTTTTGATCGTGGTTGTCAATCCAAGTCTTGGGGTCGTGTCCGGAAGAGTGGGGCCACTTGAGAGAGCGTCCGATGATTCAATAGTCCATGTTCTTATTTGATTTGTTCCTTGTATTTCTCATTCTGTTGAGTCAGTTTACCTTATATTTAAGTTAGTTTGTTAATGAGAAATGACAACAAGTTTGAAACCAACTTTTATCGTACATTGGAGGACTTAATCCCGTCGAAATGATTAATAAATTTAACTAGTTTCTGTCAGGGCCTTAACATTTGGTATACGAGCCAAGTTATCACCATGGCTAAGGGCACGAGTACCATGTAGTCTTAGCTGGCAGAAGCTATGGCAAATGTTAGGCACACACAGGAGATGCAACAAAAAAAATTAAGAGTCTTTACAACAAACAGTACAAGGATTATCACAGCAATTACAGAACATGAGCAATAATTTGGAAGCATTCATGCGTGTGCATAAGGAAGGTAGAAGACTCATCATCTGGCTCACAGGTTGCAGATCCATTATTTGAAGAACATGGTGACATCCAAACTCGTGCTATATGCTTGGATTTCCCAAAGTTTGATGGCGAGGATACTTAGGGATGGGTTATCATGCTCAACAATTCTTCATGTATCACCAGACCAATCCCATCATAGAGTACTCTTGGCTTCCTTCCACATGGAAGGTAAGGCTCTTGTATGGTTTCAGTACTTGGAGGTTGGAAGTATCACCAATTGGGAATAATTCATCAATGCCCTATAAACAAGATTCAACCCCACTGTTTTTGAAGACCCTATGGAAGCACTTATGAAGTTAAAACAAACAACCACAATTAAGGCTATAAGACTTAGTTTGAAACCTTATGAAACCAATTGAGAGGTTTAGCCCAGCCTTATAAGCGTAGTTGTTTTCTCATAGGGCTGTGTGAAGACATATGAGGATGCTCAATCCTCAAAATGTGGTAGCACCAACTCACAGGTTTATGGTGAGGACGCTTATAGGGCTGTGAAGACGAGGCTGTGTAGCATATGGATTAGCAATGATGGAAGAGGAAAATGTGGCAGCACTTAGAAGGGCCAGTAGACTGGGCCCAGTACCATTCGGCCAACACTTGGCCTACCACTTGCCGTGGAAAGGAAGGCCATTATTCCTATGCAGCGTCTCTCACCAACTCAAATAAAGGAACAAAGAGATAAATGATTGTACTATAATTGTGATGACAAATGGAGTCAAAGACATAAGTGTAAGGTAGCCCGTTGTTCATTATGGAATGTGAAGATGAAGAGCCTAGAGACAAGGAAGCACCTCTGATCATGGAAAGAGAGTAGCAGAATCAATTCTGGGCCAAAAATTGTAGAGGTTGAACTTAAGATCTCAATCCATGCTCTTGTGGGTTGCCCAACTCCTAAAACAATGAGACTAGTGGGACAGATTCAAGGCTACAGGGTGGTGATTCTAATTGATACGGAGAGCACTCACAATTTCATGGATCCATCCATTGTCAAGAGAGCTCCATTGCAAACAATACCTACAGAAGGATTAGTGGTCAAGGTAGCTAAGGGGGACACAATAATCAACCAAGGGAGATGCCTCAAGGTAGTGATGCACATGCAAGGAAACTCTTATAGCACTGATTTTTGTCTTAACTTCGGGTGGTTATGATATTGTGCTTGGAGTTCGATGGCTCAGTACCTCAAGACCCATTTTGTGGGATTTTTCTAAGTTACTAATGGAATTTTAGTTCGAAGAGCAAAAGAGAAAGTTAAAGGTTATACACCCTTCAGAATTATCCTTGATGATTGGGGAAGCGTATGGGAATTATCATATTATTCTTAAGAATCTAATCCAGCCTTATTAGAATTGATCTAGAAATTTCTCATTGGTTTTGATGAACCTAAGGGGCTTCCCCCTTCTAGAGATCAAGACCACCATATAATCCTTCAACCTGGAACCAAACCTATATGTGTGGGGCCTTATTGATATCCCTACTTCCAAAAAACATAAATAGAGAACCTGGTACAGGAAATGCTACAATCAAGAATAATTCGACCTAGCCAAAGTCCATTTTCTTCCCCGTCCTATTAGTAAGAAAGCAATATGGAAGTTGGAGGCTTTATGTAGACTATCATGCATGAAATAAAGGTCAAATTCCCTATTCCAGTAGTAGATGAATTGTTGGATGAATTACATGGTGCCACCATTTTTAGTAAACTTGACTAAAGGTCTAGCTACCATCAGATTAGAGTTTATCTCGAGGACATCCCAAAGACAGCTTTTAGAACCCATGAAGGACATTATGAATTCTTGGCCATGCCCTTTGGATTGACCAACGCATCTTCTACCTTTCGAAGCCACATGAACCAAATATTTAACCCATTTTTTAGAAAATCCCTCTTGGTCTTTTTTTTTTTTTTTTTTTTTTTTTTTTTTTTTTTTTTTTTTTTTTTTATGGCATTCTAGTTTATAGCAAGTCCAAAGTTGAGCACGTCAACCATTTAAGAATTGTGTTAAAGACACTAAAACGGCACAAGCTCTTTGCTGAGAGATCTAAGTGTAGTTTTGGGTGTTCTGAAATATAATACCTCGGGCACTTAATTTCTAAGGAAGGAGTGAGGGCTGACCCAAAAAAATTGAATCCATACTTAACTAGCCTTTCCCAAAAAAATCTCAAATCCTTTCATGGTTTCCTAGGATTAACTAGATACTACAGAAAATTGATCTAGGGATATGGTCTTATAGCAGCACATTTAATTGCCCTCCTTAAGAAAAATTCATTTACATGGAATGAAACCATAAAAGAAGCCTTCTTAAACTTGAAAAAGGTTGTAACTAATCCCCATGCTTTGATTTTACCTAATTTACTCAACCTTTTATTATTTAATATGATGCTCATGGGTATGGAATTGGTGTTGTTCTTATGCAACAAATAAGGCCTATAGCTTACATGAATAAAGCAATTCATGGTAAGGCCCTTCAAATGTCAACCTATGAAAAAGAGTTGATGGCATTACTGCTGGCAGTAAAGAAGTGGAAATCCTATGTGTTGGGCAATCATTTAAGGTACAAATAGATCACCAAAGTCTTAAGTACCTCCTGGAGTAGAAAGTTGGAACTCCCGTACAGCAGCGTTGGTTGACTAAATTACTTGGATATGATTCCCAAGTTGAGTATAGAAAGGGGAATGAGGATTATGTGGTTGATGCCTTGTCCCGGAAGGAAGAGAAGTCGATAGGGAGTCTAACAACCCTATCCACACCTACAGCTCCATGGACCACGGATCTTATAGCTTCATACAACAATGATGCCAAGGCTAAAAAACTATTACAAGCCTATGAGACAACAAATCTAAATTAGCAGAAGTATCAAGTGAAGGCAGGGTTGCTATTCTACAATAATAGACTCTATATAAGGAATTATCGACCGATTAAGAGCCAGATTTTACAGCTTGTCTGTAGTAGCCCTGCAGCAAGGGATTCAGGCTTCCACAAAACCCTTCATTGAGCAAGGAAAGAGCTTTATTGGTTAGGCATGAAAAAGGAAATTAAGTAGTTATCAAGGAATGCGAAGTGTGCTAGCGAAACAAAGGGGAGAATATTCATCCAGTGGGTCTCCTTCATCCCCTGCCAAAACATCATAATGTATGGATTGATATATCTATGGATTTTATCGAATGGTTGCCTAATTCTAATGGTTGCAGTGTAATATTTGTGGTGGTAGATCGACTCTCAAAGTATGCCCACTTTATACCAGTAGCACATCCTTACACTGCTTCTAAAATAGCACAAATATTCATTTCCAACATCTTTAAACTACATGGAATGCCAAGTTCAATTATATATGATAGAAATCCTATGTTTACAAGTGCATTTTGGATAGAATTGTTTAAGCTGCATGGTGCAAATTTAAAGTTTCGTTCGGCTTATCATCCACAAGCGGATGGGCAAACTGAAGTGGTGAACAAGTATGTGGAACAATATTTGACGTGCTTTGTAAGTTACAAACCAAAAGAGTGGTCCAAATGGCTACCATGGGCAGAGTGGAACTACAATACGAGTGTGCATTCAGTGACTAAATTAACTCCCTTCAAAGTTATCTATGGTTACCCACCCCCCAAGCTAATACCTTATAGTTTGGGTACCACTCAAGTGCAGGCTATCAAAGACACTTTGAAGACCCAAGACCACATCTTGGGATTATTGAGAGAGAATTTATAGATTGCACAAAACCGAATGGCAAGGTATGTTAATTTGAAGAGGACAAAAAGAATGTTTGAGGTAGGAGACATGGTTTACCTCAAATTGCAACCATATAGGCAGTGTTCATTTTTCAAAGAATAAACTTGAAACTCTCTCTACGTTTCTATAGGCCTTACAAGTGTTAGAACGCATCAAAACAGTGGCTTAACGTTTGGAGTCCACCGGAAGCGGCCATCCACCCTGTCTTTCACGTGTCATGCCTCAAGCAAAAATTAGGACATTGAAACACTTTGGAGTCCACCATACCGCCAGCAAACACTAAAGGCATCATTAGGGCTACATTGGAGGCCATCTTGCATAGGATATTGAAAAGGAAATGAAATAGTGCAGTCACAAAGTTGCTAGTAAAATGGACTGGTCTAAATGAGGAAGAAGCTTATTTGGTTGAGTATCGAGCTCTGGAGAATGAATTCCCTGACCTTGTGGGCAAGGTCTTCTAAAAGGAGGGGCAGGGTTACGAGCCAAGTTATTGGGTCTAGTCACTTGGATTGGATTATGGGCTTAGGTTCACAAATGGAGTCTTTTAGTCTAGTAGTTAATTTGTTCTAGTTTGAATTGTTGGTTGACAGAGTCCTTTTAATTGTTGTTGTCACTCTCAGTCTTGGGGTCGTGTTCTTTAGAGTGGGGCTACTTGAGAGAGTGTCCGATGATTCAGTAGTCTATGTTCCTAGTTGATATGTTCCTTGTATTTCACATTCTGTTGAGTCAATTTACCTTGTATTTAAATTGGTTTTTTAATGAGAAATGGCAGCAAGTTTGAAGTCAAGTTTGATCTTACATTGGAGGACTTAATCCCCTCAAAGTGATTAAGAAATTAAACTAGTTCTGTCAGGGCCTTAACAATTTCATTTTCCCCCACTTCGTGAGTCCCAAAAATTAAGCCTCATCATTCCTTTCCACTTCGTGTTCCTGCCATCTACCGATAAGGTAGTCTTCGCCGACATCTCATCCCCAACAACAACGTTTGGTAGTCTTCTTTGACATTATTGTTGGCAGTTTCAGTCCTCGGGATGGGAGCCCTCGGTCGTGTCCCTCCTTGGCAAGTATACACAAACTAAATTCATTTTAAAATTTTTCATTTTCATGTAACAAAAGAAGAGAATAGTTAAAAGGTTAAAATTTCTATTTTCTTATTTATTTTTATAATTGCTTTTTGGGCAAACAAGGTCTTTGGGGCTCAATTTCTTCCAAGAGAAAGGGGGGGGGGGGGGGACTCACTTCTTCCTAAATACCCTAGAAGTCCACCGCCACCAAAGAGAGACTTCTTAGACTTAAGAGCTCCAGGTCCACTAAGGCTCTCCGACAAGAAGAAGTCTATAGGAATGGGGATACGGCAAAGCTAGAGAGGCCATGGGGGGGGAGAGAGAGAGAGAGATAGAGAGAGAGAGAGAGAGTACGGATGCAGGAAAAGTGAAGAAAGGAGAAGGGGACTGGGGCACTAGGAGTAAAAAAAAAGGTTCAACGCCATTTCAATTTGTAGATTCTTTCATCACTTAGTTTTTACTTGTAACCATCATCTTTTTTTTACAATTTTTAACATAATTTTGTTTTTGTTAAAAATTTTTGCATGAACTTGTGAATGACTATTTATCTATGGCCTCTTAGAACTCTAACTTATTCGTTTATCAACTCTTTAGTGGATGTATTAACCAATTCCAAAATGATTGGTGAAGATATATGTCTAGCATACAGTTATACAACACACAATTCTTAAGGATAAGAAGTATTTTCAATATTTAACATTAAATATAGCCAACGTCAATACAATATCCGTTCATCAAGCCTAATTGAAGGTTACGGAAGAACTAATATCATACTATCAAAAGGAATAGAATTTTCTATTGACAATACTTTGTATTTTTCAAAATCTAAAGGAAATTTTCTCAATTTTAAATCTATTTATCATAATAGTTTTTTTATAAGTGTATTCATAGTAAATGTTTTTTTATAAGTATATTCATCGTAATAGGTATCACGTTGAAACTATCAATTAAGACAATAATGAATATCTTTACATTATAATAATAAATTTATGTTAGAAGCTCATATTAGATAAACTGTTAGTTTTCTCTTCTGGGTTATATTATACAACAATAAAGATAATTGAATTGCATGTTGTAGTATACCAGAAGTAATCTAACCCAAAGGCCTTTAAGTTTTGGCACAATTGTCTTGCTCATCAAGAATCAATCATGATGTGTCGAATAATTGAGAATTCATATATGCATCCCTCAAAGAACTAGTACCAAGCGATTATACATGTGTAGCATGTTTCAAAAGAAAGCTAATTATCAGACCATCCTCTTCTAAAGTAATTATTGAATCTCCATCATTTTTACAAATAATCCATGGATTACGTTTCTACTTAGCTTAAAGGAGGATAAAAAATAAGATATTTATTTTTGGTGGTATTGTTATTTCATGGAGTTTTGCTAAGAAAATATTAGTTGCTACCCTTCTAACAACTTAGATTATTGCAATTCATGAAGCAAGCCGATAATGCATTTAGTTAAAATCTGTAACCAACACACTTGAGAAAAGTGTACTTTATCCACAATTAGAGATAGCCTAATAACATTATATAAAGATAATGTTGCTTGTACCACACAAATCAATGGAGACTATATGAAAGGTGATAAAACCAATCATATTTAGCCAAAGTTATTTTAAACACGAGTTTCAGAATAGCGATGATATAAGTGAAGAAAATACGATCATGTGATAATTTGGCAGACATATTCACTAAAGCATTACCCAACTACAATATTTACACAACATTGAAATGCGTCAACTCAATAATCTTTCATCATAAACTATTGAAGCTTTACATACTTTTGAGGGGGAGAAAATAATCATATGGATTGTACTCTTTTTAATTCACTAAGGTTTTTTCTCACTAGGTTTTCTTTTGCAAACTTTTAACAAGACAACCCTAAAGCATTCTAAGGTTTTCTTGTGTTCTCTTTCTTTTGACATTAGTTTTTGCCATCAGATTTTTCTTTGGCAAGGTTTTAACAAGACATGTTCCTTGTGTACAGTCAACAAATAAGAAATGTTATAAATACATACATGAATCTAGTGGATGGTGATTTAAATCCCACCTATTAGAATTCTAGCTTATTCATGTATCTATTCTTGAAATTCCTAAATTTATGAATTTCTCTTACTAATTTATCTATATAACCATTTCATATTCTTAACCTCCTACACTTATAAAATGGTGTCTTGAGGATCATTTGTATAACATAAGAAATTCGAAGTGAATGATATTAAGCTCCTAAATATCAGTTAGTCTTATATAACAATCTTTCAATTCTCTTGCTATTTCCCTTAATTTCACAAAAATTTTAAATGAAAATTATTTTTGTACGCATATTATATTCAATTTAAAATATAATAATATAAAATATTGTACACATATTATTAATTTTATACTTTTTATAAAAGTAATTTTAATGATATGATTCGTTTTTTACATCCCCTCTTTCTAGACTTTTTTTTAACATCTCCTTGTTAGACACTGATTGGCTTACCAACATTTTTATTTCTCGACTTTTGTTTGGGGACCTTAAACCTTAGATTTTCTCTCATCATCTGTCAGCCACCACGTCAATCCTAGAAGCTTTCTTGTGATTGTATCGAAAGAAAACTCTTTCAAAGTTCAAACTGAAGACATTGATCTAGATAGTGAAAGCATTAATTCCTTTGCGTGAAGGAAAACCCAGAGCCATCCCAATAGGGAGGTAGGAGCCTCGGCTCCCTCCTCCCTTCCCCTTCCCCCCATCTCTCCTCTTTCGGTTTTTGTTCTTCTAGTTAGCTTGTTTTTTTCTGTTTTGTTTAGTTTTGAGAATAAGGTTGCTCGGTGATGAACTGCGTTGATGGCGTGACGCCGTGGCTCATGTGCATAGCCCAAGATCCCAATGGCTCATCCCTCTATCTCTCCCTCTTTCCAGTCGTAAACAGAGATGATATGTAGTTAAGGCCACGCACGAGAAGTGGTCGGAGAAGTGGATGGAGAAAGAAAGGGATGCATGACCCCTGTTTCGGAAAGGGGAAGATGTTCTTGGTCGGTTGCTCCCGGTCGGTTGGTTTTATTGTAAATGCTCTGTTTTCAGAGCATAAAACAGAAGATTAAGTCCTCTTGCAAACGTGGACGTTACCGAAAGGTAACAACGGCCTCTGGAGTGGCGGTATGCGGTGCAGGGTGGGATGGGATGGGTCATTGGCCTGGGGGGTGGGGATATGCGTGCGGGATAGGTTCGAAAATGTTTTGACTCGTGGATGTGCAAAAACCAGTGCTCTTGCCGAAATGCAACTCCAGTGAACCGTGGCGGAAGCTGGTGCTCGTGCGCTGGTGATCTCGTTGAGGAAAGGGAGGCGGCAGCGACGGCTTATAGTTTAAGATGAAACCCTAACGCTCCATCTTGCAATTAGACGTGGTCCAAGGGCTTTACTGTTTAATGGGCCAGACGTTGTCCATGGGCTTTGTTGTTTAATGGGCCCATATGTTTTTTATTTAGACTGGATCATGTATTTTGTTTTTTAGGTACTTTGTTTGTTTTATTATATAAATAATAAGAAATAGACTATTGGACTTGAGGTCCATAGCAGTAGAGTCTCACTCCTCCTTAGGAGGAAGGTGGGTGACTGTCTCACTGCTCTATTGGAGGAAGGTGGGTGTTTGTACTCCTCCTCCTTGGAAGAGTGGAGCATGTTAATACCTCTCTTTTTCGGAAGAGAGGTCATTTCAGTTCTATTTTTTTAAACAGAGCACTTTCTCAATTGACTGTTGTCAAGAGAGAGTATATAGAAGTTAAGACAATGTCCGCCATAAAGAAATTTATGGGCGGGGGAGCCCCTCACAGTTGAGCAGTTTGACTAGTAATCTGGGTTTTTCCTGTATTGATTAGTCACAGTTGTAACTTTGGTTTCTTTGAATGGAACGAAGTCTATTTCAAAAAAAAAAAAGCTTTCTTGTGCCTCACTCCATCTACTCCATCATATAGATCTAAGTTTTGATTGAATCTTATATGCTTGATATTGATTATTGGTCATCCTTTTTCAGGGAGTTGAAAGCTCTTCTTACATATGACGTGGGATTGGACTCTAATAGCAACTTTTTCCTTAGCTTGGCCTACTACAAAAGAACATCTTACCGCAATCCTTCATTGAAATACCTCAAAAATTGCCCTAGGGTGATCCTTTCTTGACATCAATCAAAGAAACATTTGACCAGCTTGTTAAGATAATGGAAATGATGTATTGATGTTCCTAGGTAGAACAAATAAGAGAATCACTATAAAAAGCAAATTTTGACGCAATCACACTAAGGGATTATGGGGAATTGTGCTCTAAGATAATTAACTACTACTTAGGTGTGTCCAAAAGAGCTTTCTAAGCCCCCATCCTTTAGATCTTCCAATAAGGAAGCAAGATAAATAGCTACCTTCTTCCAATAAACAAGTAACGACAAAAGACTATTCTTGAGAAGATTAGGAAGAAACCACATTAAGGTACTGTCATGTGGAGTAACACATCTACAGCATCACATGGACCACACGTGCCAAGTAAATCGCTAGTTTAACTGTAGGGAAAGATGATCAAGGGAGAACAAGACCAACAAGGGGCATATGGCTGGTGTAGGTTGGCAAAGGCAATAGATTTAGTTGTTGACCTCCTAATAAAAACCAAGTAAATGAACGACAAAAATGGAGAATGCAAACAAACAAAAAAAGGTTTGGAAACGAGCCGAAGGCTAGTTAAAAGGGGCTAAAAGTACTCTAAAATCTGATCAAAATAGTATTAGAACTCACTACAAGGAGGTGGCATGTTATATGTACTGATGAGTGACGGCCTATTGAGACAACTAATAAGAAGTCCACAAATCAGTCACCAAATGACACCTTAAAAGATAAAATAGCAGCAATTCAAATTCAAACTCATGAGCCAACTCAATAGCAACGAAATCCAACAAATAAAGATATAGATAGATAGCATTTGTTTTCGAATTATATTTGATGTAATCTCATTTGATTTCAAATTAAATTTGATGTAATCCTTATAACAAACACTCTGTAAATGCAATTATATATATCATCAAAGCTCCCACAATTGTTATGTGAGGCAGCATATTAAAAAATCCTTTATGGTAACTGAGAATACCGACCAACGTCATTCTGCATAATGTCCACCACTAGCTCTGTTATGCCATATTCTACTTCTTCAACCATGTCACGCACTCTCTCTTCTCCAATCAATCTCACCCATCACATTACCCTCAAATTAACTCGACAATATTATCTATCCTGGAAGGCACAATTACTTCCCTATCTCTATGGCCAAAAACTGTTTGGTTATGTTGATGGTAGCATTCCTGCTCCTCCCCCTCTTCTTCCGTCCTCCTCATTCTTCAACCCTGATCATGATCTCTGGTTTGAGCAAGATCGACTCATTCTCAACACTCTAATTTCCTCTTTATCCGAACTAATCCTCAACCACATCGTGAAGTATGGCTCACATAGGAGAAAATGTTTTTCACGAACTCTCGAGCCCGTGTAATGAACACTTTCTTCTAGCTTAGCACTTTTTAAAAAGGTGGTATCTCAATTAAAGATTACATTCAAAAAGCAAAGCAATATTTGGATGTCCTTGCCACCATTGGTCAGCTTGTTGGAGAACCTCAGCTTATCTCTTATATTTTTGCCAAACTTCCTGCTAAGTATGACTCTCTTATCACCTATGTCAATACTCGATTAGAACCTATGCCCATTAATGAACTTTTGGTCATCTCCTTAGTCATGAAATGCACCCGGAGCAACTCAATGCTACTACTGAGATTAATCTTCCCACAGCCAACCTTAACACCCGAACCTCTCAAAAGAAAGGCAGAGGTTGTCATCCCTCCAATCCTCAATTCCGTGGAGGATCTTCAAATCATCGTAGCCGTGGTCGTGGCAATTCCATCCCTTATTCATCTGGTCCTTCTAATGCTCGTCCATGTTGTCAGATACGTCTCAAACCAGGCCACACAACAACGAAATGCTGGTATCACTTTGATCAAGACTTCCAAACAACTACTGCACCACAAGCCTATAATATTACTACTCAATCCTCATCATATCAAGCTTAGTATCTGGACATAGGTGCTACACATCATATGCCATCTGATCTAAGCAATCTCAACCTCCATACTGAAGACTACAATGGAACAGATCAGGTTTTGGTTGGTAATGGTAAAGGTTTGAAAACTCATCATATTGGCAATTCTCTAATTTGCTTTACATCCAAATCCTTTTTCTCTTCACAATATTTTGCATTTCCCACATATCAAAAAGGATTTTTTTGTCTATCTATTAGTTTGCCAAGGACAATAACATTTACTTTGAATCATCCTTCTTTTTCTATGTAAAAGATCAATTCTCGGGAGCTATCCTTCTCCAAGGTAGGAGTCACAATGGGCTCTATCCACTACACAATTTATCCAATCTCTCATCTTGTTCTATGGTTCTCTCCACAACTTGTGCATTTGTTGATAAGTGGCACTCTCACCTTGGTCATCCATCTCTCCGTGTGGTTTGTTAAATTCTTTCCACTCATCATCTTGCTACTCTTTCATATAAAACTTCTCTAGTTTGCTCCTCCTGTCAATAAGGCAAAAGCCATAGATTTTCATTCTATCTTTTGGATTTTGTTTCACAAGCTCCTTTAGTAGCGGTAGGTAGCGAGGCCCTACAGCCCCGCCCCCATGAGCCCTACCTTTACATGGGCGGGGCGGACCACTGTCCGCCAAATGCGGGTGGCGGGGACACCCTTCCTACATTTGGCTCCCTAGTGGGGGCGAGCAGGGCCCAACCCCACCCCGCACCCCACTTATATAATTATATATTTACATTTATAAATAGATATTATTTATATTTTACAAATTGTATATATAATATATATATTAAAATTTGTTAGACTTGTTCCTATTGAGTCCTATATTGCTCAAGTAAGACTCTTGTATGGCCTTGAAGATCTATATAAGGTTGGTCTAGCAAGCCAAGGCAATGCACACTCTTGTTCTCAAGTCTAATACTCTTGTGAAAATTGATAACATAATTTTTATATTATCAGTTTTTTTAAATTATTATTATATATATAAATTTTAATTTATAATTTAAATTATATAATAATTTGGGTCTAAAAAAATATTTTAGAACTCAAAAATAATTTTTAGGTCCAATGGGACATCAGTGCCCTTGAAATGAGCAAGGAGCAGGGCGGATAGGACGATTGCCCCCGCCACCTACACCGGGGCTGGGTGCGGGGGTATAAACACCATCCCCGTATATGCGGGGGCGGGGTGCAGGGAAGGGGTGACCCCGCCCCCGCATATGCGAGTAGCATCCCTATCCTTTAGGTATCCCATTTACTTGTGTATGGGGCAATCCCCTCACATTTTCACTAATGGGAATCTATATTATTTAAGTCTTATGGATGACTTTTCAAAATATGTATGTTTATTTCCTCTTTCTTCTAAATCTATGGTATCATCATTTTTTCTAAAATTCATAACTCATGTTGAAAAATATTTTAGAGGCCCCATTAAGGCTTTACAATCTGACTCGGGTGGTGAGTTTAGAAAACTTCATCCCTTGCTTCAATCTATTGGCATTTCTCATTGCCTAAGTTGCACACATATTCATCAACAAAATAGATCTCTTGAATGCAAACACAGACATACTGGCCTCACTCTTTTGGCCTCTTCTTCTGTTCCCAAAAAATATTGGGACGCCTCTTTCCCTACTGCAGTTTACCTAATCAACTGTTTACCATCTCCAATTATGCAAAACAAAAACTCCTATTGAATTTCTTTATAACAAAGAATAATGCTACTCTTCTCGCTAGGTGCTCCCGTTGGAATCTTTTTATTATTTTTTTTTTTTTTACTTAATGATTAATGAAGTTTTTTTGACGATATTGTGAATTTTTTTAAAAATATTTAAAAGTGTTAAAACAAACATGCATGTGAAAAAAAAAAAAAACATAGATGAAATATACTATCGGAAGCTTCCAGCAGTGGCTGTAGAGCCACCCTACAAATAAACACTAGACTACTCATTTTTAAACACCTTTGGTTGCACATATTGGGCCCATTTACGACCATATAACCAGTACAAACTTTATTATTATTCAACCCTTTGTGTTTTCCTTGGTTACAACAATAATCACAAGGGTTACCAGTGCTTGGATTCGCAAATTGGTCGTATCTATATCTCTCAAAATGTGGCCTTCAACGAGGCTCTTTTTCCATTTGCTAACCCAAATTTATTTGCACCATAGTTGTTCTAGCTTACCACCTACCATTCAGATCTCCTCTCCCCCTCCTACATTAGTTTCCAAATCTCCAGATATTGCCAATGTTGGATCTTCGAATACTTCCCATTATATACCGGCACCTGGTTCTTCTTCAACATTGGTCTTAGATTCCAACATCTTGTGTCCAGCAGTCTCTTAACATGCTGCAACACATCCCATGCAAACACGTTCCCACAATCAGATTTTCAAGCCCAAACAATTCTCAGATGGTAATCTGGCCTATCTTCCCAAGGCCCAAATTGTCGAGTCAACATCTTTGCCTCCTTTGGAACCCACATCCTATACTGCTATTTCTAAATAACTAGAGTGGCACTAGGCCATGAATGAGGAATTCACAGCCCTACTACAAAATGGTACTTGGGCTCTTATACCTTTAAAGCCCAAAATGAATTTAGTGGGCTGTAAATAGGTCTTCAAGATAAAACGATGGGCCGATGACTCTCTTGAATGTTATAAGGCTCGCCTAGTGACTAAGGGATACCATCAACAAGAAGAAGGTGTTGATCTTGGTGAGACTTTCAGTCCTGTAATCAAATCAGTAACTGTACATTTTCTTTTCTCAATGGCAATTTCTTCCAACTGGTCTATTTGATAACTAGATATCAAAAACACTTTCTTACATGGTGCTATTGAAAAAGATGTTCTCATGACTCAACCACTGAGATTCAAAAACCTGTCCTTTCCAAATCATGTCTGCCATCTCAATAAATCTCTCTATGGGCTTAAACAGGCTCCACGGGCTTGGTTCTGAAGCCTTAGCACCAAATTGATTGAGTTGGGCTTTCAACGCTCAAAATCAAACCTCATTGGTCATATGCAAACGCGGCCCAACACCAGCTTATATGTTAATATATGTAGATGACATATTAATTATTGGGCTCGACAACACACTCATAGTCCAGTTCATCACCACTCTTCAAACAACATTTGCAATAAAGGACCTTGGCCTATTACACTACCTTCTTGGAGTGGAAGCCCATTTCACCAAGACTGGTCTCTTTCTAACTCAACAACACTACATCACAAAGTAATGGTGCAAAACCAATATGCTTTAGGCTAAAGGAGTGTCATCACCAATGGCTTCTACCACAACTCTATCTCAATAGCATAGAGATCCATTTTCAGATCCCACCCTCTACCGTAGTGTGGTTGACTCACTCCAATATCTAAGCTTTACACGACCAGACATCACCTTTGCTGTAAGCAAGGTATGTTAATTTATGCACAAACCAACTAATGATCATTTGAGTGTTGTCAAAAGAATTCTTTGTTACCTTTGTCAATCAATTCATCACGGACTCTTGCTACGACACTCTACCTCCAAGGACCTTCAACCCTTCTCAGACTCCGATTGGGTTGGTTGTCCAGATGGCAAACGATCCACCATTGGGTACTGCATATTTTTTGGCTCTAACATTATCTCATGGAGTTCCCACAAGCAAAAGACCATGTCAAGATCTAGCACAAAAGTTGAAATAGAGCTATTGCCAATACAAAAGAAAAAGTCGTCTGGCTTCAGTCACCATTATCTGAGCTCGACTTCACTCTCACCCAGTCACCTATGGTTTGGTGCAATAACATTGGTGCCATGTATCTTATGGCAAATCCATTATTCCACTCACGCACCAAACAAATCTCTATAATTATCACTTTGTTCGATATCAAGTTGCTTCCAAAGCTCTACATGTCCGTTTTCTGCAAGCCACTTCCTACTGCACACTTCTCATTTTTACATGCCAACCTCAATGTTCATGAACTGTTAAGCTTGCAGGGGCGTATTGAGACAGCTGATAAGAAGTCCAAGAGTCAGTCAACAAATGACACATCAAAAGAGAAAACATCAGCAATTCAAACTCAAACTCATGAGCCAATTCACAACAACGAAATCCAACAAATAAAGATACAAAAAGATGGCATTTGTTTTCAAAATATATTTGATGTAATCCTTATTATAAAAAATAAAATTAAATATTAAAAAAAAATTTAAAAAAAAAAGACACAATGTAAATGCGATTATATATATATATCATCAAAGCTCCCACAATTGTTATGTGAGGCAGCATATTAAAAAATCCTTTACGGCCACACACAAATGGAATGGAGCCTCTGAGAGGGGGATCAGACCAAGAGAGGGGAGGTGGTGACCCGGTTTAATTAAATAGAGAAAGATGAACTTCTCCCTTCCACCAACGAGCTAGCTAGTACTACTACTTTTTCAGATGGAGTTGTTTTCTGCAGATGAAGACTACTATTAAATTATCATGGCCAAATGAATAGTACTAATACAGCACTGTAGTAGGTAGTAGCGAATTTTCTGGTTTCTGTTTTTGGGTTGGCCTACGTAGTACTACACTAAAAAGCCTGGTCAGGATCACCAACAATTTGCATCTTATAATTGGTGATTTCTAGGGTCAGGAATAGAACGAGTGTCAGTATTCGCAAAAAGGACCGCTTACTTCTTCATTGAAATTAACCACTCTAAAAGTACTGTCTATAAAGTTTAACTAAAATTTGATTCAAAAATTCATTTTTATAAATTTAGTCGGTCAATTTTTAACAACATCGAATAATAGATTCAACAAATTTATTATTATTTTATAAAAATATTAAAATATTTTAATTATAATTTAAATATTTATTCATTATTAAAAAATAAAAATACACATTAATTTTCTAACATTCTTTTGTAACCCAATAAATTAAATGCTTTAAAGTTCTATACAAAATGGGTTATTTTTTTTTATGCAATTTAGTTAAACTTTGGCCAAATTTTTAACTCTGTTAAGTGTTCTAAGAAATGGAGAATACAAATTTTAACTCCACTAGTTGCAAAGCCATTATCTATCTAATAATCATAGCTTCATTGAATTTCTCATCAGCTTTTACTATATGTTGGAGGAACGCACTGTAAGTTTGAGGTTGAGAATGGTAGGTTACATCCATCTTCAAAGTAACGCATTCCTGCTTTTGACTTTTTGGTCATTTAAAAGTCTACAATTTTCAAATGTCCTGTCGCTGCTTCTGATTCGTGCGTTACTTAGAACTACTTGCAACAATAATGTTGTGTGCATTCAAACTCTTGTCTAATAATATGGTTTCTGTGAATTCAATTTGATCCATTTGTAACTTGATTCTTAATTTCACAACACAGCCAGTACAAGGGAAAACAATTGAACTTGCTAACTCTAAACAGGTAATCCTTTTTCCCTTCAGTTTTTCTCAATATTCAAGCACTAGTAAACCGAATTTAAGTGATTTATTTATGGATAAATCCCAAGATATTACATATCAAACTCTCGCATGCAGATTTTCAAATGGCTTAAGATATTCATAAGATTGTCTTTGTCGTCAACCGGTCAGTGCAGGCTGCATGCAGCTAGCTGCCCTTCATTATTGTATTTATATCTTCCTTTCTTCCTTTCTTTCTTGGTGAGTAAACCACGGAGGTGCTGGAGGACACGGTGTACTTGAAAAAATGATGTTTTGGGAGGGCAGGGCAGGGCAGGGCAGAGCGGCTGGTGTGTATTAAATACTAAACGGACAGTGAACTTTTGGAAAATGACAGATTTCCCCCTTCAAGCTGATAGGCAGTTGTGCGAAAGAAAGGTTGGTCTGTCTAACAAAATGACCCTCTTGGTGAGAATGTTTGGTTGGTCTTTTATCCCTGACTCCTACATTTTCAGCCTGTACTTTCCCACATTGACAACAAATCTACCGGTCAATCCATACCGTTTCTCCAACTATAAGCCCTATTTCTCTCTTCCCATCATTGGATGGTACAAGTTTTTCGATCACCCCCAACATATGATCTACACGTGTCCTTCAATCTCAGGGATCTATGGGGGTCATATATATACTTCAGGCCGTGTAAAATACACAAAAATATTTCTCCCACTTTCTGATGCATGATAAACTTCCTAATCTCAAGTCTCTCTGCTTTAAGACATTTTCGACTCTTTTTTTTTTTTTTTATAGCCTCATTGAGTTTGCTTAGATTTCCATGACCCCATTTGCTCATTGTGTGATCATAAAAGAGCATTTATGCATTTTGTGAAAAAAAGAGCTTTAAGAACATGCACGAACGAACGGTGCTTTTCCGAGTGCAAGATGATCATGATCATCTCCTGTTTCGAGGTTTCCTGGTAAGTCAATATATCCCATGAGTTTCCAAGCTTTTCGTTCTTATTTCTCTCTTCTTGGTTTATTTTTTGCCCTTGCTGTTCTTATTTCCCTAGTTTTCAGAGTTATGTTTCTACATATGTTCATATATAACTTATTTATGGATGCCAAGTTCCATCATTCTGTGGAAGAGAAAAATAGTTTCTTTCCATCATCTCTAAAATACATCAAAGCAAAACATATATATGTTGGGCCTAAAGTCTCAATCCTTCCTTTGTATGCGTATGTTCTTTGGTTGTTGCAGAAGCTAATTTGTTGATAAAATGCATTTCTGGGGCTTCTACTTAAACATTGTTAGAAAATAGTTAGGGACTTTGTGCATGTATGCATTTTGTTTATGTGCGTATGTTTGGTTTTGTGTAAAATCATTTAGTTATAGTATCTGGAACGACGGAGAAGCCGGTGAGGAAGGGTAGTTTCATTCATACCTAGTGTTATGCTTTTTCTCTCTGTAATTCTAAGCTGTGCATGCCATAACTTTTCCCATACCTGAAAATGGTTATGCTCTGGGTGCTACATATATCCATCTAAATTGAAGTTTTAGCAAAATCATTCCCTGGAAAAAACACCATGCTCTATTCTTTCTATCTAGGACCAACATGAACGTTCAACCAAATTGAGTGCTCCATGCCACAATACCATGCTTACGTGGTTCAATGATTTGGAAAGGTAGCAAATTTACCTTTTTGTATACAAAAAATCACCCTGCCCTTTCTCCCCACCGGGCCCCAAAAATAATACATGAATTATATATACGCAAATTCACCTTTTTATTAGAACTATGAAAAGTTTGAGAACATCTTTGTGAAGAATTAAAATATTAAGAAAAAAGGTAATTAAATAGGAAAACGTGTAGTAGCACAAACTACCTTAATTTGTCTGCAACAAGTCAACCGTATCTACCACTCACATGGTTTATGCAAGACTGGTGGTTCGAGTTGAGGGTCGGATACAAGTCTAAAATAATGTTAATTTTGTCAAACATCACAACTGCTCTCAACCATAGATAATGACTACCTTATTCCCACGCTCCCCCCCCCCAAAAAAAAAAAAAAGAAACAATGGATTGAATAAATACTTTTGTTCTCAACTAAAAAGGGACAAAATAAATTAATAGAGTTTTTAGGTTGAGGTCGTAATATTCATTACTGCAAGGAAAGCCTCTGGCCTAGCTGGTCCCTCTAGACTTTAATGCATGATAGCTCAGTCCTTGGGCATGCTTTAACTCTCTTTTAGTTGTAAAGCTATTTTACGAACAGTAATTTTCTATTTATTTGATTAATTAAAGTAATTATTTTATTAAAAAATTTATGTACATTTAATTTTATATATTTCTCTGCATACTCTATTAATATAATTAATTATATCATTTTTTAATAAAAAATAATTGACTCAATCGATCACATCAATAAAATATATAAAAATTATGTAAAAGTGATTATACGTAATAAAATTTTAAAAACTTTTATTTATATAAATTTATATATATATACATGTAGCGTATCGAAATTACTAGGAAAGTAGCTAGGAATGTTGAAGTCTCTCCATGGGTTTTTTTTTTTTTTTCTCAGGTAAGAATTAATTGAGCAAAGTTAAATTCAAAATAATATATAAATAGATTTATTAATTAAAAATCAGAAGGGATTGATAGTTGTGACTGTTAGCTTTGTACGTACGTAGAGTAATTAGAAAGAGAGCAAAATAATTATATAGTTGTGTTTCTCGATGATCTCTTTGGTCTTTGTCCGTTCAGCGTTGCATTTGGACCGTTGGACTTCAAAATAAATAAGTAGTTGTGCTTGTTTCCAGTGATGGAATTGAAGTACCTTATCTTCCTTTCTAGGAAAAAGCAAGGAAAGTGGATGTTAAATTATTTAATTTTTCCATGACTTCGGTTGTTGGGAGAAACTTTATGACAGTCTCAAAAGAGTTGTATTCTAAATCTCATTTTAAAATTATGCATCATACTCAACTCCTTTTTCTTTTTTTTTTTTTTCTTTTTTTTTTCTGCTTTTAAAAAAACATTAACTACAATTTAGATAGTGAGATGAAATGAGATAATTTTAAATAAAAATTAAAAGTTAAATAAAATATTATTAAAATATTATTTTTTAATATTATTATTATTTTAAAATTTTAAAAAATTAAATTATCTATTATATTTTATGTAAAAATTTAAAAAAATTATAATAATAAAATAATATAAAATATTTTCACCATATAAATGGGATTTATTTGGCCAGCCTGCAGTGACACGCTCGTGAGTAGGGGCATGCTCGGGGGGATGAAGATGACAGACAAATGTCTTATTCTTTAGTCATGGGCTGATGGTGGGCCATAAAAAGTCCACCCCGTGATAGTCCAGTCCATGAATTGTGTTTGTGGATGGGTTGACTCTTTAGGCCGTTTGGGCCCTTCATTCGTATTTAAGCTTTTCAGCATGCAACATTTGAGTTTCGCACAAATAGTATATAATAATTGGGTCAGAATTCGGTCCAACGATACCTACAGTTGGACCGAAGCTTACACACCATTATTAATGGAGTTGAGTTGCCACTGTTTTGCAGGCTGTAGTCTATACGGACGTACTGGATGGAGTGCAGAATTAACGTACGTACGGGGTGATAGATCTACTGCATATATGCATAAAAGTAAGTGCTTTTTTATAATTCTCCGTTAGATGATTTATTATATGCTAATTTCATATATTGGTGCATGCAATTAATATGGCCAGATATGATCTTGTTATGATCTGCAGACATCTTAATCTAAGATCATGGCCATGGGATTGTTAATTGTTTGATGAGGGAGTTATCTTAGTTAATGGAGTAATGACAATATACGTATGTACCCAAGGCCGGGATGATGGTTTATATGTTATCTGGGGATGATCATTCATTCACAAGATATAACTTCAGTTGCTACTAATTAGATTAAAAACTCTTAACAAAAATTGAACCCAATATATATTTGGAAGTACTCATTCATGAACAATATATCAAGGAATATTAACTTCTCTAAACACATTTAGATAGATGCCACTACAAACATCGATCGATAGACATTATAATCATCCCAAATGCATGGCTTTGATATTGAAAGTCAATTAATAGCTAGGCATGCACCCAGATGTATAAAAAGTTTTAGATTGAAACATATATACTTATTAATTATACACATTTGGAAGTCAATATTGCACAAGAGATATATAATAGCTAGTAGGGAATAATTTCCAATTTTTCAAATTGATGGAGATCGATTAGTTATTTGAGGATCAGTACATAAGTTCTTATAACACACATTTAAGCTGCACTTGGATGTTGAGGTGATCTCAGATTATTTGAATTTATCCTTGAATAGTAGTGTTTTGTGAGTTCTATTTATATGTATTTGAATATAAATAATATAGATTGAGATGTGTGTTTGAATATATGAAATAGGTTCATATGGGTTTAACTTTTTATGAAAAACTAAAAAAATAGTGGATCTTATCATTGATCATTGGTTTGAGATGGGTTGAGGTCTCTTGACATCCAAACATAGCAGGTTCTGTTTGGATGCTAAGAGTATCTCAAAATATCTGTAAATAGTTGTGATCAGTTAAGATGTTTGAATGGTTTTGTGTAAGAATGTGAGTCTCATTTAGATGTGTTTGGATGTATGAAATAAGTTGAGATATATTTAACTTTTGATATATTTAACTTTTTATAAAAAGTCAAAAAGGTAATGATGAGATTGGTTTGCTGTAGTAGATCATAAAAAGTTTTACAAATATAATTGGAACATACAGATGCATGGCACATGAAGCAAGCTGGTGGAATTTGAACAAGTTAAGGTGGAATGATGCAGCTAGCTGCAAATTATTAGGGAAAGCAAGTCATTGTGCAATATAAAAAAGAATGCACAATCATGTACAAATTACTAATTCACGTAGCTAGCCCCCTTCATAAACTATGTAGAATTTACTAATTGGTCAGGCATGCACTAATACTTGAAGCTAGAATTTTTCAACTTCATTGTTCTAATTCTTTGGTACTAAATCTAGAGTGCGTATGAATGAATGAAATTTTCATTAGTTGCCCAGTTGAATTAGCTAGATGATCATGCATGTCTTATATATAATACTACTACTGCTGATCGAGTAGGATTTTTTAACACTATAAACGTCTCCATGCACATAAATATTTAATGCTGTGTGCATGTATTTCTCTATATTAATAATTTAGATCATCCACTTTATCTAGACAATCGAAGATGATCTCATGAAAAACATTCCTGACCTCTCTAAGCTGTATTTGACCTAGCTCGATCGATCGTCTACATTCATGAGCCTACATTAATATACAAAATAAGCTGACAGTATTATCATTAGAGACTGATCACCTTCGTGATCAAATCGATCCTAGCGAGCATTCATGTATTTTCTCACTTAATTGCACATTAATGTTCACATTCTTCTTGGTCTTCATGGTCGATAGAAATGAACCCAGCTACTGAAAGCCTGATATATTATAAGCAGTACTCTATAATTTTACAAGCATTAATTAAACAAAATACCTTACATAAGTACCACTCCCAATTAAAAAAATCTAGACTATTTCTAACTTGCATAATTAGACTAATGTTAGCTAGCTTGCAAAGACCATATAATACATTATAATATAGTACTAGAACGTAAGTACGTACACGAAGATACCCTAGATCGATTAGAAAGAAACGGAAGCCCACATGATGAACTGATGATCATCAATTCATATTACAAGTACTCACGTCAGTACAGCTAGTAGTACTACTTAAGCTCTTACAAAATTTGCCTTGCTTACAATACTTATAACCTCCATAGCGGAAAAACACTTAATTTTCAAGTTTTCTTTATGGCCTGGACATTCAGTCTCCAATTTCTTCCATGCAATGCGTACACACACACACACACACACACATATATATATATATATCGACTAATTAATAAGCTAGCTAGCTCATGATTGCTATACTTCGCTGAAGATAAATAGTAATAGTTACTAGATCGAGTGACCTTAACTGCATGGAGTACTAATTAGAGCTCGATATATTCTAGAGTTTTAAACGGGAGATCATGTCAGGAGTACTACTTCGAAGAAAACAGTACAGAATCAGACGTTGGACAAATTAGAATTGCTTTGAAAACATACATGAGTACTATATGGTATGTAACAGCAGAAAACAGTATAGAATCAGACGTTGGACAAATTAGAATTGCTTTGAAAACATACATAAGTACCTAATTCATATGCATGCATGGCAAAGCATATGAAATCATGATTACTGTGTCATGAAATGGAAGTTTTTGCATGCAACTTGCCTTACCAACGTGTGCCAGCTAGCTAGCCTTAGCCAGCAAGCGCCAGTACTAATTCTCGAATCACAGTCATCGCCTAGTTAGCTAGCTAATTCCCAGCTTCTCATTGCATATACTTCACTCCTTTGAGAAATCATATTCACTTATTTGTCAAAAGAATATCTAAACCTAGGTCGATCAGGGGCTGTATTGAGAGCTTTATGCGTTCAAATGGAGTATGTAACGGCAGAATTATAAGCGATCAGTATATTAGAACTGGCATCTGATCTGTTGCGCGCACACACATATGTGCCATTCATTTTTACTATGATCGATGTAGCTAGTGCTTGTCTGTACATGATGTTTTCATCCATTTCTTGAGAATATCTACATGATACATTATTATTCAAAAGAGAAATAAGAAGAAGAATAAAGAATGTCAGTGTAACATGACATATAGATAGAAAGATCACTTATAAGATGGATATATAGAAGAATTAAATGGATCGATTTTACATAATACAATATTGATCAATCAAACTAGAAGGTATATGTATATATGGAAAATTTTATATACTATATTATCATTTCTTTCATCTCACTAAGTAAGATGTAGCATATTTATCACCATTAAATGATTATTTATTACATGTTTCTTTATTGTCTAATAATGATAAATGTATCACATCTTATTTAATAGGATAAGAGTATGGTACATATATAGCATTACTCCTATATAATATATGGTAATAGCCTGAGTAATTAGACAATAAATTAGGTACTTATCAAGAGCATATATACAACCCCTCGTTGGATGTATTAATTGTCAGAGAATATGCATGCATGCCTAAATTGCTTGCTCTAATAGCCATCATTATTTGTCCCCGAAACTTCTTAAACTGCTTATATATATCCTTGAAAGCTTAATATATATATATATAATACGGTAGCTAGGACCGTATATATATACACACATATAGGAGTGGCCCCTTTGGTGATTCAATATCTACGTTTGAAATGATTCTTTGTACATGAGAACTTCTTATATTTTCTTAACGGCCAGGAAATAGGCGGATAAGTACTGTACGTCCTTTAATTAGCTTAATTAGGAAATGAAAACATATATAATCACACTGAAAAGCCATTATATACGATGCAAACCATAGAATATTACAACGTACTGTTCAATATTTATGCTTAATTTGTCTATCATATAAATAATATTACATATCACCACAAATACAACACAAGATCACCCACCAATAATAAGGAGTGGAACAAAATTAGACAACATACATGATAAAATCTTAATTGATAATACAAACGGTGCTAGAAATTTTCATTAACTAATTACCCAGTACGTACTGCACTTAATATAATGCCCGATTCAAACAGGTGGCATGGAAAGTCTACTAAATCTGATCGTTAACCCTCTTGGGGTCATTTTGGTTGAAACTGGAAGACATGATTGCAGACTCCCAGCCTGCACCAAGTCCAAAACTCGATACATTGATCGAAAGCAAAGGGTCAGAAACTGGTGCAATGCCAGTAGTAGCCTGTTGCTGCAATTGATGTTGGGCGGCGAATCCATCTTCATTGATCAAGGAGTTCAGGAATGAAGAGAATACGTCATCCGAGCAGTAGTTTATGTCATCTTCTTCTTCAGTACTGCTGAATCCATTGTTGCTTTTCAAGCCCATCCCGGAACCATCTGAGTTCGGCAAATTATTAGTATAGCCAACGGCTACCGTTCTCGGCCCAGAGGCTCGATACTGATCCAAATTAGCACTCTGCAAGTATGGATTTTCCTTGATGGGGGTTCCACTGTCACTGTTGGGAGTGTCATCTGTAACAACCGGAGAAGTGGGATTAGGATTAGGGTTCGGGAGGCGATTGATTTTTGATGAAGTAGCTTTGGCATTGATGACGGGGGAGGAGTCATGGTTTAGAGGCTTATGGGTTCTTGGATCTATGCCTTGGCTGATCAACTTTTTGCTGAGGTGAGTGTTCCAGTAATTCTTTATCTCATTGTCTGTACGTCCTGGAATTCTCCCAGCTATCAGAGACCACCTGATTACCCAAAAAGTGTGAACTATTCAGATGCAAAAGAAAGCTGTACATGTATGTCAACATGGAAAGAAAGATATGATTGTGACGATAGGGTACGTTATGGTGATGATGATTACGAGTTTTGAGCTATATGAGATTGAAGACAGTTTCTAAACCTAATTGTTCCCAGAAGATTGAGACAAAAATAGAAAGAGTATTAGGTTTACGAGCTGAAATAGAAATTCATATATAGCGAATTAAAGAGGGTTCGAGAATTCATCTGATATTAGCCCTAGCTAGCTGGAACAAAAAGAGAGAAAGATCGAGTGAGGAAAATAGACAGGCACAGTGAAACCCTAGCTAGCTAGCTAGCTGAAGTCTGAAGATATGAATGAGACTGTTTTGCAAAAGGAATGAAACCCCAAAAGCAAAGTTTCCATATACAGTGAGAAGGTTAACCATAAAATGAGAGATCGATCATATATATATAGATGAAATACCGGTTGCCGAGGAGGCGATGGAGACGAAGAATGAGATCTTCTTCGTCGGGAGCGATCTGGCCGCGCTTGACGTTGGGACGAAGATAGTTCATCCAGCGGAGGCGGCAGCTCTTGCCGCAGCGGAGAAGGCCGGCACGCTTGGGGAGGGTCCGCCAGCGTCCCTCCCCTTCCTTGTTGATGTAATTGGAGAGAAGCTCGTCCTCCTCCGGCGTCCAAGGCCCTCTCTTCAGTCCCACCTTACTGCAGCAGGGAGTCGTGGTAGACCCAGACCCTCCTTTTGCAGCTGCTGCTGTAGACGACGACGACGATGGGTTCCTCATGATATCCTTTGGCTTTTCTCGGATCTCAATCTCTCCGGAAGTAATGTTTGTGTTTTATTTATATCTGCGTTCCTGTGTATAGCTATTTTGCTCTTTTTTTTTTCCTTTTTTGTTTAATGGTTATTATTGTTGTCTTTGAGTTTTGGACCTCTCTCTCGCAAGTCTCAGAGATGAGCGTTACAGTGAAAAAGTTTGCTATTCTCATGTGTCCCTTGAAGAGCGTTTATATAACGCGCTTCGTATTGTGAAATGACTAAACTGGAAAGACCAAAGAGCAGGTTTTTAGATAAGGTGAGTTTCGTTGAGTGCGCGTCGGTGAGTTTCTCGGAAAGCAGATTGAGACAGCATGGCATGAATGTGCGGAAGATGGGGCCCGCTTTGCCTTTTAGCTCATTGTCTAGTCTTTCTGTAAGCCAGATGTATCGGATTAAAACCCACACCCATAACTTTATTATTTTGCGAGTCCGGATCTAGTGTCTTCGCGGATATGTAAGCGAATATCGCGGTCTCCACGATGGTCAATCAATGCAGCTTTGATCTTTTGCTGTTTATATATCCACGCACGTGGCATATTCCCTTTCATTAATTTATTTCATAAATCTAACATTTTAATAATATTCTATATATCATTTTTTAATTCTTATTCTTTAATCATTTATAAATATTTTTTTTGGAGAATGGTTTCAATCTATTAAAAATAAATCTCATAAAAATAAATATATAAATTAATTTTACTTAATGAAATACATTAAAATTATTTTATAATAAAATAATTTTATAATTTAACATATTATATCAAGTTATATTAATTTATAAACTTATTTTTATAATGGATCATTCCACGGAAACTAATGATCTACCTATAGAACCATTGATTGTTTTTTTTTTTTACTTTGTTGTTTTGTTTTAAACATTAAGAAATATTTTTGTTGACATTTAAGAAAGAAAGCAAAAAATTACACAAATCAATTCAATACAATTCTTAACATTGAAAAAAAAAAACCAAAATACAAAAAATAAAAATGCACTTATCGTGCAAATGTTCGGTCTACCTAGCGTCTCTTTTTTTTTTTGATAAATTGAGAAATAAAAAAAAAAATTACAAATAAGACTTTGGCTATATGATATTGAATTGAATAATATTAAATACAAGCCCGATAGAAGCCCTTTTGCAGAAAAATGAATCTCACAAATAAAAATGACTTTGTTATATTTTTTAAAGTGAGACCTATTTTTATATAAAGAACTGTGCAAATTTATTTATTTGAATCTTCTGCAAATTATTTCTATAATTAATGGGCTGAAGCTATATTTTTGGGATCTGAATGAGTAGGGAAGTATTGGGAAGTGTGAAGGAAGCAGGACAAATTCGGGCTTCTTAGCGATTAAGAAAGTCAGATCGATTGGCCGCCCAGTGAGAGGAAAGTAAAGAATTTATGTTTGTGGGGGCTGCCTCCATGCTAATTCCCGAAATTTTCAATCCATGGTCACGAAGAAGACACTGTGTTTGGCATTAGGGTGTCTGATTGTATTAACTAATCGTCTCCATGTCATTGTTAAAATATATATATATATTATATAATATAGGTAAATTTAAATTTAATTTATTAAATTTATCATATCTAATATGATCTATTAACATAACGAGTAGTGTCGTACCAACTCGTTTCAACTCGTTTACGTAAATAGATTTAATAGATTCAAAATTAACTAGTTTGATTTTATTAAATTTAGTATTATTTTATATAAATATTAAAATCACAAAATCTATAAAAATTATAAAACTAACTACAAGTCTAAAATTATAATTCAAATAATAAAAATATCGAAATTAAAATTCTAAAAATATTACTTTTAGGTATAAGGGTATAATTATAATTTTAACTTTCTTAACGGGTCATAACATGTTATAACGTGTCAAACTATCAACCAGTTAAACAATCGCGCCTTAGCAGGTCAACATGTTTTGACCCGAATCCGTTAAGACTAAACTCAAACTAGTTATTATCGTGTCGTGTTTGTGTTGGATTAGCAAGTCGTGTCATATACTACTATCTCTGTTTAGCACAAACCATTAAGACCCCATTTAGATTTGAAAAGCGTTTCATCTCATCATTACAACTTTATTAAATTCTCACACAAAATATAATAAACAATTCAACTTTTTCAAATCTCAATTCAAATTTTTTAAATCTCAAAATGATAATAACAATATTTTATTTCACTTTCATCTTTCATCTAAAATTATCTTATCTCTTAATCCAAACCAGGACTTAATAGAGATCATGTTTTTGTGCAACAATATAGACCTTACAAAATAACCACCCAAGCAGGCGATGTCTGCAATCTTACATTCTCGTACTTTTACTCTGTCACAGCATCTTCCACTCCGTCTATCCATCAGATAAAAGGAGCATCAACAAAGAGGCAAATTAAGCATATATTAACAGAAGTGAAAACATAAAATACACTCTTTATTACTCAATCAAGAGAGCATGCATGCACACTCAAGCATAAAACACTTGGATCATATGAGAATGCAATCACTACACTGGCTCAATGTAAAACAAAGAAGATTATAAGAGAAATAACAATCTAAATAAATATCATTCAGGATCCGACAGGAAAGGAGAATCCATAACATTTTTGCAATCTGAAAATATGGTGAAGTTCATAGGCGTTGGATGCATTAGAAAAAGTGCCCCAAGTACTCCTATCAAACCAAATTCTGGTTGCTATGGGTCGATCACACGCTTGCCTAAAATATATAATCAAGGGTAAGTAATCACAATTCACTCCTCCTGAGCCATTGCATTGAATTTCTGAAGCAAGAACGTTTTCGCATCCACCTTGCATTTGTTCGGGAGGCCCACCAATACCTAACAGGATAATCAAAGTGTTTTAGCGTTATAAAAAGACAACTCAAATTGTAAGGAGTCCAGATTTACATTGAGTTGGGAAAGAAAGCTAACCGATTCTTAGACGAGGAGGATAGTCTCTGCTCCCTTGAAAATGATAGATCACATTCTTCAACTTAGTTTAGTTATACAAATAGTTAAAAAAGCATACATACAAAAACACCTCGATCATAATCATAACAGCTCATGCATAAGGAATGAAAACTGCTTAAACAACCGACTGTTCTTACTCCTAATAAAAAACAAACAACCCTGACTGTTCTTTTCTCTACAAACCCAATGTGGCTTCCATGACCTCCTTTGTAATGAAGATGAAGAACCCCACAGGGCAAGTCCATGTCATCATAAAACTACAAAAATGTGAAGATCGGTGACATCGATGTTATCAATTGAACAAATTAAAAAACCTTTAAGAGGTAGCTTCTAATAAGTTGCACTAAAGAAACACTAGGCAATTCCTTTCGTTTTTATCAATAAAATTCTCAACCTATAACAAATAAGGAACATTAGACATAAACCTATATCCCACGTGTGATTCCAAACATAAAGAAAACATTGCTAATAAATTTTTTTTATAGGCACCAAGTGTCTAAGAACAAAGTTTCGAATAATCTAAGGGGTACATAAGTCCTGGGTAAGGAGTTTCTCACAAATGCACCTTAGGTAATTTAAGAAGAAGTTCTTCCAATCCGATGGCACCTAGAAATTATTTGCATCCAAGGTGATTACTAACAAAATTTAGTAGCTGAAAGTTTCTATAAATTCCATTGGGCATAATTTAACTGCTGAACATACAAAAAAAAAAAAACTGCTAAAAAGTAGCCAAAAAATAATTAATACTTGCATATATGTCTTGTTCAATAGGCTTGTGTGAATGTACTAAAGAGAAAAATGGAACCAATTGGATAACTGTGGAGGACAGTTCAAACATAGAAAGTACCTTCCACATCACATCAATAGATAGCGGCCCTTGTTATTGGTAAAGTTTATAGAATAATAACTCCATTTATTGTAAAAATAAATCATACATTATTCTGGATCACCTGAGTTAAAAAGAGTACATTAGCTGGATCAAGCAACCAGTAAGAAGATGGACATTTTTCATGTTGAAATAATCCGGTACACATCTATCATTTAGATTCACCACTAAGATTCATGTAAGTTTGAGTCTTCAAAGGAAAAAACATGGATTTTTCACCAACAAAACCTTATAGCGATCACCAATCACATTCTCTGAATCGTACCATCTTTTGCTTTAGTTTGAATCGTGCCTCGAGTCCATGTATTTGACCAACAGAAACATGTAATTGGAGAAAAAAAAATATTGCAGACCACTTTCAAAGAAGGTAAGAGGAACCAGGGGAGTATGTCCTACCCAAAGACAGCTTTGCAATGAACTGTGATCATATAGATCTCTTTTGATTCAGCGAATGCATCAATTAGCTCAAAACCCCACTTGGTTTGAATCAAATCCAGAATGTATTATGTAGTTAAATAATATCTAAAGAAGCTAAAGTTAGGGTACTGAGATGCATAATTTTGTATACTAAATTGTGTCTGGTTCCTTTCTACTTATCTCTGGGGTTGCACAAGCCTACAAAAAGCCATGGTCAGGGAGTGGCAGTGCGAAAGCAACGCCTGCTTAACTTGGATTCAACATCTCCTCTCATATCCTCTAGTACCTCCGGGGGATACAAAACCACAAACTCATGCAAAAAGTCATCTTCTTCACCAAATTTTACTCACCTCCAATGAATTTTCTCCCTAAGAAGAAGCAAATGTATCATGATATATGAACAGCAAACCCCCGTGGTACCATCTATATGCATTCATAATTCACTTTCACGCTGTAAAGGGACAAGAAAAAGATATAACACCAATTTGCATGATCAAAAGGCTATTCAAACACGTACAGTACTACAAGCATGAATAACCATATGGGTATCGACTATCGAGCCTGACTCCCAGATAAATTAATTATAAAAAGAAACAACTGCAAATAAGCTTTTTTTTAATAAGTTAAATAGCCGCTAATAAACTATAAAATGTGAAACACATTCACAAAGTTTTACAAACAAGTAGAATGCACACAAAATTTAAAACAACAAATTTAAAACAACAAAATTTAAAACAAAAAACACAAAATTTAAAACAACAAATAAAAAACCTCTAGAGAGGACGACGACCACGGTCCACGGACGTAACCTGGGAACCCACCTCACCTACATGGGAAAATAGAAGAATCTGAGACCCACGATTAATTTGAAGCCAACAACCCTGTGAAATTGTAGGAGTGGTCAGAGACTCGGAGCAGTGAGGAGTGTTTTTTGCTTTTCTTTTTTCCACTTTTTTTCATGGAGCACATACAACACTGCAAGCATGAATATGATATGAAAAAACTTATTTATAAGTTTTTGTTTTTAATTATTTATAAATCTGTCATTATAAATATACTTTGACGTGAATACTTTTCTTACAGGTCTATATTAAAAAAATGATAAAAATATTAACAGTTTGGATAATGAGATCAGATGAGATAATTTTATATAAAAGTTAAAAAATTAAATAAAATATTTTTAAAATATTAATTATTAATATTATTATTATTTTAGAGTTTAAAAATATTGAATTGTTTATTATATTTTATGTTAAAATTTAGAAAAGTTAACATAATGAAATGAGATTAAATACTCTCACCATCTAAACTGGTCCTTACTAACGTAGATGACACACCTACTATACTATTGCTAATATAATAAGATTTATACCCTTAACTTTCAATCTCTAATTTTCTTTCTCGTGTAGCTTGATGGCACAAGACCCATATCTCCAAAATAAAGATTATGAGTTCGACCTCCTTTCCCATTGTATAATAAAAAATAAAAATAAAAATTTATTTCGCTCTTTTCAGTCTCAAACTTACACAATTAACCACTTGTAGCTTAAAGGTCCTTTTCGGTAACGTAACTATTTTTAAATATTCTCAAACTATTTTATTAATATTTACATACTATTTATTATTATTGACAAACTATTCACTACTATTTTACTATTATTTCATTATTAAACACAGATATTTTGAGATTACTTCTCATTCAAATGCAACCTAAGTCTGTCTCTCTTGATCCTTGCTCTCTTTGTGATACTTTTGATTGACTAAGGGTATGTTTGGTAAATATGAAGATTTTCTAAATTCTCAAAAGTTCTTATAACTTTATTTCTAAACATCATTCAAATACAAAACATTTTTTAATATTAAATTTTTAACTTTTTTATCTAATCATTATCTAATAATTACTCAAACACAAAAATCAATAATACTTTTACAAAACTTAAAACAAAAATATTATTAAAAAATCATATTCAAACAATTTTTTAACTTTATATATTCATTTTCACATACTTCCGTACAATATTTATTTTAAAATATATTTTATTCAATTTTTTTTTTCTCTTCTTTCGTAAAATCCAATAAAATCATCTTCATTTAACCCATTTCATTATTATTCACAAAATTTTGAGATATTTTAAATATCTAAACATGAATTGTCATTATGTCGATGTAAAAGACACTGGTTTCACATCTTGTACCACTGCATGGATCACGCCTTCTACTTGTTAAAATTATGCCCTGTTTGGATGTTTGATGTTTATATGGTCTCATCTTATCTTATTTTATTTTAACATCTAAATACCACTCAAATACAAATAATTTTTAATTTCAAATTTTAATTTTTTTCATTTAATCATTACAATTTTTCCAAACTTCTAAAAAAAATCAATATTTTTAAATCCCAAAACAAAAATTATATTAAAAAAATTATATTCTAACAATATTTTAACTTCATAATATTTTTTTTCTTATTTTCCCAAATTCCATAAAACATATTAATTTAAACCATTTTATTACTATTTACATATTTTTTTTTATCTCATCTCAACATTCAAACGAGACTTCAGTGTAATTTCTAGCTGCCAAGACTACTCTTTTGCATCTCTTTTTTGTAAGAAAAGATAAAGCTAGATTGGTAGGTTCAAATGGGAGGTAGTTCAAATGTTGAAGTTAGATGGTATGCTGAAAATATTGAGAAAATCAAAAGTAGTCAAATTGTTTTTTTTTTTTTTTTTCTAATGATAGAAAACCCAATTCTATTCATAACTGCAAAAACCTTACCAGGATTTTTCAATCCAAATGACTTGTTGAATACAAGAAGGGACATAGTCCCACCAAACAATTAAGTCATCCACATTCCTTGCATTTCTAGCAAGTTTGTAAGCAGCTACATTATGTGTATACATGTTGAATAAAGCAAGTCTAAAATTTTTGTATTAGCTGTTTGATATCTATAACAATATTTCCTAACAAGGAACTTGATCTTCCTGAGTTTTAGATTTTTTTAACCATCAAAAGAGAGTTACTTTCAATATGCAACTGATGTAGGCCAAGAGGACTACATAGCTATAAGCCTCTAAGGATAGCAAGCGCCTTAGTCTCTGAAGAGTCTTAAACTGCTAGCTTCTTCTTACTAGCCGCCATAAGGACCTCGCCTGAGTTGTCTCAAAGCTTATATTGCCTTGTTCATGGAACATAGCTCTATCCACATTAAGTTTAAAATACACCTTGAGGAAGAAGTTGCTACTTTATACTTTTGTTGATGTTGCCCCGAGGAACTCCCTTTACTGTCTTGAAAGCTTTTTGCAAAGTCAAAGCTTGATTAATCACTTCCTCTATTGAAAATTATTTATCTCCAAACATCCACTGGTTTCTTCTGAACCAGCAGTCCCATGCTATCAGGAAAAATAATTCCAAATCTCCCTTCATGTTGCTCTCCTACACATGTCTAGCAATATTCAAAATCAACAATATGTAAATCAGGTAAAAACTTGTTCCAGCTTTCTTAAAAGTGTGGACACAATGCATGAGTAGTGTCTTCAGTAGACTTTGAACACGATTGGTAAACATCATCTTCTACTACATACCTGTTTTTCAGATTGAACTTCGTAGGAAGCCCATCCCTACATGCCCTCCAAGCAAATATTTTCACTTTGTTGGGGATGCTTAGTTTCCAAATGCCTCTCCAAATTTGTTTTTGTCTGCTAGCATCAGAAGTTTCACCCTATAAACTATTGGCTTCCACATTTCTAAATAGCTTACAAACACTTTTGACACTAAAATTGCCATTTTTCTCCAACTCCTAGATCAGTTTATTTTTATGACTTGATGGATTGATGATTAACTTAAGGACCTCATCTACTACTGCAGGAGGTAGCATTCTTCTAATTTTAGAAACATCTCACCATCTGCTATGAGGATCAATCAGGTCCTTCACTTTGTATCCAGACTCCATAAACTCCCATTCCCTCTTATGCATATTAGGATCTCTAAAACCTGGAATCCAGCAATTATTCCAAATGTCTATATCTCCTACATTGCCTACTCTCCATCTGCTACCTTGTGTCAATTTATCCTTGATGGTCCAAATACCCTTCCATGAATAAGAATAGTTATAGCTCAACTTTGAATAAAAGAATCTATCATTTGAGAAGTATCTTGCTTTGGAAACTTTATGCAATAGACTATCCTCATTATGCATGAGTCTCCAGCCTTGCTTAGCAAGAAGTGCATCTATAAAAATTTTAAGATCCTTGAAACCCATACCACATACACCTTTAGGATCACACATTCTCTTTCAGCTCACCCAATGCATTTTCTTTTCCTCATTTTTCTAACCCCACTAGAATTTAGTCATCATTTGCTCTAGTTCATTGCACAAATAAATAGGTAGTTTATAACAACTCATCGAGTAAGTTGGGATGGATATGGCAACAGCTTTGATGAGGACTTCTTTACCACCTTGTGATAGGAGCTTCTCCTCCAAGCTCTGCAATTTTTGCCAAACTCTATACTTAATATCTGAGAAAACTTTATGTTTTGATCTTCCAATCATTGGAGAAAGGCCCAAATACTTGTCATATTACTGGAATTCTTGCGAATAAGAAATGATCTCCTTTTAGTACCTAAGTGTACATTTTTGCTGGATACCATAGAAGTCTTCTCACTATTGATTCCTTAACCTGAATCTCTCTCATAAGTCTCCAAGAGTCTTGGCACAGTTGCATTTTCTCTGAGGGCTACTTTACAAAAAAGCAGACTGTCATATGCAAACAGAAGGTGGCTTACCAAAGGAGCTCCTCGATAGATTTTAATGCCTCTCTAGAATGTTCAGCTTGTTGTAATAAAGTAATCCTTCATTTAGTACAAAGTAAAAAGAGGTAGGGAGATAAGGGATCTCCCTTTGTTGCTCCTCTGGTTAGAATGATAGGCCCCATAGGTTCTCCATTTACAAGGATAGAGAATGACACTGTCTTAACACACAACATAATCAGTTAAATCCATTTTTTTCCAAAACCCATATGCACCATGACCTCTTCCAAGTAATTCCATTCGAGCCTATCATAGGCTTTGCTCATATATAACTTTAATGACTTGAAACCCTCTTTCCCTACTCTTTTATTCCTCAAAAAATGAATCATTTCATAAGCAACTAAGATGTTATAAAAAATTATGCTACAAGGTACGAAAGCACTTTGGGAGCTAGAGATAACAACAGGTATGATCAACTTCAACTTATTAGCTAAGACTTTAGAGACCAATTTATAAACAACATTACAAAGGCTAATAGGCCTATATTCTAATACTTTTTCAGGTTTTTTTTTGTTTTGAGAATCAGAGTTATAAAGGTGTGATTTAGAGAGAGAGAGAGAGAGAGGAAATTGACCTCCATTCAAGGCTTGAAACACAACATCGGTAACTAAGTTTCCAACAATATGACAGTACTGTTAAAAGAAAATGGGCGTCATGCCATCTAGACCAGGTGCTTTAGTTGGATTCATTTGGTGCAAAGCTTCCTCCACTTCAGTTGCAATGAATGTCCTTGTAAGTTCCTAGTTCATCTCCCTTGTGATCCTTCCATTAAGAGTAGACAGAAAATCCATATGTCCTCTTTGTGTGTTTGCAGTAAACAAATCTTGGAACTATTGCAAGATGAGCTAGTCCCTTGCATCACCTTCTTTCCACATATCATCCTCATCTTTAAGTCTAACTATATGGTTCTTTTTCCTCCTCTAAGAAGCTTTGCTATGAAAGAATTTAGTGTTTAGATCCCCAGCCTTGAGCCACAGAGCCTTTGATCTTTGTCTCCAAAGAATTTCATTCCTTTACAACCAACATTGTAATTCATCTTGAACTTTCTAATAATACTCTTTGTTAAGATGAAGAGTATCACTAGTTTGTAAATTCTGTAGACGAGTTCTAACTTGTTGAAGCTTTCTTTGAAAATTTCCAAAAGTCAGGATATTCCACTTTGTAAGATTTTCACTACACACAAAGATTTTCATCAAAATATCCCCCATAGCACCATGTCCATGATAACCATTCGATGATCTATCAATAACCTCATGTTCACAATCAGATGCCTCAATCCAAATAGCCTCAAATCTGAAAGGTTTAAAATCTCTCTTTATTGATAAGTTGCCTTCAGCCTGCAAAATGATAAGAAGGTGATCTGAGTGTGCTACAAAACCATGAACCACTTAAGCAAATGGAAAAATTTGAGTCTACATATTATTGGTCAGATATCTATCTGATCTTTCATAGATACTGCTCATTTGATCTCGATTATTCTTGCAAGTGAATTTTGGTCCATCATAACCCAAGTCAAGTAATTGACAGTCATTCACAGCATGTCTAAATTCCATCATTTGTCTTTCAGGTCTTTCTCTACCTCCATATTTCTCATCTCTACTCAATATTTCATTGAAATCTCCAAACACTAGCTAAGCATGGTTCCCTTCCCTCTTGAGTGATCTAAGCAATTCCCAAGTCTCATCCCTTTTAGTAGTATCAAGTTGCCCATACACCCCAATTAGTTGCCATTCTCTCCTATCTCTTCCTCCCTCAATCACCATAGCATCAATATGGCTTTTAGAGTAACTGCATATAGATAAGACTACCTCATTTTTCCACATTAAAGAGATTGCTCCACTACGACGCTCAATGTCCACAGCCAAACAACCATCAAATCCTAATAGAAAAAGTAGTTCGGGAACTTTCTTCATGACCAAATCACGAAGTGCACAAGCTCCACGTGGGTTCCCAAGCTCACAAGAGTTCCAACTAATGATTTTCATGACATCCGACGGGGTTGAAAATCAGCCTCCATCAATATTTCAAAATTGTTTTCCCCTCAGGAAATGCCACCATTCTTTGTTTTATTTTAACATGTTGACAGTCAGTGTTTATAGCTCCCATCTCTAACTCCTTTTTTTTTAGATGGACTCACCTAGATAGTAGTATTAGCATCCATGTCCTTCCTTCTATGTCTTGACCATCTCTTAGCTGATGTTGCTTTGTGATTGTCTATGGGCTTAAACAGTTGCTCCATTTCTAGACTCTCACCCTCCCTATATAGCTTGTTGGGCCTCAAATGGCTCCTCCCTTCTTACTTCCATAGGCCCAGTTTGCTTTTCATCTGTTGGAACTATTGGTCTAATCTCATTTAAACCAATATTCATATTTTCAAACCTTCCTTCCATAGAGAAATTTGCACAGAAATCTTCAGTGATATGATACAGATTATTAGCTTTCCTTATTGGATTTACACCTTCCTTATTTAAACCTGTAACATTTCCTTTTTCATTAAAAGAGATTCCACAATCCTTGCTACTGACTTTCCCCCTAGTTAATCCCATGACCGTTTCATCATTTTTTCTAGCAATTTTTTACACCATTTCAGCAACATGATTTGTGGCTCTGGACAGTGGTGGATTCCGATCAGCTTCCTCCCTCTGTTCACTGTGATATGGCCCTTTCCCACTACACCTTCAGTATGCATCCATTGACTAAATGAAAGAGCATATTCTGTATACAAGCTGTGTTAATCTGCTAGTTACTGCAATCCTTGTGATTATGTCCCGACTTTCCCTAGACGTAGAAAAAGTTAGGAAGACATTCATAGACAAAACAAACCCAACAAGACAATTGGGATCCGAGATTGACTCGTTTATCTCTCATAAGAGGTTTTGAGATATTTAATTTTATTTTGAGCTGAATGAATTCACCCTATGCAACCTCCCCTCGCTCCACGTCAATGTCTTCCACCGTACCTATGTTGTCACCAATGAGTTTCGCAACCTTCTCATTCATAGCATGTACTAGAAGATTATACAATCGAATCCAAAAAGCTGCCTCCGTGATGGAAATCTTCTTGACCTGAAGCTCTCATTCAAAATTTTTCATCAACACCAGGTTTTTATCAAACAACCACGGTCCTTCTTGTTACACTTGGTCCTTCTCTATGCAGTCCTCAAACTCTACTAACATCAGTATAGACCCTAGATCTTTAAAGATCTTCTTCACTGGACGCCAAATCTTCTTCATGTTTTGCTTAAAAGCTTCCTTATTGTAATTCTTATCTGTAAGAAGTGAACCCATAAGAAACTTTTTGCCTCTGATTTTGGAATTTGCAAACAAATTGTCATCAACCAATATCTCCTCTTGTTCCTGTTCTGAAAGCTTGTCTATGCTTCCTTCCATTGTAAATAAAACCACAGCCTTAGAATCCCATGCATGGGGAAAAGAAACGTGCACCCTAGAGGACCTCTATGAGAGCCAAATTGTTTTTTTTTTTTAGTTCTTTTAATTATTTATACTTAGGCTTATGTTACCGACAATACATCATGTTGCATTTAATGCTTGTCACATTGTTCTATGTAATTAGGAAAATGCTAAATGTATTTTAAAAAAATTTACAAAAAACTTACTTCTCCACATATCAGTTATTGATATATTAAAAATAATAAAATTTGAATTTCAAAAGAAAACTAACAAAATGAGTTTTGTAAGTAAAAATATAAGTAAAATTGTAGGTACATATAGCATTACTCATGTAATTAATATTGGGCTATTTTCCACATAGTAATCATGATATTTAGATACTATAAAGTAGTAATGTCACATTAATTGTGCACTATGTATTTTCGCCCTTGATGCATCAACCCCTTCAAAGAATTGCATTGTTCACTATCATGCTATTGATTGAGTTGCCTCAAATATTGATCACCTTAATTTTGCTTGGTCTCAACCCGATACATTCATTATTTCCATTGCCTTGGTTGCTTTGGTTGCTTTCCTTCTATATTTCTATTATTTATTGCTTTAATTTCTTGGTAGTAGTGCTACCTGTGCCCAATGGGTGAGGGGTGGGGAGTTGGGTCTCCGAGCCTTGTTACCCCATGGGCAAGTGCTCCCATTCGAATACGAGTGGATGGATTGGCCCCAAGGCCATCTGCCTAGGGGAGGGAGAGAGAGAGAGAGAGAGAGAGAGAGAGAGAGAGAGAGAGAGAGAGAGAGAGAGAGAGAGAGAGAGAGAGAGAGAGAGAGAGAGAGAGAGAGAGAGAGAGAGAGAGAGGGGGGTATAAAACATAATTTAATATAAAAATATGTCGTTTTAGTAAAAAAAAAAATTATTTTTGAATATATATATATATATATATATATTGGGTTAGGGCGGACAAGTGAAAACCATGGTGGGCTTGGCCCAACTTGGGCCCCATTCGCCTGCACACCTATCATGTGCAGACGTGGTTGGGCAAACGATGCGAGCGGGCAAGTGAGCTGACTGACTGTAGAGACCTGCCGCCCATCCCTATCGTTTTAATTCCATTTGGCTCTACTCCCAATTGGCTTGTTTGCCGTTCATTTACTCGCCTCACATTGCTTCCTTTAAGCGCATTAGGACTAGGATTGTTTGAGGGTCTAGACAAATATCCAACCATTAGTAACTTTCCATAATCTTTCTTAGGTTTGATTGCTTTCCTTATATTCTCATAATTTTTCTAAGTCTTACAAGAAGGAAACAAAACATCTTTAAATCTTAAAAAAAAATATTATTTAAACTTTTCATCCCATCTAGGTAATATTATTCAAATAAAAAATTTAAGATAACTTTTATAATATTAAAAATAAAAATTATTCAGAAAAATACATTCAAACGATTTTCCAATTCTATTATTTACTTTTACAAGCTCTTATATAATTTTTGTTCTAAACAAAATTATTCTATCTTTTCATAAAAACCCAATAAACAATACGTCTAACAAATTTCTAAAAAATTATCCAAATCTTCTACTTTTGAAACCAAACATGCTAATTCAAAATGAATAAATATCAAATTAGATAAAAAAAATTATTAAATTATTAAATTATCTATAGAGAGTAATGCTATATACCACACCACCATCCCACTATGCAAGATGTGACATATTTATTTATCACTATTACATGATAAAGAATAATCTAATAAATTATTATTCAATAATGATAAATATATCATATCTTATATAGTAAAATAAAAATGAAATGGTAGTATGGTATATAGAATTTTCTATCTATAGAGAAAGGAAAAATCAATATGTGAAACGTAAAGTTATTGGATAGAGATTTGATTAAACTCTTCATTAGAATTAAATGGTCCAATTTGAAAAGATGAAGATAGTATTAAATGTTAACCTAAAGTTTATTTTATTTAAAATCTTCGCACAAGTTATAAAAGATGAATTGAAGTGTTCACACATATAACCTTAAAAACGATTAAAACCAATTAAAAGCAAAAAATGAAATTTGCCATAAAAACACAGCTAATTATTTATCTCAGCACCCCGCTCGCTCTCGAAATCCCGTAGCCTCTGTCTCTCCCCCACTAATCTCTCACACGCGCGCGCACAGAAAAGAGTGTGTTAGAGAAGAGAGGGAGACAGAGCGCGCCAGAGGCTTTCATCAGTTGCCACCGCCACCCAAACCCTAATTACTTCAAAAAATAATGGATTCCAAGTCGACTCAGTTCCAGCAATCCCAACTCGCCGCCATTCTCGGCCCCGATTCTGCCTCTTTCGAGATCTTAATATCCCACCTCATGTCCACCTCCAACGAGCTCCGTTCCCAGGCCGAGTCACTCTTCAACCTCTGCAAGCAGACCGATCCCGACTCCCTCACCCTCAAACTCGCCCACCTCCTCCAGTCCTCCCCTCACGTTGAGGCTCGTGCCATGTCCGCCATCCTTCTCCGGAAGCAGCTCACCCGCGATGACTCCTATCTCTGGCCCCGTCTCACCGCTTCCACTCACTCATCCCTTAAGTCCACCCTCCTCTCATGTGTCCAACGCGAGGACTCCAAGTCCATCTCCAAGAAGCTGTGCGACACCGTTTCGGAGCTCGCCTCCGGAATTTTGCCCGATAATGGCTGGCCCGAGTTGCTTCCTTTCATGTTCCAATGCGTCTCATCCCATTCTCCTAAACTTCAGGAGTCCGCGTTCCTCATTTTCGCACAGTTGTCTCAGTATATCGGCGACACGCTTGCCCCGCACATCAAAAACCTCCACGACGTGTTTCTCCGTTGCTTGACGACGTCCCCGAGCTCCGACGTTAAAATCGCGGCGCTGAACGCAGCGATTAATTTCATCCAGTGCTTATCTAATTCGGCCGATCGAGACCGGTTCCAGGACCTCTTGCCGGCGATGATGACGACGTTGACCGAGGCGTTGAATAACGGTAATGAAGCAACGGCCCAGGAGGCCTTGGAGCTGTTGATCGAGCTGGCGGGGACCGAGCCGCGGTTCCTACGGAGGCAGCTGGTGGAAGTGGTGGGCTCCATGCTGCAGATTGCGGAGGCGGATGCGTTGGAGGAAGGGACAAGGCATTTGGCAATTGAATTCGTGATTACCCTCGCTGAGGCGAGGGAGCGGGCCCCGGGGATGATGCGGAAGCTGCCCCAGTTCATAAGCCGTCTCTTCTCCATTTTGATGAAGATGCTTCTGGATGTCGAGGATGATCCTGCATGGCATAGCGCAGAGAGCGAGGAAGAGGACGCAGGCGAGACAAGCAATTATGGCGTCTCTCAGGAGTGTTTGGATCGGCTGTCGATATCTTTAGGCGGCAATACTATTGTTCCGGTGGCCTCTGAGCAGTTGCCTGCATATTTGGCAGCTCCTGAGTGGCAGAAGCACCATGCTGCTCTTATTGCGCTTGCGCAAATCGCCGAGGGTTGCTCGAAGGTATTGATAATGCTAATGATATTACTATTGTGACGAGTGAGGTTATAGTTTTCGTCCTTCTAATGTGTTTGAAGTGCCAATTTCGGAAATGGTAGCTCGTAGCTTAATTCCAATAATTAAAACTATATCGATGTTAATTTTTCTTTTGACAAACAATATTCAGTAATGGAATAATGATGCTGGTCAATTTTAGAATGACGTTCCTGATATACAGCCGTGGCGGTAATTTAAACTTTGGTTACTAGGTCCACAGTATGTTTTGAAGTTATTCCCTTTCACATATTTTTTGGTAACCATGCCCTTCTGTTAATTAAATGAAATTACGATCCTTGGTTGCTTTGATGATTTTTAACCCATTCTCTCTTTTCATAGGTGATGATAAAAAACTTGGACCATGTGGTGGCAATGGTTTTAAATTCTTTCCAAGATCCACACCCCCGTGTGAGGTGGGCAGCTATTAATGCAATTGGGCAATTGTCGACAGATTTGGGTCCAGACTTGCAAGTTCAGTACCATGCACAGGTGCTGCCGGCGCTTGCTGCAGCTATGGATGATTTCCAGAATCCTAGAGTACAGGTTAGTTGCAGCTATGGGCATTTGTTCTTTTCTGAACTCCTGTTTCCATTACTTTCTAACGATTTTGTATTGTTTAGCTCTCTCTACAAACTTTTCTTATGGTTACCTCACAAAACATATTGAGTAGGATTGGGCTAGGATCAGATACACAAATTGCTTGGGAATTTTCTCATTGTAGGTTGCAAAAAAGTATTGAGTAGGGTATGTTGCTTGGGACTTACATTATTTGCAGCCTTTGCTTTAGTGATTAGGATGTAGAGCCATTCTTCTCATCATCCCTACACCACACACCATACTTGATTTTTTATTTTTTGTTTTATTCTTGCTAAGAATCATCCATACACCATACATTTGGTGAGGGAAAAAGATAAAAATAATTAAAAACCATGTGTGGTGTAGGGATGATGAGTAGAATTTTTCTAATATGTGATCTGAAAAGCTTGGTGTCTTTTTCCTAGTATATAATGAATTCTTGAAATAATTTTAGCTACTTTTTAAACCAAATATGTCCAGCAATTAAGTTAGTATTTGTATTTTGCAGCTTGTTTTACTTGTGAATCTGGATAGGATATTGTGAAAGTCATCGTGAATTGAAACTTTGCATGAAGTTTTGTGGTCACTGGATGTAACTTTGCATATACCAACATCTTGTTGGTATGGCTTGGACTTGGAGCATAGCCCTGTAACTGTCCTTTTAGCATTAAAGATACTACTTTTTCTTAAAATTTTTACTGATGCCAGGTCAGTAATTTGTTTGGATTTTGCAATTCAAAATCTCTTTATGCGTACTGATTTTGCTTATTTGTTGATCTAAGAGTAATTTTAATTCAAATGGGGATTGGAGTCCTTCTAATTGTTTTAGTTTTGCTGATATGTTA